>NC_042618.1:249373197-249684096 GCF_901001135.1 Rhinatrema bivittatum
CCTGTTTATAACCCCTTTTTCCCCTCTTTCAGGTACTTTCCCCCTTCTCACAATCCTTGTCCCCTCTCTGGCCTCACTGCCTGGGTCTACTCCTTTCCTTCTCTCACAGCTCTTCTTCCAGTCCCTCTTTCCCTCACAGTTCCTTACCACCTCCTCTCCCAGCCAACATCTTGTTTTATAGAGGTGGTTCTATCATTAGGCAGGGTGAGGCGGTCGACTCAGGTGGCCAAATTTTGGGGCGGCAAAAAGTGCCTCCCCCCCCCCCCCCCCAAATAACCCTGCAGTGACCACCTCATTTCCCTGCCAGACAAAGGTGCCTGCTGGCAAAAAAGTCCCACGTGGCTGCGTGATTTATTGGTCTGCCAATGGGGATCCCACCCCCCCCCACTAGCAGGAAGATAAAGTCCCAACCTTCGCATCATATGTCAGCCCTGCTGGGGAGAACAATGGTTGGTGGGGAGGCTGGCCTCACCAGCAAAATATGACCTGATGGTCCTGCTGGGGAGGCTGGTCCCTGCCAGCTGAAGAAGAGTCTGTGGCTCCACCAGAGAGGATAGTAGCTGTCAGTGAGGCTGGGTTCCACCAGCCAAAGAAGAGTGTGTGATCTCACCTGGGACAGCAGCTGGTGGGGAGGCCAGACCCTGACAGCCGGAGCCTGCCAAGTAAGAACAGAAGAGGGCAAGAGGTGAGTGGATGAAGAAGATGAGGTGAGAGAGGGAAGGTGGGAAATTGGGGTAAGGGGAGGTGGGTCCAGCCCAACTAGGGGAGAGCGTTGGGTATATTAGGGCTGAGGCCACATATTAGAGTCAGTGCCCCTGACTCTCTCAAGAACAGCCAGTGATCTCCTGTCCACAGGAACTGCCAACAATAGTTGAAACAGCTGGACTGGGGGGAGGGCTTGGGGTGGGAGGGGATGGGATGCAATGGTCAGGAGGAGCTACCTAGCAGCACCCCGAGCCCCCTTTGCCTTCTCTGCAGGCTAATTAGATTCCCCTCTCCCCCATCCCTGACCCGGATGCTTTCCTCCAACAGCCAAGAGGAAAGACAAGTAGGATAGACAGAGCTCTCAGGACGTGGCCAGGCAAGGAGCATCTCCACCGAGGCCCTCCTGGACCACCTCTTGAAGAGCAAGACTGTGAGCTTGATGGACAAAAAAATGAGCACGCCATTTCTGCTTGCAACTAGAGTCCTTCCCGTGAGAGGCCTAGACATGTGACTGCAGGGAGAGTCTCTACAGGAGTTGGGTACTCTCCTTTCTCCAGAGAGGAGGATACTCTAAGTCTCCTGCAGGAGACTCTCACCACTCCAGAGAGTTATGCCAACTGGCTCCTGGAGTGGCTCAGTAGGACCACTCTGGACGTGCAGGGGCAGTGGCCATCCTCGTGGAATCCCTGCAGGCCGATGTGCTGGACGTTCAACCCGTCTTGCCAGGCCATTTGCTACACTTGCAGCTCCTCATCCAGGATTGCTTGATCAATATAATCAATGTGTATGCCCTGGTCGAAGGAGTCGCTAGAATGGTATTCTTTCATCAATTGTCAGCCATAATGCATACCTTGGATGCTGCCGAGGATGTGGTGCTCAGGGATGACTTTAACTGCATCCTTGAGGCCTGTGACCGTCAGGGGCAGGAACACCACACCTCGGCAGCATGCTTGGGGGGGAGACAGTCACCCGCTTCTCTCTGGCGGCTACATCATCTGGCTGATTTCAATGCCTTCACTTGTTTCTGGGTGGGGAAAGGAGAACATACACGCTAGCAGCAATACTGCACCTCAGTCACACACAGGCAGAACACAGACTCACCCTTACCTAATACAGGGGCCAATTCAATATAGTGCGCTTAGCCACAGGTTGCATAGTGCGCTTAGCCACAGGTTGCATAGTGCGCTACCTAATCCCCTTATGCAATAAGGGAATTAATGCCTCCATAACGCACGTCCAACGTGCGGTGAAACTAATAGCGCTCATCACATGCAAATGCATGTGAATAAGGCTATTAGCTGTTCACTCTGAATGCAAAAAAAAAAAGTGCGTCTAAGACGCACATTTTTGCGATCAGAAAATTAACGCCTGCCCGGAGCTGCTGCTGAGGGCTCCCACAAGTTGAACAGAAAAGCTGGAAAAAATGCTTTTCTGTAAATCTTCCTACTTAATATCATTGCGATACTACATAGGAGGAACAAATCTTTAAAAAACTTAAAAAAAAAAACAAACTGTTGGTCAGGTTCAGGAAATGGACGCTCAGTTAACAAGCGTCCCATTTCCTGAAGCCGTGGCTGTGCGCCGATTAGGAAAACACCCCGGATTTATTGGTGTCTCTGTTTTCCTAACCGGCGGATAGCTGACTGCTTGCATGCTCCCGTTCTCAAGGAGGCGCTAGGAGCGTGCAAGAGACCCTAGCACCTCCTTGAAAAAGTGACCCCTAAGTTAAATATTGCATGGCACCCCCAGGAGAGGCGCCTGGGGGTGCATTAGGAAAGCAGGCACTGAGTGTTCAGTGCCCGCTTTCAGTGCACATATATTGTATTGGCCCCACAGAAATATGGGACTACAAATTAGAAATGGAAACATGAAAACAAAACCAAAATAGAAAGCCTGAGAAACCAGACTCAGAAAAGTGGAACGATAAAAAGCAAACACAAAATTATAAAAAGGCACATACCTCTTACTAAAATCTCAAAATATATATATTTTTTTACCTCTGTCTGATCTTTTTATTTTTCTAATCAGTTGGTCCTGATCTCTTTATTCCACTTTCCCCTTGTCAGTCTTTTCCTAATTCTTTCTCCAGGGTCACTCTTCTCTTTCCTATCTTCTTCCCTTCCTCTCACACACACACACTTTCTCACATAACTCCCTTACACACACACAGGCTGTCTCTCTTACATGTTCTACCACACACACAAGCTCTCACTCACCACACCCAGGCTCCCATTCTTACTTCCCCACACACACACACACAAAAACAAAACACCAAGAGTCCCATTCTTACACACACAAAACACTCAGGCTCCCATTCTTTCACAAACCCACACAGACAGGTACCCATTTTCATGCACAAACACCTACACTCAGGCTCCCATTCTCACATGCATGCACTGGGCCTCACTGCCAAACCTCTTCTTCCGGTGCCACAGGGATGGGCTCCCACTGTGGCTTTACTCCAGTGGACCTTCGTCTTTTCAGCCACTGGGATGGGCTCCCATGGTGGCCTTGCTTCGGCAGGCCCTCTCTTTTGCTGTCGCGTGGATGGACTCCCGCCACGGCTTTACTCTGGCGGATCATCTTCTTCACCGCCATGGGGGATGAGGCTTCCATGATGGCCTTGCTTCAGTGGGCATTCTTCTTCGCCACTACAGGGTTGGGCTCCCATAGCAGCCTTGCTTCAGCGGACCTTCTTCTTTGCCACCACGAGGATGAGCTCCTGTGGCAGCCTTGCTTCAGTGGGACTTCACCACCACCGAGATGGGCTCCTATGGTGGCCTTGCTTCAGTGGGCCTTATTCGTCGCCATGGGGGATGGGCTCCCGAAGTGGCCTCTCTCCTTCTACAGCCACTGTGATGATGGAATTGACAGTAGCCATTCTTCAGGCCTCATTTGGTGTTGGGTAACCCTGATTGGGTAGGCCTGATCCCAAAGTGGGTGGACCATGGCCCACCCAGGCCCACCTGTGGCTATGCCACTGAGAGAGAGGTGACGAGGACATGAAAAGGAATTGTGTGGCTGGGGTGGGGGGGAATCTGCTAGGGAAGGTAAACCAAAGTAAGAGCTGTGAGAAGAGAGGGGATGAGACAAGAAGAAGTGAGGAGAAAGATGGAATTGATAGCAAGGGTGATTATAGGAAGAGGCCAGAGAAGATAATGAGATGTGGAGAGACAGCTGGAGGATAGAATTATACACATAGAAGAAAAATAACAAATAAAGAAATGAGAGGAAGAACAGAAAATAAGCTTTAAAAAAAAGGAGTAAGGCAGAAAGGAAACTGAGAAAAAGCTAAGAGCCAGCAGAGACAGGATTGATTCAAACTATAGACACAAAGGTTGAAAAATTATTTTAAGTTTGGTGAAGATTTCTGTGCTAGCTGTGCAGGGTCAAGAATGAGGGGCAGCTGATATTTGCCCTTTTCTTCCAGCCCTACAGTCACCAGGGTAAATAAGGTATTTTACTGGAAGGATTGAAAAGGAGGAGGTTGTGATGACACGCGACGTCATAGACTCAAAATATCTTTCTTAAAACTTAGCAGCGCTAGTATCGAGAGGGTCTGGAGTCAGGGTTTGAATTGAGATGAACATTGTTCACCTTGTTACAAAAGTCAAATAAAACATTCCCCAGTTATTTCTCACAGGAAACAGCAGTTTTCTCTGGGGTTTCCAAATTGAGGGCAGGAGGCACCACATGCAGCTGTGGCCCTGGAGCTGAGGAGATACTGACTGCTGAGTTGCTAGGGCTCCTGACATGAGGTGGTGGAGGGTGTCTTATTTGGACTCAGCAGGCATGGGAACTGGCATCGGTGAGTGCTGGGAGAAATGATGCAAGGGGTGGGGTGGCTGGAGTAGTTACAGAAAGAAAAGCAGTGCCTGGGCTCAGGGAGAGGGGAGCAGGGAAGTGATTCAAGGAGGGGAATCGCAAAGTGAAAGGTGAGCTGAACCTGCCAAGGAAGGGAAGCCTAACCTGATGGGGGGGGGGGGGGGGGGGGGTGGGAATCAGTGAAGGGATGAGTGAACCAAGCCTGCAGAGGAGGGCAGCTGGCTAAGGATGGATGAGGAGGAACCCACTAGGCAGTGCAGGGATGGTAAGAGAAACTGGGAGGGGAGCAGAGAAGAACAGGTGGGAAATTAAAACATAAAAGTAGTGGCCAGAGCAGCTAAGTTCTCCCCCTGACCCCTCAATCCCAGCCAGAGGAGAAGAGCTTACCTCCTCCCACCGGGCAGCCCAGTACAGCTGTACAGACATTAACATTCATTTATTCACTTCACTGGCTGGCCACTGTCCTTTCACTTACAGAGCGGTCAGTGAAAGGACCTATCCGTGGCCAGCCAGTGATGTGAATGCATGAATATGAATGCTAGTACAGCTGCGTGACATACAGGGCTGCCCAGCAGGCGAAGGTAAGCTTAATCTTGGGGGAATTCTGTGCAAACAAATTTAAAATTCTACACACAAAAACATCTAATTCTGCATACTTTATATTGCTCAAAATAACACACTATACATGACAGGCTAAGTAATTAATTTAAAATGTAATACAGAAAACAAAGATTACTTAAAGATGCAGAATTTTAAATATTTTGAGCATAATTTCCCTAGAAGTTCACTGTAAGAGTGTCCCTTCCACTCGCTCTCCCTACTCCCCTGGCCACTTTGCCCTCTCAGGCCCCAACTCCTCCATCTGCCAGTATCTCTCCCCTCCACCTCTAGGCTCAACCCCCTTCCACTCTATCTCCACTAACAGACTTTGACCCCTCTCTCAGTTCTGCCCCTCACACAGGCTCCCTCTGTCCCTCTCTCTCTCACATACACACCCTCATACAGGCTCCCTCTCTCTCTCGCACACACACACACACACACACACACATCCCCTCATACAGGGTCCCTCTCTCTCTTGCATACACACCGATATAGGCTACCTATATCTCTCTCTCACACACCCCTTCACACAGGCTCTCTTTTCACAAACAAACAAACAAGCACTCTCACATACACACAATCCCTTTTTCACACACACCAACTCACTCCTTCACAATCTCCTCACAGAGGCTCCCTCTTTCTGGCACATACACTCAAGCACCCTCTCACAGGCTTCAGTCTCACACACACACACACCCTTCCACACCCCCCTCCCTCTGCTCTTACACACACTCACCCCCACCAGGGCCTTCACCTTCGTTGCAAGCAGGATGAACTCCACTCACAGCACACCGGGGCCTTCCATCTTCATCGCAAGTGGGACAAGTTCCGCTAGTGGTACGCCGGGTTCTCCTCCATCGTTGCCATTTTCTGCGCAGTGTTGGAATTCTGCTCAAATTGTGAGCTCTGCAATAGCGCAGAATTCCCCCAGGACCATAAACTCTTCTCCTCTAGCTAGCTAGTGTTGGGGTGGGGGAGGGTTGGGCAGGAACTTTCTATTTATTTATGTATATGGAGTCCAACATGAGGCAGTAGATACAGAAACAAGAAAACAATATTGAATCAGCATACCATGATCATATTCACAATGACATATCCAAAACATAGAATGCGCTACTCAGTATAAGAAGGGTCACATTAATCTCAAAAGGCCAACATTAGTATAAGAAGGGTCACATTAATCTCAAAAGGCCAACATTAACCCAGGTAGCCCCAGTCTCATATCCGTGTTCTACACCAATCCATGTGTCCTCCATATGTTATATCTTAATCCCACCAGAGAAACAAAAACCTTCAAATAAAAAACATACCCACTGTTGCCCCTATCCAGCCATACACTCCCATACCTCATTCACACCTCCGCAGACCATGCAGGACCCTTTCTTTTACACATACAGCCCCAACTGTACAATCAGTAAAGGATACTTAGCATATTCCCCCATATCAGGATATAAAGTAGGATGGAGTACAACAAAAGAAGTCAACACATTACATTAATTACTGGGATAACCACCTAAAATAAGGGTTTTGCTTACATTGTCAGGCAGCACTCTAAAATCCGTTGCCATAAGTGAACATACTCACTGGGCATATGTCTTTTAGTAAGGAGGGCATCCAGTCGTTCCATCTGCATCCAGTCCACTACTTTATAATACCATTCAGCCACAGTAGGACTTTTACTTTGAATCCAGTGAGCCAGCAGAACCATGATATGAGCATATTTTACTCTAAATTTAGAGGTGTACTGTAACCAGGACATTGAACCCAGCACTACAAAGGAGCCCAGGAATGGAGGTTTTTGGCTTAAAATATTCTCAAGAAAAGACAATACCTTCCCCCAAAAAGAAAACAGAGCAGGGCTCAGTACTACTTGATATATAAAGGTACAATGGTGAATTTTACACTTACCACAGATGTCAGACTCCACCACATGTATTTTATAGGCCCTAGCTTTGTCAGTCTGTGCATTATAAGAACATAAGAAATTGCCATGCTGGGTCAGACCAAGGGTCCATCAAGCCCAGCATCCTGTTTCCAACAGAGGCCAACCCAGCAATTACCCAAACACTAAGAAGATCCCATACCACTGATGCAATTAATAGCAGTGTCTATTCACTAAGTAAATTTGATTAATAGCTGTTAATGGACTTCTCCTCCAAGAACTTATCCAAACCTTTTTTGAACCCAGCTACACTAACTGCACTAACCACATCCTCTGGCAACAAATTCCAGAGCTTTGTGCGTTGAGTGAAAAATAATTTTCTCTGATTAGTCTTAAATGTGCTACTTGCTAACTTCATGGAATGCCCCCTAGTCCTTCTATTATTCAAAACTGTAAATAACTGATTCACATCTACCAGTTCAAGACCTCTCATGATCTTAAAGACCTCTATCATATCCCCCCTCAGCTGTCTTCTCCAAGCTGAACAGCCCTAACCTCTTTAGCCTTTCCTCATAGGGGAGCTGTTCCATCCCCTTTATCATTTTGGTTGCCATTCTCTGTACCTTTTCCATTGCAACTATATCTTTGAGATGCGGCGACCAGAATTGTACACAGTATTCCAGGTGCGGTCTCACCATGGAGCGATATAGAGGCATTATGACATTTTCTGTTTTATTAACCATTCCCTTCCTAATAATTCCTAACATTCTGTTTGCTTTTTTGACTGCTGCAGCACACTGAGCCGACGATTTTAAAGTATTATTCACTATGATGCCTAGATCTTTTTCCTGGGTGGTAGCTCCTAATATGGAACCTAACATTGTGTAACTACAGCAAGAGTTATTTTTCCCTATATGCAACACCTTGCACTTGTCCACATTAAATTTCATCTGCCATTTGGATACCCAATCTTCCAATGTCTTCCTGTAATGTATCACAATCCGCTTGTGATTTAACTACTCTGAATAATTTTGTATCTGCAAATTTGATTACCACACGTCGTATTCCGCACCGGTCCAAGTACAGATCCCTGAGGCACTCCACTGTTTACCCTTTTCCACTGCAATACCTTAAAATTTTGTTCTTGCAGTTTAGCCTCAATTGTTGTTGTATGAGCTAATATAAAATATTTACCTAATGCCATCACAGACATCTTCCCCTAATTCCAGTGACCATTTATATGCAAGAGAAGAGAGCACACCCCCCCCCCCCCAATTCTCCTCTAAAATGACAATTATGCCAAAAGGCCAATGTGTTGGAGGATCTGGCTACTTTTTAAAATAATGAAATAAAGGAAAATTCCATAAAGTGCCAAACAATACTAGTTTGAAGCAGTTGAAGGTAATGCCATGCTTATAAGTACATATAAAACTGTGAGTGGGGAATACCACAACGCTGTTGTAGGTGAGCAAATTACACTACTCCCTGCTGTTCTACCAAGTAAAAGCTCCCCAAGTTTATAACACCATTCTGATGCCATGCCTGAAATAATTGATTTTGCATACCAGGTATAAATGCAGGATTCTCCACAAACTCTTAAATCTGTTGCATAGGGATTATTGCCCCTCCCCCCCATTTACACATATATCTCCAAGCTAAAATCACTGGTCTTAGAAGCACATGTCGAGAGATCTTAGCATCCATATCTTTGTCCACTAGGTGAAGAACTTTAATCAGTTTCCACGGCTACAGAATGTCATTGACTAATTTGGGTACTTCAAATTTAAAACATTGCTTATACCACTCCCAGCTAAACCATAGTTTGCATGTCACATTATAGAAACAAAAATGCGGGAGCTGAAGGCCCCTATAAGCTTTAGAGTGCATAAGAGTCTTATAGATTTGGGGGGGGGGGGGGGGGGGCGCTCAGATGGACACTTGATCCTGAGCTCCTGCCAACCCCGAGCCATACACTGGGAAAATACATGCAAAAAAGATAGCTAACCTTGCAAAATACCTCAAATTGAGTGAGTAAGAACTAAAAGATGGCTCAGAAGAAGAAGGGCCTCGACTTCAATTTTCATACACTAAAATTGTGAGCCATGAAGACCGTCCTGCAGGAGACCGGGAAACCGCGCCATGAAACTGAGCCTGAAGAAGCAAGTGATGTGGGGGGGAACCGCAGCTAGCCTCACCAAACTACCTACCTGAGACGAATTCCGCCAATGGTTTAGCGACCTGAGAAAAGAAATGAAGGACAACAAACAGGAACTCCTCACCACTATGGCCGACATGTGGGAGGAGATTGGATGATTGTGATATGAGGTTAGATGTGCAAGCCCTAAAAATTGAACCTACAGAAATCCTGCATTCAAGTGACCAATGATAACGCGGACCTCCAGGCTAAACTTAAGGACTTGGAAAATCGGAGCAGAAGAAATAACTTGTGGTTTCTTGGCATCCCGGAAACTGACAAATATTCTGACTGCAAGGCCACTATCCAGAAAATTTGTGGCTTCCTTCTGCGACATCATAACGATAACACTGAGGATGATGGAGAGCCTGAGGTGGAGTTGGAGAGGGCCCACAGGTCGTTAGACCTGAAGATGAATGATAAGCCCAGGGATATTGTTGTCTACTTTAACAGGTACTCTGTGAAGGAGAAAGTATTCCTGGTGGCAAGAAAACAAACTACTTGGCTGTGGGAGACACATACCATAATGGTTTTTGCAGATATCTCACCGCTGACTTTACGGAGGAGGATGGACTTTAATCACTGCAGTCTTGAGAAAAGAAGGCATGAGGTACAGATGGTTGTTCCCATTCGGCATCACTGTGATGATTCAAGGTACAATGTATAGGGCCAAAACTATGGAAGAAGCGGTGGCCATCTTGAAAGAGGCAGGCCACGCAGTCAAAATTTCAGCACCGGGGAAGAATATCACATCAGCAATGCTGGCAGATACTCAGTAAAGGAAGCAGAAGACTGTGCAGAAACTTGGGAGACCACCGGAGCATGACAATGGGAAGGGGTGAACGATCGCAGCACCAAATGTGTTTTGGTCATTTGAGAGGAATTGACTGAGTTGCTAAATGGTGGTGTTCCACAGCTTTGGACAAATTTAATAGTTGATAGAGGTTCTAAATTTAACCGAGTAAGGTTGGTTTTATTTACTGAGCGTGGCTGGGGGGGGGGGGCATGTTCCGTGAATGAATCCGCCTCCATCTGCACTTGCAGATCTGCTATGGGTGAATAGCAGCGATTATAAACAGGGGAAGGGGGTGGGGGGGGGGGGGTTAACGGTTAGCATGTGTGATAGCTCTACATATCTCAGGATCATGTATGATGACAGTTTCTTTTGCAATGTTGTTCAGAACTACCTGCTTAGGGTAACAAGCAGATGGTGGTATATTAGAGGTACAGCAAGAGGCAGCTCAGGTAAAGAGGGTGCAGCATGGGGCCTTAACCAAGGGGAGAGATCAGGTGGTACGCTATATTGGACAGGATGACATTGATTAAAATTGTATCCCTCAATGCGAAGGGACTAAATAGCCCGTAAAAACGGCAACTGCTTAGGACCGAGGCCCAAAATTTGAGAGCAGATATTCTTTTTCTCCAAGAAACCCACCTGAAACTTCAGCACGAACACTTGCTTCATTGGCACATATTTCCCCACCAATTTCATGCTGCGGCCTCTAAGCTGGCGCACTACTCAGGGGTAATCATATTGATACACAAAGATCTACAGTGTCAGGAAGACCAGATGGGGCGTTTTTTATTTGTACAATTGGAATTGGGCAGGGAGGTGTAATACATTGCTCCTAATACAAATCAGAGCTTTATAGCAGACATGGGGAATCTCATAGATAATTTAGGGGAGGGACACCTGATTATAGCAGGGGATTTCAATCTCACCATACAATCACGCATAGACAATTCATCCGGGGGTGGGCTGGGAGCTAAATCTGGATGCACTCGCCTTAAAACATTTTATCCAGGGGAAGGGACCTTATGGATATCAGGAGGCATAGAAATCCCATGAGAAGGAACTATACATTTTTTTCACATCCCCATAATTCCTACTCTAGGATAGATTATTTTCTAGTGGACAAACTTGTGAGCCTGAGAGTACAGGAGGCATTAGACATAGGACAAATCACGTGATCAGACCACGCCCCCATATGGATAAGCATCCAATTGCATGATATTAATTCAGGGACACACTTCTGGAAATGAAATGACACTATTAGAAGATGAATCCTTTTGTTTAACCATGCAAAAGACAATAGAGGAATACCAACAGCACAGTGGGGATCCCATGGTAACTAAATCTCTATTTTGGGAATGTTTAAAAGCGGTCCTTCGGGGGAAATTTCTCTCTCTCGCCTCCTACCAGAAGAAGGATAGACAAGCTCGCTCAGCCCTATTAAAAGTAGAAATTGCCTGGCTCGCAGCCTAGCATAAAATA
Organism: Rhinatrema bivittatum; assembly: GCF_901001135.1. NCBI lineage: Eukaryota > Metazoa > Chordata > Amphibia > Gymnophiona > Rhinatrematidae > Rhinatrema > Rhinatrema bivittatum. Next base: position 249,384,679 of record NC_042618.1, read on the forward strand.
TCCCAATCCTAGCCAGATTATGTAAAACTACAAAGGGCCAGACAAGCATTCAATGCACTGAAATTAGATGCTACAGCATTACAGCTATAGATGGTGAAACAAGAATATTTTGAATGGGGCAATAAGGCTGGTAGGTTGTTAGCCAGGAAATTGAAAAAGCAAATAGCTCAGAATCAAATCACCAGGATCAGAGCTGTGGATGGATTTCTCTTAGCTCTACCCGAAGAAATTCAGCAGAGATTCCAACAATTTTATGGAAGTTTGTATAAAGCTGAATTGAGCATTCAGGAGGCAGAAATCCTCTCTTATTTAGATAAAGTAGAGCTGCCACAGTTAACAGACGAAGAAAAACAATTCTTTGAAAAAGAAATCTCCCAAATGGAAATTAGGCAGGTAATAAAAGAGCTTAAGATTAATAAATCCCCGGGACTAGATGGGTACCATGGGTCTTTTCTATAAGAAATTTGCAAATTACTTATCTCCCCATTTAACTGAGATGTTTAATGATCTCCGTAATGGGAGTTTGTTGTTCCTGGAATCTAATGTTGCTGGGATTACAATTTTGGCCAAGCCAGGACGAGACCCCTTGGAGTGTGGATCATACAGGCCAATATCTCTAATCAATATTGACTTGAAGATCCTGGCTAATCTCCTTAATAGAGTAATGGCAAAGCTGATACATTCTGATCAGGCGGGATTCATCCCGGGGAGGAAGGCTGCAAACAATGTATGAAAGATTTTGGACTTGCTTTGATGGGCTAAACACCAACAAATCCCCGCAGTGCTATTATCCGTAGATGCGGAGAAAGCCTTCGACATGGTACATTGGCCTTACCTGTTTAAAACCCTGGAGAGAATGAATTTTGGCCCTCTATTTAGGAACTAGTTACACAAATTATCGACAGCCTGAGTTAAAGTCTACGGGGTTTAGTCAGCTCCTTTTCCAATCCAGAGGGGGACCAGACAGGGATGCCCTTTATCTCCGCTGTTGTTTGCCCTATTTTTAGAACCATTATCTATTAGAATCAGAAGTCAGTCCACAATATCTGGTATAAAGGTAGGGGGAATGGATTATAAAATGTCACTCTTTGCGGATGACGTCCTGTTTACATTGTCGCAGCCTCAGCAATCCTTGCCAGGCATGGTGGAGATGCTAAAAGAATTTAGTTTTGTGTCTGGATTTCGCCTTAATTTAGATAAGTCAGAGGTGTTAAACATCTCATTACCACCAGATCAGGTAACCCCTTTGAAACTGCAATATCCCTTTAAATGGGCTAGTAGACCTGGGTATTTTTCTTAGCAATATCTTGGCAGACCTTTTTATCCCAAATTATTCTCCCTTGGTAACTAAGATATTTCGGGACTTAGACATTTGGGTCCATTTCCCGATAGCATGGACGGGAAGAATAGCCTCGATAAAAATGAATGTCATTCCAAAATTCAATTACTTTTTCAATCCCTGCCAATACATATTCCAACAGCAGTACTGAAATGCTGGCAGAAAAGATTGTTTGCATTTATTTGGAAGAGGAGGCCACCAAGGGTGGCAAGCAATGTTATGTACAGACATAAGTTAAGGGGCAGACTGGGAGTGCCCCAGCTTAGTGCTGTCTTTTCTTGGCACAAGCGAGGCGAGAGCCCGCGGTGGGTGACCATTAAACAAACGATATTGGGTGATATGCCAATTCAAGCTCTCATTTGGCAACCTCGAGAGAGATGGAGGGTTTAGGGCTAAGTCCCCCTGCCCCTCCAAACCACGCTCATCATATGGAAACAGTGGTGACATCTCTTAGTGGGTCCATGGAGGTACTTTGCCAACACCCTTTTGTGTCATAATAAGAGGTTCATTCCAGGATGGGACTTGTCCCTTTTTGAGGAATGGAAATCTAAGGGGATAATTTCCATGGGGAAAGTATGGGGTCCGGAGGGGCTAGTGCCACTTGATCAACTTAAGGTCATGTATAAGCTTGGGCCCACTGCCATATACCCCTATCTACAATTACATCACTTTATCAGACGGGAAGCAATAGGGAGGGACTCTCCAAGATTCATAGTCTTCTTCAGAGGGATCCTGATCATAAACCAGCATACATCCTGGCCTGGGAAAAGGATTTGGGCAGGATTTTATCGGAGGATGAATGGGATCAAATATTCATGTTTACTAAATGGTGCTCGGTATCAGCATTGCTCACAGAAAATAGTTATAAAGTATTATTTAGTTGGCACTGTACTCCCTATAAACTTTATAGGGCCCATCTCTGTAAAAATGACTTATGTTGGAAGGGATGTGGCCAACGGGGGACTTTTATCCATATGTGGTGGGAATGCCCTAATGTGTTCCCGGCTGTGGAATGAAGTTTCTGATCTTATTCAACAAATCATGCAACAACCTATACAACTCACACCTGAAAGGGTATTACTGAATGCCTCTGTTGATTGCTTAAAGAGCAAGGGGCTGTTGGTGCATCAAATTTGTCTGGGAGATAGATGGATATTAGCTGCTGCGTGGAAGCAGCCTGTAGTGCCCTCATTGGAGGTGGTATTATTGAAATTAGTTATGATGAGTGCATTATACAGGATAACTGCTTGTAAGCATCATGCACTTCCCAGGTTCACGCAGGTGTGATGCTTTCACCAGTCCGAACACCGTTGATTGCGTCCATTCCAGGGTCTAAACCTGGAACAAGCTTTCCTGATCCCTTGAAAACTCAAATAGAAGTTCTTTGTAGTTTATTTTCACAACTCCCCAGGCAGGGTTTGAACCCTCCCAGCCTGGATGGAAGGCAGAAGCCCTCCCCACTGAGCCAGCAACTCACTTTCCAACAGCTGGCTTCAGAAGTTCATCTGAAAGTCCAAAGTCTGGCCCCATGGGCCTAACTGCCACCTCCCTCCGTACCTCTGGGATATCAACTCTTCCCCAAAGGTACAACCACCCCCTGGCAGTCTCTCAAACAATATCCTCAAGTGGGTACATCCAGATAGTAACACAGCCTGTATCTCCCAGCTCACCTTCCTGGAAGTCACACCAGTCACCCATCCAAGCAGGAGCACCAAAGTTCCAGTCGCGCAGCGCGTAGCATGGTCCTTCTCCTTCAGTCCCCAGCAGGAGACTGAAACTGCTGGGTTAGGGAGTCCCTTTTATACTCTGCAAACTCCTCCTCCTCTGCCAGCTGATTGGCTCTGGGGAGGTCCCACCCTTAACCTCCCACACTTGTGTTTGTCTCTATGGTTACAGGGGAAGCCACCAGTGTATATCCTTGACTCTGTGTCACCTGGGTTTTCTTCCCCCTCCTTCTAGGACTTTGATTCCAGGGAGTTTTTTTTGTTCCTGGCTTTATTCTTCCTACCTGGTCTAGCATAGTAACCCCGTCACATACCTCTCCCCTTTTCTAGGAGTCTCGCCCTCTGGTGAGACTCCTACCCCCTCCCTAAATAGGAGCCGGCCTTTCTAAGCCCCCCAAATTTCTTCCTTTCAAAAACCCACCAGCCCCTTCCTTTCCTGGACCAGTGTTTATACTTGGGAGCCCTCTTTCTATACTTCCTGCACAGAGTCTTTCCCCAGACCTGTCCCCATTGACTATACTGGTCCTTCTGTTGGAAACAGGATGCTGGGCTTGATGGACCCTTGGTCTGACCCAGTATGGCATTTTCTTATGTTCTTATGTTCTTATCTAGTCCTTGGGTTGCTTCTTCAGAAACCCCCTCTAGATCCTTTTGCAGCTGTTTTACCTTCTCTGCCTTCTCCCATTCCAGTTTTTCTACCCAGTCAGACTGCCATTCTTCCTCCGTCTCTTTCCCTGCCTGTCCATCCTCTCCCCCTTTACCTGGTCCCTCCTTTGAACCTAGGGGCCTGGATTCCCCAGCCACTCCACCTGGCTGTCCAGCCTCTCCTTTACCTAGTCCCGCCTCTGAACCTAGGAGCCTGGATTCCCTAGCCACTCTACCTGGCTGTCCATCCTCCCACCCACGTGTATGTGATTTCTCAGAAGTACCTCTGATACAGGATGCTGGCTCTGACTTCTCTGGTTGGGCTTGAACGTTTTCCACAGCTGCTGCATCACTTCTCCCCCTCATGGCTTGTAGCTCCTCTTCTTTCTGGTCTAGTTGTGCAGTGTAGTGCTCCATCTCAGTTAAACCTTCTTTTCCCCAGATGGTCCACCTCTTAAAACCCTGGGTGAGTCCATCCATCATCTGTAGCATGATCTGATGTTGGCGAGTTTGTTGCTCCAGCATCTGTTGCACCAGCTGGTCTGTAACCGCCTGCTGTGCCTGCATTGTCTCGACCACCCATTTCATCAGTTCCTCAGATGCCATGGTGTCTGCAAAGGGGAAAAAAAACCCAAACAAGACACAAGTGCGCTACCCCTTTTTTTTTTTCCTTTTCCTCTAAAGTTCTGTTTCACCCTCCAGCCCTGTCCAATCCATCAGCGCCCTCTTTAGGTACCCTTACCTCCCAGGGCTGCTGAAATACGCCTTGAGCTGGATCCTTAGGCACCTCGTCTCTGGTCAGCAGTCACTCCAGTCGCTTCCGGTTTGGTCCTGGTGATTGTCAGCTATCCCACTTCTAACACCACTTGTGACGCTTTCACCGGTCCAAACACTCGGGTGGATTTTAAAAGCCCTGTTCGCGTAAATCCGCCTGGATTTATGCGAGCAGGGCCTTGCGCGCCGGCGCGCCTATTTTCCATAGGCCGCCGGCGTGCGCAGAGCCCCGGGATGCGCGTAGGTCCCGGGGCTTTTGGAAGGGGCGTGTCGGGGGCGTGTCGAGGGGCGGGACCCGATGACGTGGCATTTCGGGGGCGGGGCGCGGTGTTTCAGGGGCGGGACAGGGGGCGTGGTTTCGGCCCAGGGCATTTCGGGGTCGTGGCCGCGACCTCCGGAACCGCCCCCGGGTCGAGTCTCCGGGAGGCGTAAATCTGTGGATAAAGGTAGGGGGGGTTTAGATAGGGCCAGGGGGGTGGGTTAGGTAGGGGAAGGGAGGGGAAGCTGAGGGGAGGGCGAAAGAAAGTTCCCTCCGAGGCCGCTCCGATTTCGGAGCGGCCTCGGAGGGAACTCGGAGGGAACTCGGAGGGATTTTGGGCGCGCGCTGGCTGCCCAAAATCAGCAACCTTGCGCGCGCCGATCCAGGATTTTAGAAGATACGCACGTATCTTATAAAATCCAGTGTACTTTTGTTTGCGCCTAGTGCGCAAACAAAAGTACGCGAACGCGCTTTTTTAAAAAATCTACCCCACTGTCGATTGCGTCCCTTCCAGGGTCCAAACCCTGAACAAGCTCTCCTGATCCCTTGAAAACTCAAATAGAAGTTCTTTGTAGTTTATTTTCACAACTCCCCAAGCAGAGTTTGTACCCTCCCAGCCTGGATGGAAGACAGAAGCCCTCCCCACTGAGCCAGCAACTCACTTTCCAACAGCTGGCTTCAGAAGTTCATCTCAAAGTCCAAAGTCTGGCCCCATGGGCCTAACTGCCACCTCCCTCCGTACCTCTGGGATATCAACTCTTCCCCAAAGGTACAACCACCCCCTGGCAGTCTCTCAAACAATATCCTTAAGTGGGTACATCCAGATAGTAACACAGCCTGTATCTCCCAGCTCACCTTCCTGGAAGTCACACCAGTCACCCATCCAAACAGGCGCACCAAAGTTCCAACAGCGCAGCGCAGCGCATGGTCCTTCTCCTTCAGTCCCCAGCAGGAGACTGAAACTGCTGGGTTAGGGAGTCCCTTTTATACTCTGCAAACTCCTCCTCCTCCTCTGCCAGCTGATTGGCTCTGGGGAGGTCCCACCCTTAACCTCCCACACCTGTGTGTTTGTCTCTATGGTTACAGGGGAAGCCACCAGTGTATATCCTTGACTCTGTATCACCTGGGTTTTCTTCCCCCTCCTTCTAGGACTTTGGTTCCAGGGAGTTTTTTTGTTCCTGGCTTTATTCTTCCTACCTGGTCTAGTATAGTGACCCCGTCACAGCAGGTAAGGAACCCCTATCTACAATGGAGGGCTACATCGCACCTTATAACCTGAGCGAATGAACATAGATTACATTCAATGGACATTTGGTCATACAGAGCCCTAGTTTGGGGACAGGTCGGTTTCAGGTTAAATCTTGAACAATAGGCTTCTTACCCGAGACCTCAAAAAGTAACACACAAGGATATTCATCTGAGTATTACATAAGAGACTGTTTATTAGACTGTATACATGAATGTTTATCTTGCAATTGTGGAGTTATACTCATGTTTACATGCTGTAATGTTATCATGCTAATATTTGTTTCAATAAAACATCATTTACAAAAAAAAAAGTCTTATAGCTTATCTTTGCTACTTTCCCCCTTCAAATAAATTGTACAACCAATGACTGTAAATGAGCAATATCCTTAGATTTCAACCATATTGGAAGCATCTATAATGTATATAACAACTTAGGAAGCAAAGACATTTTAAACAGGGTACAGCTTCCCGAGAATGAAATGGGGAAGTCCTTCCAAAGGCGCATTTGTTCGTCCATGGATTCTATCAGTTTACCAATATTCAAAGAATATAAAAGATTTAAATTCCTAGGGATCCACACCCCTAGATATTTCAAAATGCCAGTGGACCATGCCAACGGAAAGTCCCCTGTCCATTTCAATTGAACAGTATCCTGAAATGGCAATTTACTTATTTATTTTTATTTATTTAAAAAATTTTATTATATACCTTCATTCGTGTTTACATCACAATGGTTTACAAAAAAGTAAAACATTCAAAGAAAATACATCTATGTGAAAAGAACCATAGTAATCTAAAAAGAAGCATAAAGCAATAACTTTAATAGATATATACAGCATAGAAAAAAATCAAGTATGGTGGACTCTCGAAGTTAATGACCTATTTGTAAATTGTCCATGTAGGCTTGCTCAAAGAGCCAGGTCTTTAAAAAAAATTTTTTTTAAGAAAGATTTATTTTCAAACACACAAACATTCTGAACTGCTTAATCAGATCTAAAGTTTTCCCCAGAGAAAGAAAAGAGTCATGTAGAAAAAGGAGCATGTCATCGGCAAATAAACCTACTTTATATTCGCTTTTCCCCATAAAAGAGCCTGGGATGAACTATCTAATCTTAACTTCTGGACCAGGGGTTCAATGGTAAGAATATATAACAAAGGTGATAATGGGTACCCTTGTCGTGTACCCCCTTGCAAAGAAAACCGTTCCAACAGTACATCATTAAGAAGAAGTTGCGCTGCAAGAGAGGTATAAAGTAGCCAAATCCACTGAATAAAAGGATCCGGTATCCCATATTTAGGAAAGAGCCAAAACATATAATCCTGTTGGACATCATCAAAAGCTTTCTCCACATCTAAACTGATAAGACCCTGGGGATTTCGCTGCTCTCCTGATGCAATTGCTTCTAATAATTTACAAACATTTGTGATGCCATGTCTCCCTTGAGCAAATCCAGTTTAATCATCGGCCACTATACAAGAACAACCCCACTTACATGGGCTGCTAGGAGAGACACTAAAATCTTGAGGTCTACATTTATCAGGGATCTCGGCCTATATGAACCTGGCAATGTTAAATCTTTTCTCGGCTTAGAAAAAAACAAAATTTGGATTGTATTCATATCTTGCGGGAAAGATCCACACTGCAAACAATCTAAATACATGTGTAGTAGGGGTTCTAATATACCCTCTTTCAATAATTTATAAAACTCTGCACCAAACCCATCCATTCCTGGGGCTTTTGCTAAAGGGAGATGTTGTATAATGGCTCGTATTTCATGAACAGTGATAGGTTTTTGCAACATCTGTTCCTGTAATACTGAAATTCACAGCAGAGGAAGCTCCTCAAAAAACACCTCACGTTGGGATATAGATGTCGGCTTCCAGGCATCCTTATAAAATTGTAACATAATATTTGTGATATCCGCTGTAGAAGTAATTAGCTTCCCCTGAACATCATAAAGGCCTGTAATATTATTGTTTCAGTTTGTTATTGCGTGCCAGGTGTGCCAGAAGCTTACTAGCTTTATTTCCTTGACAGAACAAAATGGATTTATAACACAAAATGTGTTGCACTTCATGTTAGGACAACAAAGCATCTTTGTAGTTCTAATAGGCTGGATATTGAGCTGGAGAGAAATAAGGAGATTAAAATCCTCCCATCACAATTTTGTAAGAAGGTTATTGACTTAGGAGAATCACTAATTTGGAAAAAAAGGATTGGTGGTCAAACACATTAGGCACTTAAATGTTACATAAGACCATGGATTAATTAAAACTTTTGCCCACCAAAATAACCCACAAGTATCCACAAGTTTCTGCTCCAGAGCAAATGGACAAGACTTATGAACTAAAATGGCTATACCCCTCCGCCTCTTGGAAAATGACACATAACAACAATGGCTTACCCATTCCTGTGTTGTGAACCTGCCCGCAAGGAGTGCATGCAGGTCCCTTACCTCCCGTGGCCAGTCGGGCCACTGGCGCTGTTTCCTTCGCGACGGGTGTGCCGCCGTCGCCGGGCTCCTCCCCGACTGCCTCCGGCCCTGCACGGCGGGGTCGAGCCGCTGGGGGCTCTCCCTCGCGGCCGGGACAGCCGCTCCTGTTCTGACACGGCTAGGGCCGTCCCTGGGGTCCTCGGATGGCAGGGAGCCATCCTCACCGATGCCGGGATCTTCAGCCGGCAGGGAAGCCATCCCTGTCGGTGCCTGCTGCTGCCCGGGTCCTTGCCCGGCAGGGAAGCCGTCCCTGCCGGTGTCTGCAGTTTCCTGCTCTTCCTGTAGCCTGCCATCTCTCCATCTTTATGGCAGGGCTGCCCCGCTGCCTGCCTTGCTTCTCCTCGGGCCTTCCACGTGGCTGGGGACGCCACCAGTCTGTCCTCTCTTCTCCCAGCTCTCCTTAGGCGCGGGCGCGTGCCTCTCTCCTGCTCTTCAAGGGCCAGCCAGGTGTGGCCCCCTGCTGGCTCCTCCCTGTGTATTGTCCTCTTCAGCCCTACAAAAGGGCTCAGCATCCATTCCAGCATTGCCTTCGCAAGGAGTTAGATGCTCCTGGGATCTTCCTGTCCCTCACTCCAGGAGTCGTCCCTGTTCCAGCTCTTTTTCAAGGTCCTGTGTTTCCTGTTCTTTGTAGAAGCTTGTCTTGTCCAGTTGTCCATGTTCCAGTCCAGATGTTCGTCTGCTGTTCCTGATACCCATGGTCAGTCTTGTTGTCTGTCTTCCAGTTCCTGCAATCCGTGATCCAGTCCAGATGTTCGTCTCCTGTTCCTGAAGTCCGTGTTCCAGTCCAGATGTCCTGAACCCCAGGTTCCTCGCCACCTTTCTTGGTGTGCCACATAGTGGTCCGCGACCAGTCCCATGAGCGGGCTGTGTAGGGCGCCTCATGGTGCAATGCCTTCCTCACTTCTGCAGCACAAGCCTCCGGGAGACTTCCGCTTGTATCCTTGTCCCTGGTCTACGGAGTCCCTTGTGCTTGCTCCATCCATGCCTAAGACTCTGCTAGTATCTGTGCCGTCTGAGCGTGGTCCGTATCTAGCCACTGGTGGCTGTGTAGGGCGTACCCTGGTGCAGGCCTCTACAGCTTCTGAGACATGCTCCGTTCATTATTCCACTTCTTGTCTAGATGCTACTTCAAATCCAGGGTGGTCCGCGACCAGTCCCGTGGGTGGACTGTGTAGGGCGCGCTGCATCGCAGTCTCAATCCAGTACTTTGATTGACTCTCCTGAATACCTTGAACCTTGCTTGAGTCTCCTGAATACCTTGAACCTTGCCTGAGTCTTCTGAATACCAAGTACCTCGTTCCTGAGTCTCATCTGTGCATTCAAGTACCTCGTTTCTGAGTCTTCTTCTGAATCTCCATGTTCCGGTCTTCGTTGCCCTGGTCTCCATCCAGCCTGCCGCTTCTTGCCGTTACCTAGCGGCAGGTCCGAAAGGGCTTGGAACGATCGGAGGACTGTTCATAAGACCACCATTGCGTTGATGGTCTTCCCGAAGCGTGCAGGTCCGGAGGAGGGTCAGTATCTTCAGTCATCTGTCTTCAGTCCAACCTCGCTCCTGTCCAGCCCATGCTCGGGCATGCTTCGCCTGCCGCGGCACCTCTTCAGAGTTCCTCTGGGGTCGAGCCGTGGTCCAAGAACACACAAACCCCTGGAAAGTGGAACTGCTCTCCTACTGCTTCCTAACATCCTGCTTGAGATTTTCATGTTGCTTGTCATCTAGATGAGTTTCCTGAAGGAATGCAATATGAGAGTGTTCCTTTTTTAAAAAATTAAGTATATTTTTTTCGTTTCACAGGTGAATGCATACTGTCTATTTTAAAATAAATTATATACAAGTCAGCCATTGCGTATTCCCCAATAATCAAAGAATCTCAATATACCACAATTGTTTAATTGGGAAGCGATCACCCAGCCTTGACCTCTCCCCACAGATTCATAATGATATTCTAGGGTAGAAAAAGCAGAATCCCATATGTTCATAGGTCCATACTTATCAACTCGATTTTGCACTCCATGTAGCCAATCCGCACCACTCACACTGCTAACACATCACATCCATCCACATCCACAACATATCCACATACATTCCAGAGAAAAATATCACAACCCCTCTTATCTGAGACCCACCCCACCAAAAACAAAAACAGAGCACAATAACCCCATACCAGCTCTAAGATCCTTGGGCCACCCCATCAGGTTCTCTTCTAGGGCAGCCCATGACCCCCAGACACATCATACTACGGATACTCCATAAAGGAAAACAAAAGCATAATATTTTCGTTTGGTGCCCATCATTCACAGTACACTACACAACTACTCTTTGGTATACTGAGAAAAAATAGTTCTTATAAATACAAAGAAAATGTGAACCCTCCGCTCAAAAATGTAGTGCCCTTGACCCTAACTACCCCATGGAAAGGTCCTTCTAAACACAGTCAAAAGACATGAAAATGGTCAGAAATGGTAACATAAAAGTATATCCAGTGTTCCATCACATCGTCCTTTGTATATTCTGAAACCCCTAAATAGTGTTTTCTGCATCGGGAGCAAAGACATGTTTAGAACATAAAGTCAAACAAAGGCAATGCCCCTTCAAAGAAAAAAAGAAAAAAAAAGGCAGGAAGAAAAAAAAAGCTTCTGCCGGGGTACGTTCTGCAGACCAAATTAGAACGACTTATCCACCCGAAGCTCCTCTATCTCGGTCCAAGGCATTGTCTCTCATCTCTAAACTAGGTTGACCCTCATGGCATATTTAAGTGCTCGAGAAGTTTCAAGCTTTGGTCCTTCATGGATATCGCAGTGGCTGTACTTTCATGAAACACTTTAAGGACACTTAAGAGCAAATTTGACTCCTTTTCTGAATAGCTCCGAATAAATCTGTGTCAACACTTTTCTACATTCAGTCACTTTAGTAGAATAGTCATTGACAAAAAGAATTTTGGAGCAGTCATATTGAATCTGATGATCTCCACCTCTTTTTTTGTATACTGTTAGAATTTTCATTTTATCAGCAAAGTTCAATATCCTGGCAAGCACCACTCTGGGCCTTCCATTTTCTTGTGGCGGCTTTCCCACCTGATGGGCCCTTTCCACTATAATGGGCTCCGTCTCCAGAGAGATCCCCAGCTTCTCCGGCAGCCACACCTGTACCAAATGCAGTAGTTCAGTGTCTTTAACTTTTTCTGGTATTCCAACTATTCGCAAATTGTTGCGCGTTCCTCTATTCTCTTGATACTCGATTCGCTCCACCAAGACTGCATTCTCTTTCTGCAACGCTGCCACTGCGGCTTCCAATCTGTCCATCGTAGTTTCCTGCATCATTTCCCTATGTTTGATTCCATCCATCCGATTTCGATGGGTGTCAAAGCTGTCTTTATCCTATCGATAGATAGGTGATGCGTATAGGGAAAAATAACCCATGCTATAGTTACACAATGTTAGGTTCCATATTAGGTGCTACAACCCAAGAAAGAGATCTAGGCGTCATAGTGGATAACACATTGAAATCATCGGTTCAGTGTCCTGTGGCAGTCAAAAAAGCAAACAGAATGTTGGGAATCATTAGAAAGGGAATGGTGAATAAAACGGAAAATGTCATAATGCTTCTGTATCGCTCCATGGTGAGACCACACCTTGAATACTGTGTACAATTATGGTCACCGCATCTCAAAAAAGATATAATTGCAATGGAGAAGGTACAGAGAAGGGCTACCAAAATGATAAGGGGAATGGAACAGCTCCCCTATGAGGAAAGACTAAAGAGGTTAGGACTTTTCAGCTTGGAGAAGAGATGGCTGAGGAGGGGATATGATAGAGGTGTTTAAAATCATGAGAGGTCTAGAACAGGTAGATGTGAATCAGTTATTTACTCTTTCGGATAATAGAAAGACTAGGGGGCACTCCATGGAGTTAGCATGTGGCACATTTAAAACTAATCGGAGAAAGTTCTTTTTTACTCAACGCACAATTAAACTCTGGAATTTGTTGCCAGAGGATGTGGTTAGTGCAGTTAATATAGCTGTGTTTAAAAAAAGGATTGGATAAGTTCTTGGAGGAGAACTCCATTACCTGCTATTAATTAAGTTGACTTAGAAAATAGCCACTGGTATTACTAGCAACGGTAACATGGAATAGACTTAGTTTTTGGGTACTTGCCGGGTTCTTATGGCCTGGATTGGCCACTGTTGGAAACAGGATGCTGGGCTTGATGGACCCTTTGTCAGACCCAGTATGGCATGTTCTTATGTAGTTTATTAAATTTATCTTTGAGGGCAGCTGATCCATTCTTAGTAACTCCTGTATCGCCGTTTCCAATTCCGCTGCCATTTTGTTTTCCTCGCTCTTAACATTATCTCTCACCGTTCACAAGGATTTTGTGGTCATTCCAAGAGAAAGTTGCCTATACGACGTCCAAACTGAAGATCACAGCGGGGCAATATCTCAGTACAAAAAAAAGGGAGCTCTAAGTCAACAAATATACGCCATGTGTAATGTGTCTGCTCAGCGACTTCCCATCTCTTCATCTGCACCAGAAGTGCGTGCAGGAACTTTGGTGCCCTGGTTATTACTTCTAATTTTTTAACCTGGGTGGAAGGGAGTTCACAGCTCAGCCTGCTCTCCAGTGTATGGCAAAGGTGACAGCAGTTGCTGCAGTCTCTCAATCGCTGGATTTATTTTTCCATTTATTTTGTACAGATTTGCAATTTTATGGGCATGCAAACAGCCCGAAGTATAAAAAAGCATGCTTCTTACATTTAACATGCTGGTATTTGCATGCCATTAACATACTACATAAAGAACATAAGAATTGCCTCTATGGGTCAGACCAAGGTCCGTTAAGCCCAGCATCCTGTTTCTGACAGTGGCCAGTCCAGGTCGCAAGTACCTAGCAGATCCCATAAAGTAGATCAAATTCCTGTAACTCACTCCCAGGGAGAGCAATAGCTTTCTTTAGTCTACCTGGCTAATAATGTGTTCTGAACTTTTCCTCAGGGAACTTGTCCAAACCTCTTTTAAACCCTCCTATGCTAATCACCTTGATCACATCCTCTGGCAACAGGTTCCACAGCTTGATAAGTGCGCTGAGTGAGAAAGTACTTTCTACGATTTCTTTTGAAGTTGTTAGTTTCATGGAGCATCTCCTTGTTTTAGTATTATTTGAAAGGATAAATAACCATCTTTATTTACCCATTCCACCCTACCTATGATTTTATAAACTTCTATCATGCCCCCTTTCAGCCCTCTCTTTACCAAACCTGTATAGACTCATCATCCCCTTTATCATTTTTGTAGCCCTTCTCTGTACCTTTTCAATATCCACTATGTTTTTCTTGAGATGGGGGTCACCAGAGCTGCACACAATGCTCAAGATGCGGTCGCACCGTGGCTTGATACAGAAGTAGTATGATATTTTCTGTTTTCTTCTCCATTCCTTTTCAGAGCATTAATAACATTCTATTTGCTTTTATAACCACTGTCACATACTGAGCTGAGCATGTCAATGTATTGCCCAAAAGGACTCCACAGTCCTTTTCTTGGGTAGTGACTCCCAATAGAGAACCCACCATAGTGTACCTGTAGTTGGAATTATTTTCCCTATGTGCATCACTGCACTTTCTACATTAAATTTCATCTGCCATTCAGTTGCCCAGTCTACAAGTCTCACAAGATTGCAGTTCCTTGCAAACCTCTGCCGTTTTAACAACTTTGAATAATTTTGTGTCATCTGCAAATGTGATCACTTCACTCGTCGTTCCATTTTTCAGATCATTTATGTTATATGTTAAACAGCACAAATCCCAGTACCAATCCCTGGGGTACTCCATCAATGAACTTTCTCCATTTGGAAAACCAACCATTTAGTCCTACCCTCTGTTTGCAGCCTTTTACCCTGAGGGCTTTATTATTGACCCCTAGATGGGCAATTTTAACATGTGTACTTTGCATCTGCTCATTTCCCTTTGAGAACGGATGCAATGCATGTGGGCTAATATAGCCCCCATAAATTGCACACAAAAGGCTATTGAGTACTGCTCCCCTTGTGCTCTGTATTGTAGAAAAACCTTTGTACTTGGAGAGGCTTTTGTGCAGGTCGCTGCCTTAGCAAAAGAAGGTCATTTGTTTTGTGAATTCAGTTCTGAGCCTTCTGGTGTCTATGGTTCTGGTATGCATGCAGCAGAACAGCCAACTCATGAAAACAGCATTTACTGACAGAGTTCTAGATTTTTAATGGCAACCTAACTTTATTTGCTGGCATATTTTTTACCATTACCATTTTATGCACAGCTGGATTTACTCAGGCCGATGCAATATAGTGCTTTCAGCTGAGCGCACTGCTTAACGCGTGCTTTGACGCGCGACCAATTATGCAAAAAGGGGATCAGCGCATCCAAAATGCATGTCCTAACCAGCGCGTAGCTAATAGCACTCATCACATGTAAATTCATTTTGATGAGGCTATTAGCTATTACACCCTGATGCAAAAAAAAAAAAGTGCACCCAACGGCGCACGTTTTTACTCTCGAAAATTAATGCCTGCCCCGGAGCAGGCGTTAATTCTTGAGGAGCCCCTAACGTTAACAGAAAAGCAGAAAATACTGTTTTCTGTTCCTTTTTTAGATCCTCTGACTTAATATTGTGGCACTATTAAGTCAGAGGAACAGAAAAAAGGAGAAAGGAAAAAAATTAAAAAAAAAAAAAGTCGCCAGTTGTCAGGTTAGGAAAACGGACACTCAATTAAAGAGCGCCCATTTTCCTAACTCGTGGCTGTGCACCGGTTAGAAAAATGGATGCTGGTATAACTGAGCATCCGTTTTCCTAATCCGCACTGACAGCTACCTCTCCTGGGGGCCCGCTGCCGAGGAGGTGCTAGGGGTGCACAATTTCCCCCAGTGCCTCCTTTTTACCACGGCAGCCCATTTAAATATTACATTGGGCGTCCCAGAGGGGTGCATCAGCAAGCGTTAGGACAGCAGCGCTCAATCATGAGTGCCCTTTTTCCGCACGCCCATATTGCATCGGCCTGTATTTGTTGAGATTTACCCCTTTGTTCACTGAGACATAGCCCCCGAGTGCTGCAGCCTGGCAGTGGAGACACAGGCCCATCATTCAGAACATTTTAATTGACATTAAATTATTTGTATGGACATGCCTTAATTTTTCTTTACTTACAGTTGGCAACCTTGGTAGAAGTGTGGATGCATGCATGTGAATGCAGGTTGTAAGATAACTCAATTCCATCCCTTCATCAACTCTCTCTGGTAGGGCCGGAGGCTACCAACTCTGAAAAGGACACATTTTTAGTTCCCTATATCACAGACAAAGCTAGGCCCTGTTTCTGGACTGGAATAATCTAACCCTATGACTGCTCACCCACCTTACATAGGGTTTGTATTTTTTTTGTTAGTAGTGGTACTAAGCCTTCTTCTGTTTAGCAGGCCCGAGTTCAGCTTGCTTCAGGACACACCTGGAGATTTAAGACAAAAGTTGGTGCTTTGCTGCCTTGAGCCTGGGACCTCTGACCTCTAACCAAGAAAATCCTGTGGCTGCTGCCTTAGGCTGGAAACACCTTTTAAACAGAAATTCAGTACAGTCAGCAACTTGTCTGCCTTGTAAAGCTTACCTCAATGGACTGCTTCCATCATCCTGCAGTAATAAAGCTTATTTAACTATTCTCTTGAATCAATTTGCAGGTATTTAATAGAGAAAATGCACTTTTTTTTTTTTTTGCTGTTGTGGTATTTAAAATATTTTCCTCAGGTTTCCAGAATCAGAAATGTACTCTTCCCCTCCTGTGGAAAAAGGGTAGGGATTGTCAGATGAGATTGAAGTCTTCTAATAAACCATGTGGGTAGAGCAGTTTAGCAGCTGTCATCAAATGCTTCAAGAACTGGCTAAAGTGTTTAGAGCAGGGGTAATTGAAACCCATTTTAGCTTGTACAAACATTCCTTTACTGTTTACCTTTTGAAATGCAGGTGGGGGGGGGGGGAGGGACAGCCCAGCTCTTTCCTGTTCCTAAGATAAGAAGAGTGGAACAGCAGAATCTGAAGGAAGAGGGATGAACTGTCTGGCATTTTCTGACCCAGGCGCCCTCACAGGCACACCTTTCATCATCATTGTGTGTACATCTGGAAGCTGAGGAACTAATCTCACTGCATCTACAGTGCTCTGTCATAATTGATTACAAAGAAGTGTATTCAATATCTATTGACCAGAGGAAGTGCTTTGTACAAACTGTAGATTAAGAATAACATTTATTTTCTTTGCAAGAGGTTTCCCTACCATAATATTTGTAGAAATGGATGACGAAAGAGCACACATTTTTTCCCAGGGATTTTAAGAAACCAGTAAACAAAGAACTTGTTCTTTTAATCTTAACCGTTCCTTAATCACATCTTAAAACAAGTCTCATATGGATAGCAAAACCCACTCATGCTCTTATACGATATAATTTATACTCTACATTTTTTCTTAGGTGGGATTTCCTGTTCATTTTTTTCTTAACTTATCTGGTACAGTGCTTTCACCTTTCCCCCTCCCCCCCATGCCATCTCTCTTCACATCAGTCCAGATCTGTTTCACTTCAGGTTTGCCAGCAGTTCTACTTCTAAACTGTTGTCTCGTGTTACTTTTGGCTTTTTTATATCCTTATTTCAACATTACTTCTTCCCCTATTGTTTATTTTTCTTGGGATCTGAGTTGCAAATTTACTATTGCTTTTCTCCATTACTTATAATAAGCTAGTGTAATTGTGGTGTTGCAATAAAACATCTAATTTGTTTATATATTTGGACATTATTCTCCTTTCCATTAACCTAATGAAGGGAGTGTAGTTCTCAAATCAAGTGACCTTTACTCCATTTAACTATAATAAAAAGGAAAGTTGTCCTGTGCCTGCATCACCAGTATAGAAATTGAGCTCCGCTCCTCCCTATATTCTCCAACTCCACCCCTCTTTTTTTCTCTGTATGAAAATTGAGCTCTGCCCCTTTCTCTCACTGTACTCTCCTGCTCCGCCAGACTATGTATTGTCCAATCCACTCTTTACTAACACACAGACCGATACAGAACGGTGTGCTGAGCGCACCATTTAGCCCCACGTTTTAGACGCGCTATTATTAAGTTAACCCTTATACTGTAAGGGGTAATAGCGTGTGGAAAATGCATGGCGAACCCCCAGGAAACTAATAGCGGTCATCACATGCAAATGCATGTTGATGAACCTCTTAGTTACTCACCCGAAATACAGAAAGTAAGGTCTTCCCAAAGGCAGGCGTTAATTTCAGACAGCCCTAAAAATTAAAAAAACCCAAAACTTCTTTAAAAAAAAAAAAAAAATGCCCACCAGCAGTCCGTTTTCCGAACCTGTGGCTGTCAGCGGGTTCGAAAACAGACATAGAAACATAGAAACATAGAAATGACGGCAGAAGAAGACTGAATGGCCCATCCAGTCTGCCCAGCAAGCTTCACACATTTTTTCTCTCATACTTATCTGTTTCTCTTAGCTCTTTGTTCTAGTCCCCTTCCACCCCCACCATTAATGTAGAGAGCAGTGATGGAGCTGCATCCAAGTGAAATATCTATCTTGATTAGTTAGGGGTAGTAGGGATAGTAACCGCCGCAATAAGCAAGCTACACCCATGTACACTATGTTGTACAGCCCTTGTTGGTTGTTTTTTCTTCTCCCCTGCCGTTGAAGCAGGGAGCTATGCTGGATATGCGTGAAGTATCAGGTTTTTTTTTTCCTCCCCTGCCGTTGAAGCAGAGAGCCATGCTGGATATGCATTGAAAGTGAAGTATCAGGCACATTTGGTTTGGGGTAGTAACCGCCGTAACAAGCCAGCTACTCCTCGCTTTGTGATTGCGCATCCTTTTTTTCTTCACCCCTGTCGTTGAAGCTATGCAGGATATGCGTGAAGCATCAGTTGTTTTTTTTGTCCCTGCTGTTGAAGCAGAGAGCTATGCTGGAAATGTGTGATGTATCAGTCTTTCTCCCATGCCGTTGAAGCAGAGAGCCATGCTGGATATGCATGGAAAGTGAAGTATCAGGCACATTTGGTTTGGGGTAGTAACCGCCGTAACAAGCCAGCTACTCCCCGCTTGGTGAGTGCGAACCCTTTTTTTCTTCTCCCTTGCTGTTGAAGCAGAGAGCTCTGCTGGATGTGTGAAGTATCAGTTATTCTTCTCCCCTGTCGTTGAAGCAGAGAGCTATGCTGTATATGCATTGAAAGTGAAGTATCAGGCATATTTGGTTTGGGGTAGTAACCGCCGTAACAAGCCAGCTACTCCCCTCTTTGTGAGTGCAAATCCTTTTTTCCATTTCCTCTTGCTGTTGAAGCTTAGAGTGATGTTGGAGTCACAGTAAGCATGTGTATGCTTATTGAATAAGGGTATTGTGTCCAGGCAGTAGCCATCATTCTGGCGAGTCACCCACTCTTCATTGGCGGCCTCTTGACTTTATGGATCCACAGTGTTTATCCCACGCCCCTTTGAAGTCTTTCACAGTTCTGGTCTTCACCACTTCCTCCGGAAGGGCATTCCAGGCATCCACCACCCTCTCCGTGAAGAAATACTTCCTGACATGAAGTGTCAGTTGTCGGACCGACTGACAGCCGCCACTTCCACTAATAAGGAGGCACTAGGGACGCGCTAGTGTCCCTAGCGCCTCCTTATTAGCACCAGCCCTAATTTAAATACTGTATCGCGTGCCCAGGAGAGGTGCCTGGGCGCATGTCGGGAAAGCGGGCGCTGAACACGGAGTGCCGCCTCTCCCGCCAGTTTTTTTGAATCGGCCTGTCATATGGAAACTGAGCTTTGTCCCTCTCTCTGGCTGTGCTCTGCAGCTCTGCCTCTCTCACTCACTCTCTCTGAATTGACCAATCCCCTCTCTACTACCACCACATAGTTCATCCAAGCTCGGCCTACACTCTCTACTACCATAAATCTCTTTTAAGCACTTCCTACATGTCACAGTATTTTCCTGTCCTTGGATGGGCTTTTACTACTAGTTGCTTGTAAAGTTCAAACTTTATAAGCAGTGTGACTGCCATGATAATCCACTTAGATGTTTAGAACCAAAGGCAAACAACTAAGCTATGTGTTACATATAATAATAGAGTAGATGATAGCAGCTAAAGATCAGTTGTCCCAACCAGTCTGCCCACTGCTTCTGGTCTACCTTGCTAAGAATGTATCTCAGCTGCCAGCCATAGAAATCTGATTGCTTGTAGGCTATCACTGCTCATTCAAGTCAGTTTTCATTGTCTTCGTCTTTCATTCTCTTCCATCCTGGGTAGAGGAGTATACAAGTTACTGTATTGACTTCAATACATAGCTTCTAACACTCACCCCATATCTTTCCCTCAAATGTTGTAATAATCTAAAACAGCAACCAAAGCAAGTGAAGCTGTTGCCCGAACATCCGACTGTTTAGATCCTATGGGTTTGCTTCCAGGATCAACTGGGCTGGTTTTGTGAGCCATAGACTGTGCTTATCACTTGTGATCTGAGGTATGCTCCTTGTTTTCTTCTTATCACCTTGTTGGACTCCATTTGGCTATCACCAACCTGCTAGCATTCACTTAGGGGCCGATGCAATACAGTGTGCTCAGCAGTCGGACGCAGGTTAAATAGACGCTAATCCACCCCCTAATGCAATAGGGGTATTAGCGCCTATTTAACGCACATCCGACGCGGAGTGAATGAGATAGGGTTCATCACATGCAAATGCATGTGAATGAGGCTATTACTCATTTACTCCAAATGCAAGAAAATAAATGTGAGTCTCAGATGCACATTTATCGCTCAGGCGTTAATAGCTGAGCGCATTTGAAAAAAGTACAGAAAATCAGAAAAAGGTGTAGTTATTTGGCGCAAAATAGGCAGCGATACGGAAGCTTACAATTTTGCCATCAGCGCCGTCTTCACGTTGTCCGCCCCGACTCCTCCTCTTCCTGTCTTGACGCCGCCCACATTTAGTGATCGCGTGTGAAAAGTCCCTTTTCGCACGCGATCGCTTTAGTAAATGGCCCCCCTAAGTTTGAAAAAGCCACTTCTATACACAGTCTTCATATCTTGATTGAACGACAGCTTGGAGTCAATCCACACACCAAGGCTTTTTGCATAAGAGGAGATGGGAAAGTTAAAGTTGTTCAAGACATTAGCACTGTTGGAAAGCTGAAAGACCAAACACTCTGTTTTCGAGACATGTAGCAAACATTTGTGGTGTTGCAGCCACAGTTTAATAGCTGACAGATACCAATAGAGCTCACTGTCTCGATCCAGGTAGTACTCATTTTGACGTAGAATTGAATATTGTCAGCAAAAATTCTATATCAGTCACAAAGGCTTGTCAGAATCTAACAAAATGGGATTAAACAGATGTTAAACAGCAATGTAGATAAGACAGAACCCAGAGGGACACCTGTAGAATTGGCAAGCCATGAAGAACATTGAACACCCCCCCCCCCCAATCTTGACTTGTGAAAAGCGATTGGAGAGATAAGATGTATACCATGCTAAAACTTGTCCAGAAATGCCACATTCCCTCAAACTATAAAGAAGAATGTCATGGTCGAGGGTGTCGAAGACCAATGAAATGTCCAGCATGATCAGTACGTAGCTATGACCACTGACAAGGACGCATCTAATACTGTCCAAATTGAAAGGGGTCTAAGATCTGGTGTTCTTCAAAAAACTCAGATAATTGTTTAAGAACTGTGGCTTCTAATAGTTTGGACAAAAATGACAGAGAGGAAATTGGCCTATAACTAGTAGGAAAGGAAGGGTCCAAACAGGGTTTCTTTAGATACAGCCTGATAACAGATTGCTTTAGGCTGGCTGAAACTGCACCCTCTGACAATGAAAGATTAACAAGGGTAGTGAGAGCCAGGGCAATTAAGTCTCTGGCGATCTTCAAAGTGGGCACACTACAAGTATTTAAGAGACAAAATGAAGGGTTCAATTTCACAATGATCCGAGTGAACTCAGACATGGAGGTGTGAATGAAATCAGACCATAAGACTGTACGGGCATCTGAAGAATTGGTGTGCCAAGGGGGCACTATCTGAAAGCTAACTAGCAAATCTGAAACCTTGGACTTTAAATGATCTTTGAAATCATTGCAGGAAGTGGAGCAGGAGGGGATTCCTCTCCCTTTATTAGATATGGAAGGCTCATTAATAAGTATTTTTGCAATCCCAAAAAGAACTTTAGGATTAAAAACAATCTCACAAATCTGCTTAGAATAAAATTCTTTCTTAGACGACAGCACTGAAGTCTTATATTCTAACATTTTCTTTTTTAAAAACCCCAGAAGAGAGCTGGAGTGATTTTTACGCCAAGCACGTTTGACTCTGCGTAATTGGCGACGCTTGTCTATCAATAAGGGAGTAATCCATCTCCTGTCTTCATAACCCTGTTTAAAAGGGGCAAATTTGGCAGGGGCAATGTCATCAAGAACCATAGTTAACAGGGAATTCCAATTACTAACAGCTGCCTTTACGTCAGAGGGCTGAAAGGCGATCAACTGGGGAACAATCTTTTCAGAGAATTTTTCCTAGTCAATCCACCCTCTCTTGACTACGAACTCTGTCGGTGAAGAGGACATAGGCGATTGATAGGTCGAGATACATAATTGAAATGAAATGAACACAAAATACATGAAGAAGGAGTCTTTGCAGAAGAATTGATAAAGATTAAATCAAGAGAATGTCCTAGCTTATGGGTAGATAAGTTAACAAGCTGACTCCAGCCCAAAGTTTCGATTATATTGAGAAAACAGGAGCAAGCTACTGGCAAGGGAACAACACAGATATGTAGATTGAAATCGCCTAAGATAATCATGTTGTTCAATTCTGCTTTAGATGATAATAGCTGTTCAAAAAAAAGGGGATAGGTTAGACTGTAAAATATTCGGGGGGCAATAAACTAAACATAGATTCAAACGCCCTGTTTGCCCACACCTGGCAGCAAGCCTCATCAGACAAGCCACATAATTATAATCATAGAAGCTAGTCTATTCAGTTTAATAAACTAGCCATTTTTTATCCTGCATTCTGTTTCTCTTCTTCATTATCTTTAATTAGCAAACTCTCTCTTATTTTATTTATTTATTTAAGGTTTTTTTATACCGGCATTCATGAAGAGCTCACATCATGTCGGTTTACATAGAACAGGGGTGCAATAGATATAACAACGAACATAGATAAAACGTGATGAAGAGAAGCAGTTACAATTAACAAGGACTATTGAACTGGGGCTGAGGAATTATAGAGAGATAGAAAAAAAAAAAGTTAGTTAATTATATATAATATATACATTAAACAATGGGGCGGATTTTCAGAGCCCTGCTCGCCTAAATCCGCCCAAAACTGGGCGGATTTAGGCGAGCAGGGCCCTGCGCGCCGGGAAGCCTATTTTACATAGGCCTACCGGCGCGCGCAGAGCCCCGGGACTCGCGTAAGTCCTGGGGTTCTCCGAGGGGGGCGTGTCGGGGGGCGGGCCCGGTCGTCGTGGTGTTTCGGGGGCGTGTCAGCAGCGTTTTGGGGCGGGTACGGGGGTGTGGCTAAGGCCCGGGGCGGTCCGGGGGCGTGGCCACGCCCTCCGTACCCGCCCCCAGGTCGCGGCCCGGCGCGCAAGAGGCCCGCTGGCACGCGGGGATTTACGCCTCCCAGAGGGAGGCGTAAATCCCCCGACAAAGGTAAGGGGGGGGTTTAGACAGGGCCGGGCGGGTGGGTTAGGTAGGGGAAGGGAGGGGAAGGTGAGGGGAGGGCAAAGGAAAGTTCCCTCCGAGGCCGCTCCGATTTCGGAGCGGCCTTGGAGGGAACGGGGGTAGGCTGCGCGGCTCGGCGCGCGCCGGCTATACAAAATCCATAGCCTTGCGCCCGCCGATCCAGGTTTTTAGCAGATACGCGTGGCTCCGCGCGTATCTAGTAAAATCCAGCGTACTTTTGTTTGCGCCTGGAGCGCAAACAAAAGTAGGCTATTCGCGCTCCTTTTAAAATCCGCCCCAATATGTATAGCTGCTGTGTAGGGTATTTGCTGGCGAGGCGTGTTAATTGGAGTTCGGGAAGGCTTGCTTATGGCTCCCTACATCTTGTTTCCTTGTATTATTTTACTTATTTACATATATCAGCTGTTGCCTCCGCTGTCATCAAGCTTGATGAACAATATAATCAGTCTACAAAATTTTGGACAAGTATGTGGACAGCTACTTCCTAAATAGAAAAATAGAACATGATGGCAGAAAAAGACCATCATAGATCATCATAGTTGGTGATTCGATTATTAGGAATGTAGATAGCTTGGTGGCTGGTGGGCGTGAGGATCGCTTGGTGACATGCCTACCTGGTGCGAAGGTGGCGGACCTCACGCTTCACCTAGATAGGATTTTAGACAGTGCTGGGGAGGAGCCGGCTGTCGTGGTACATGTGGGCACCAACGACATAGGAAAATGTGGGAGGGAGGTTCTGGAAGCCAAATTTAGGCTCTTAGATAGAAAGATTAAATCCAGAACCTCCAGGGTAGCATTCTCTGAAATGCTCCCTTTTCCACGTGCAGGTCCCCAGAGGCAGGCAGAGCTCCGGAGTCTCAATGCGTGGATGAGACGATGGTGCAAGGAAGAGGGATTCAGTTTTGTTAGGAACTGGGGAACCTTTTGGGGAAGGAGAGTCTCTTCCGAAGGGATGGGCTCCACCTTAACCAGGGTGGAACCAGACTGCTGGCGCAAACCTTTAAAAAGGAGATAGAGCAGCTTTTAAACTAGAACAAAGGGGAAAGCCGACAGTCGCTCAGCAGCGCATGGTTCGGAGAGAGGTATCTTTAAAGGATACTAATGATGCATTAGAATTAGGGCATCCCAACAGTGAGGTTCCAATAATTAGAAAAGTAGTCCAAGTGCCTGTAACTAAAAACTCCCCTGAGCTAAAAAATTCTAACTTATCCCTATCAATTAAAAAGCAGAACGAAAATACAAACAAAAAACAAACTTTGAAATGTTTGTATGCTAATGCCAGAAGTCTAAGAAGTAAGATGGGAGAATTAGAATGTATAGCAGTAAATGATGACATAGACTTAATTGGCATCTCAGAGACATGGTGGAAAGAGGATAACCAATGGGACAGTGCTATACCAGGGTACAAATTATATCGCAATGACAGAGAGGAGCACTTGGGAGGAGGTGTGGCACTTTATGTCCGGGATGGCATAGAGTCCAACAGGATAAACATTCTGCATGAGACTAAATACAAAATTGAATCTTTATGGGTAGAAATCCCTTGTGTGTCAGGGGTATACTACCGTCCACCTGGTCAAGATGATGAGATGGACAGTGAAATGCTAAGAGAAATTAGGGAAGCTAACCAAATTGGTAGTGCAGTAATAATGGGAGACTTCAATTACCCCAATATAGACTGGGTAAATGTATCATCGGGTCACGCTAGAGAGATAACGCTCCTGGATGGAATAAATGATAGCTTTATGGAGCAATTGGTTCAGGAACCAACGAGAGAGGGAGCAATTTTAGATCTAATTCTCAGAGGAGCACAGGACTTGGTGAGAGAGGTAACTATGGTGGGGCCGCTTGGCAATAGTGATCATAATATGATCAAATTTGATTTAATGACTGGAAAAGGAACAGTGTGCAAATCCAAGGCTCTCCTGCTAAACTTTTAAAAGGGAAACTTTGATAAAATGAGAAAAATTGTTAGAAAAAAACTGAAAGGAGCAGCTACAAAAGTAAAAAATGTCCAAGAGGCGTGGTCATTGTTAATAAATGCCATTCTAGAAGCACAGTCTAGATGTATTCCACACATTAAGAAAGGTGGAAAGAAGGTAAAACAATTACCGGCATGGTTAAAAGGGGAGGTGAAAGAAGCTGTTTTAGCCAAAAGATCTTCATTCAAAAGTTGGAAGAAGGATCCAACAGAAGAAAATAGGATAAAACATAAACACTGGCAAGTTAAATGTAAGACATTGATAAGACAGGCTAAGAGAGAATTTGAAAAGAAGTTGGCTGTAGAGGCAAAAACTCACAGTAAAAACTTTTTTAAATATATCCGAAGCAGAAAGCCTGTGAGGGAGTCAGTTGGACCGTTAGATGATCGAGGGGTTAAAGGGGCACTTAGAGAAGATAAGGCCATCGCGGAAAGATTAAATGATTTCTTTGCTTCGGTGTTTACTGAAGAGGATGTTGGGGAGGTACCCGTAACGGAGAAGGTTTTCATGGGTAATGATTCAGATGGACTGAATCAAATCACGGTGAACCTAGAAGATGTGGTAGGCCTGATTGACAAACTGAAGAGTAGTAAATCACCTGGACCGGATGGTATACACCCCAGAGTTCTGAAGGAACTACAAAATATGAAATTTCAGACCTATTAGTAAAAATTTGTAACTTATCATTAAAATCATCCATTGTACCTGAAGACTGGAGGATAGCAAATGTAACCCCAATATTTAAAAAGGGCTCCAGGGGCGATCCGGGAAACTACAGACCGGTTAGCCTACTTCAGTGCCAGGAAAAATAGTGGAAAGTGTTCTAAACACCAAAATCACAGAACATATAGAAAGACATGGTTTAATGGAACAAAGTCAGCATGGCTTTACCCAGGGCAAGTCTTGCCTCACAAATCTGCTTCACTTTTTTGAAGGAGTTAATAAACATGTGGATAAAGGTGAACCGGTAGATATAGTATACTTGGATTTTCAGAAGGCGTTTGACAAAGTTCCTCATGAGAGGCTTCTAGGAAAAGTAAAAAGTCATGGGATAGGTGGCGATGTCCTTTCGTGGATTGCAAACTGGCTAAAAGACAGGAAACAGAGAGTAGGATTAAATGGGCAATTTTCTCAGTGGAAGGGAGTGGACAGTGGAGTGCCTCAGGGATCTGTATTGGGACCCTTACGTTTCAATATATTTATAAATGATCTGGAAAGAAATACGACGAGTGAGATAATCAAATTTGCAGATGACACAAAATTATTCAGAGTAGTTAAATCACAAGCAGATTGTGATAAATTGCAGGAAGACCTTGTGAGACTGGAAAATTGGGCATCCAAATGGCAGATGAAATTTAATGTGGATAAGTGCAAGGTGATGCATATAGGGAAAAATAACCCATGCTATAATTACACAATGTTGGGTTCCATATTAGGTGCTACAACCCAAGAAAGAGATCTAGGTGTCATAGTGGATAACACATTGAAATCGTTGGTACAGTGTGCTGCAGCAGTCAAAAAAGCAAACAATGTTGGGAATTATTAGAAAGGGAATGGTGAATAAAACGGAAAATGTCATAATGCCTCTGTATCGCTCCATGGTGAGACCGCACCTTGAATACTGTGTATAATTCTGGTCGCCGCATCTCAAAAAAGATATAATTGCGATGGAGAAGTTACAGAGAAGGGCTACCAAAATGATAAGGGGAATGGAACAACTCCCCTATGAGGAAAGACTAAAGAGGTTAGGACTTTTCAGCTTGGAGAAGAGACGACTGAGGGGGGATATGATAGAGGTGTTTAAAATCATGAGAGGTCTAGAACGGGTAGATGTGAATCGGTTATTTACTCTTTCGGATAGTAGAAAGACTAGGGGGCACTCCATGAAGTTAGCATGGGGCACATTTAAAACTAATCGGAGAAAGTTCTTTTTTACTC
This sequence comes from Rhinatrema bivittatum, assembly GCF_901001135.1. Classification (NCBI taxonomy): domain Eukaryota; kingdom Metazoa; phylum Chordata; class Amphibia; order Gymnophiona; family Rhinatrematidae; genus Rhinatrema; species Rhinatrema bivittatum. Next base: position 249,411,812 of record NC_042618.1, read on the forward strand.
AACGCACAATTAAACTCTGGAATTTGTTGCCAGAGAATGTGGTTAGTGCAGTTAGTATAGCTGTGTTTAAAAAAGGATTGGATAAATTCTTGGAGGAGAAGTCCATTACCTGCTATTAAGTTCACCTAGAGAATAGCCACTGCTATTAGCAATGGTTACATGGAATAGACTTAGTTTTTGGGTACTTGCCAGGTTCTTATGGCCTGGATTGGCCACTGTTGGAAACAGGATGCTGGGCTTGATGGACCCTTGGTCTGACCCAGTATGGCATGTTCTTAATCTACCCATCCATAGTTCCTGCTTACCTTTATAATCCCTTTTTCTTCCTCTATCCTCTATATTTATCCCATGTTTTTTTTTTAATTCTGCAACTGTCCTGATCTCCACCACCTCATTTTTTTTTTTTTGCCTTAATCACATTTTTCAGACTGCTACCAGATTGGGTCTCTCCAGTTTACCAAAGGCTTTCTTTAAAAAAAAATTATCAAAGGTTCTTTATTTTTTAAAAAATGTTCAGTTAGACAAATAATAACTGAATCGAGCAACAAACAACCACTGTACAAGTTTAATCATATTTCAGTTGTAAACCTCACTCAGTTTTCTATAAAAATACATATTACTGGAAATTATACCTCATTCATTTTGTGTTCGGTAGTGTGCAGGCCTGCCTCTCGGACCACTGCACTTACCTCCAGCCCCAAGCCTGAAGCAATGCCCTCCGACCCTGGGGAAGACCCCCAAATGGACCCACAGTAGGCCACCACACTCAGCCTGCCTCCGATGCTGCGGCTTTCCCTGGGCGCCCAATGTTGCTCCTCTTAAAGGTCCTGCGACAGGAAAATGCCAGTGGTGCCCGATGATATCACCACCAAAAAGAGCCTTCAAAAAGACCACCTCAGCAGCTCCTCCTTGCCTTGCAATGGATCGTCTACTGTAAAACAGATCAAGTTGCCTCAGCATTCCTGGTCTTTGTTACTGTGTTCCTGGTCTTTTCTCCTGAATTTCTGGTTCTTGTCTTCGTCCAATGGTCAGTCTTCAGTTCTTCATTGAGTCTTAATCTTGTGGTCAGTCCTCAGTTCTTCTGTGTCTTCTCCTGCCCACCTGTGCTGCTCCTCACTTCCCTATCTGCCTATCCATCCTGCCAGATCTCTAGTTTTGATTTCAGCTTTTACACTCACATTCACGACTGAACTCCACCTGCCATTGACCACTACTTGACACACACACCCACTGCCTGAATTATGACCATGCCTGAACGTTGCCTGCCTCGACCACCGTCCATCTCCAAGTACGCCTGTAACCAGCCTGCCCCAGAGCTTGGCCTGTGACCCAACCATCTCCATGCACCTCCATCAGCAGAGGCCCCCACCTAAGACCTGCTGGTCCTGGCATCTGAGGGCTCAACCTAACAAGGACTGGTATAGGTGATGCTTCAGTTTTGGCCTCTGCCATAGCCAACTCCAGCAGCTGAAGGTGTGGACCTGCAGGATTCCTCCTTGCAGATTGCACCAACTTTCTCTCAGTTCAAGGATCCATGCCCGCAACAATGTACTCATTTTACTTTTTTTTTATTTCCAGATTATTGAACCAACCCAAGATAAATTAAAATTATATACTGAAGAGGTCACATGATGCGGTGAGCCCGGTGATCCTCTTTCATAGGAGCTCTGGGTGCTGGCCCTCAAAAAGCTAACAAACAGCGGGGAAAACCCGCTAAAATCTGCAGGAAAAGAAGGGCAGGGCACAGGTGAACACCGCGGCAACGAAATCTGCTGCCCAGCCTTAATCGGCGATGTCAGCGAAGCCGCAACGAAAGGAAAAAGAAAAACTCAAGCCCGGCAGCACGGATCTTAAAATGGCCGACAGCAGATGGGCTTTGGAGAGCACAGGCTTGGACAACGTGACAGTCGCGCGCTTGACTACGGCGGTGGTGGCGGCATTGGAACATAAATTTAAAGGTATCACTGCACATTTTACAGGGGTAAAAGAATCCTTAGGAGATATTGGGCACCGCATTGAGATAGCTGAGGGCAGGATCGCGGCTGTAGAAGAAGATCAGCAGGCTCTCACTAACTGGGTGTGTACGCTGGAAAATTTGGTGAAGGAGGCTGATAATAAAATAGAAGACCTAGAAAACAGAGCTAGGCACAACAACTTAAAATTTATGGGGTTACCCGAAGCAGTGCAGGAGATGGTCTTGAAAAATCTATTGGAGACCTGGCTCCCTGGAGCTTTGCAGCTAGGAAGCCTGGAAGGGAAGCTGGCATCGCCTAGACCCCAGGAAGGACACTGACAGGCACCCTAGACTTGTGATAGCACGCTTCCTGAACTGGGCGCAGAGATCAGAGGTACTTGCTGCCTACAGAAAACATAGTGTAAGTTTCTATCAGGAGCACAAGATTGTGATTTTCCAGGATTTCTCTGCGGCTGTGGCGGCTAAAAGGCGGCTTTTTTCACCTGTTTGCACTGACCTCTACAACAAAAACATCAGGTTTGCGCTACAGTTTCCTGCTCTTCTGAAGGTCTGGAAAGATGGCAAGATGCTTAACTTTGATGCACCGGAAAAAGCTACTAGCTGGCTTGCAGGATCTACTGGCCCTACTTAACCATATTGTGGGGTTGGATGGCATAGGAAATTCTGTTCTCAACGGATCTCTTGCGCCACTAGTCCCGGGATGGACATATCACTGGAGTGACTACAAGTTTGTACTTCATAGAGGCTTCCAGTAGAGCACTGGATGGCACACCTATCGGACAATGGACCAGGCTGTTTGGGAAAGTTCTGTTCTCTCTGTTCTTATTAATCTGTTTTTTATACATGTAACACATGACCTTGGTGAGGGGGTCAGCACCTGAGCACATCAATAGCGGACCTCTAGCCCGGATTTTACAGGCTGGTTCAGATTATCCCCATAAAGGGATGGGATGCATATTGGTTCAGGGGGGCGGGGGCGAGTGGGAAAAAGGTGAAGGGAGCAGGCAATGGAGGAGGCGACAGGGATATGGGTTGAAGTACTGCAAAGAGAATGGCTGGGAGGCCATTTAGCCGTGTATGGCGAGTGGAGCTAAATTGCTATATTACTGCTCTTAGTACAGGATAAGTACAGTACGGTATATCTCTTGGAATGTGGGAGGGATTGGTAGTCTCATTAAGAGCCAGAAGGTTTTGAATGCACTTCAAAGGAAAAAAGTGGGAATAGCGGGATTGCAGGAGACCCATCTAACTGCGGAGGAAAGTGTGAAATTGAAAAAACAGTGGGTGGGCCAAGGATATTATACCCCAGCACTGGGCCGGAAGGCGGGCATGGCCATATTGATACACAAAAATCTTAAATTTGACTTATTGCAGCAAATCTCCGATGACAGAGGTAGATATCTTATTTTGATAGGTAAGTTACAGGGTTGAGAGGTGACGATCTGTAATATATATGCCCCTAATTCATACACACATACCTACTTCCAGAGTTTGATACAAGTGATTCTTCCGTTAGAGGGGTCCCCTAATTCTCATGGGGGACTTTAACTGTGTTCATGATCCAAGTCTGGATAGATCGAGCAGCCTGAAACAGAACCCTGATCTCTCTGACAAGGGAGTAGCGTATTTATGCTCTGAATTACGATTGTTAGACATCTGGCGAACATTAAATCCAACGGAACATGATTATACACATGTACCACGGGCCCACTCCACTATGTCCCATATAGACTACATTCTAGTCTTCGAGTCCATACTTGCCACAACCAGACAGGTGAAAATTGGGCCAATTGAGATATCGGATCATGCTCAGATATGGACAGATATCAAAATGGGCCCAGGGGTCTGCCAGACTCACTTATGGAGATTTCCTAGTCATATGATGGGAGATCAAAAATTTTCAGACTTCCTTTAGGAGAAATGGAAAGAGTTTGAATTAAATAAATAATGGTATACACAAAACAGACCCTTTTTATACTGGGAAACCAGTAAAGCGGTCATGCGGGGGGAGATTACCTCTTACATGATAGCCAAATCTAAGGCAATGGCTCACAATATACTCATGCTAGAAAAGAAACTGGCAGCAGCCAAAGCACAGCTGGCACGACAGAATACTACTGAACATTAATCAGAGTATAGGGCCACCCTTAACACCCTCAATACTTTACTACATAACAGAGCGCAGCAGATGCTTCGTACAGGGGCACACAAATTATTCCGTTTTGGGAACAAATCGGGCCGCTTGCTCACAAGCATGGTGCGAACTGCCAGAGGGAAAACGATTATAGACAAACTAAAAGATGGGTCAGGCAAACCAATCACTCTTGGTCCGGCAATCTGTGCAGAATTCCGTGCTTTTTATGAACGATTATACACCGAGGATCGGAAAGGGGGTCCTCTACAGGAGGAGGAATTTTTTAGGGGGTTACGCATCCCGCAAGTGAGTGAGACCCAATTGCTATCCCTAATGCCCCTCCGGATAGAAGAGCTTATCGGAGCCATTAAAGGAAGCAAATCCAATAAGGCACCAGGGCCGGATGGTCTCAGTGCTGAATATTTTAAGTGTCTCCTGAATCAGGCCACTGGGGACCTTCTTAAATATTTTCATGAGGGAGTCATAAGGGCTTACATTACTGTCCTTGAAAAACCAGGAAAGGACTTGTCCTCTCCAGCGTTATATCGCCCGATATCGCTCCTTAATTTTGAAGCCAAGTTGTTTGCAAAAATCTTAGCAGACCGACAAAGCTTGGTCTTTCCCACGCTAATAATACCAAATCAGGTTGGCTTTGTCAAGGGGCGAGCCATTAGTACCAACTTGACCAAATTAATCATAGCAATGGAAGAATGTAAGAAACAAAGCCTAGGCACGCTGGTTGTAGGATTTGATTCCGAAAAAGCGTTTGATCGGGTGTCCTGGGACTATTTATTTTCTGTGCTGCAGCGGTATGGATTTGCGGGTGATATCCTTCATAGCATTAGGATGTTGTATAAATATCCCTTCTCAGCGATTTTAGCAAATGGGCACATCTCAGAAGACTTTAGCTTACAGAAGGGAACCAGGCAAGGGTGCCCACTCTCCCCACTCCTCTATATCCTATCGATTGACCCCCCTCCTACGCAAGATAGAGGCAGATCCCTTAGTTAAGAGCTTTGTGTGGGGGGCCGCAGGAATTTAAAATCTCAGCCTTTGCTGATGATGTTCTGGTTTTTTTAACCTCGCCCCAAAGTTTGCTAGGGAGAGTACTATTTCATCAAGAATGTTTTGGAGCATTTGCTGGTCTGAAAATAAATGTACAATTTATTTTATACAATCCTTTGAACCCATCACTACTACAGAGATACTCTCCGTATTGAAGAAAATGAAACCATCGTCACACCCATTAGACCACATCCCATCCAAACTCCTCCTGCTAATACCAGATACCATCACCAAAGCTCTGACAGACATTATCAACTGTTCCTTAGCCCAAGGAATCTACCCTGACGACTTGAAAATTGCCTCCATCAAACCGCTCTTAAAAAAAACCAACTTGAATCCTAAAGATCCTACCAACTTCCGTCCAATATCCAATCTCCCTTTCTTAGCCAAGGTAATGGAAAAATTAGTTAACGCCAGACTTTCAGACTACCTCGAAGAACACAAAATTCTGTTTCCGACCCAATATGGTTTCCGAAAATCTTTAAGCACTGAATCACTACTCATATCCCTGACTGACTACCTTATCATGGGCCTGGATAAAGGTCACGCTTACTTATTGATCCTCCTGGACCTCTCAGCTGCCTTTGATACGGTTAACCATTCCACCCTACTAATTAGCGAACATTGGAATAACAGGAACAGCATTGTCTTGGTTCAAATCGTTCCTGGGGAATAGAGGATACAAGGTCAAATTACACAACAAAGAATCTCAGCACTATCCCTCTTCTTTGGGAGTTCCGCAGGGCTCCTCCCTCTCACCCACGCTCTTTAATATCTACCTGCTCCCTCTTTGCCAACTACTAACCAATTTAAACCTTAATCACTTTCTATATGCAGATGATGTCCAGATAGTCATCCCTATCAAAGAATCCTACACAAAAACTCTAGAGTTCTGGGAAACATGTCTTCAAAAAATCGACGGACTCCTCTCCAGTCTAAACCTAATACTAAATTCTTCAAAAAGCGAACTCCTCCTAATTTCTACTGAAAACAGTAACTTCTACACAAATCCACCTCCCAACTTACAAACTCCACAAGTAAGAGACCTAGGAGCTATCATCGATAACAGGCTAAACCTAAAATCATTCATAAATCAAACCACCAAGGACTGCTTCTATAAACTCCAAGTCTTAAAAAGAATAAAACCACTTTTCCACTTTCACGACTACAGAACTATTTTGCAAGCAATAATCTTCGCTAAATTAGATTATTGCAACTCTATACTTTTAGGTCTCCCTTCATCTCACACTAAACCACTTCAGATGGTTCAAAACTCGGCAGCGAGAATATTAACAAACGCACGGAGAAGAGATCACATATCACCAATACTCAAAGACCTTCACTGGCTACCAATTCACTTCCGAATCTTATATAAGTCCATAACTACTATTTACAAAGCAATCCATCAATACTCTCCGCTTAACCTTCAAATTCCATTCAGAAAATACACCTCCTCTAGACCCATCAGAGAGTCCTACAGAGAATCTCTACACGTACCACACTCCAAAGCCACTCGGCACACAACCGCCAGAGACAGGGAGTTCTCCACGGCAGGACCAGCACTATGGAACTCCATCCCGTCAGATTTGCGACAGGAACCCTGCCTTCCTACTTTTAGGAAAAGACTTAAAACGTGGTTATTCATTAAAGCCTTTCCAGACCTAAACTGAACCTTAATACACCATTAACCAATTTGCCTAGACTTTTCATCAACATGGTAATAATTAACTCCACTTCAATAGGGTAATCCATCCACTAATGTTACAAATGCCGTAATTGGCATATTTGTTCTCTATGTTTAAAATCCTAGTTTCTCTCTCTGTTCCAAGTTGTGTAACTCCCTTGTTTTATTGTAACTGCAATCTTTTGTCATCACTTGTTTAATGTTTATTATTATTATTATTATTATTATTATTAATAATTATTATTTTGTTCCTTCTCCACTTGTTAATTGTAAACCGGCATGATGCGATATCCATCGCGAATGCCGGTAGAGAAAAACTTAAAATAAATAAATAAATAAATAAATAAATGTTGAAAAATCAGAGGCTATGGATATAGGGAACCAGGTAAAAGTGGGCTGGCACAGACCATTCCCGTTGCGGTGGGTGGGACGGGAGATGAGGTACTTGGGAATACAACTCACCAGAGATCCTGAGCAGCTGCATGAGGTGAATATAGGCCCTTTAATGAAAAATATGGAAAATAAGTTGAAGTTATGGAGCAAGCTACCGTTGTCCTTGACAGGGAAATATTTTTATTAAAAATGATGGAGCTACCACGGTGGCTATACATCTTGCAACAACTCCCGCTATGGCTAACCAAAAAGGAACTTACGAGGATTAATAGTATGGTACGTAAATACCTATGGGGCAGGCATATGGCCCGGCTGGCGCTGAAGTCCCTGCAATTAAACAAAACTCAGGGGGGGTCTGGGCTGCCCAAATTGGCGTGACTATAACCTAGCGTGTATATTACGACATATTCAAGACTGGCTGGATGGGAAGGGGCGGTTTACACCTCAGGAGTTTGTGAGGGCCTGGTTATCCCCCTATAGTCTTGGCAATATAATGCAAATCCCTACTTCAGAAGTTCTGAGGGCTAACCATAAACATCTCTTAATTTCCTCTGGGAGAAGGGCCTGGCGCTTTTTATGTTGCTGCAGACTACATCTGGGTAGGAGTATTACACCGTTCCTTACTCTACGGGGAAACCCACAATTCCCAGGTGGTCTAGATGCTTTGGTTTTCCACAACTGGAGTGGTAAAGGACTGCAGAGTATTTATCACTTTTATGACCCAGTTACGGGAGTGTTACGCTGCTTTAGGGATCTCCAGGCCTTATATGATCTCCCGGCCAAGGACTTTTTTGCATTTTTGCAGGCACGCCATTATATCCATGTACTATTTGGGACACAGCCCTTGGTAAATTTTTGGGAAGGGTTATGGGACTTCTTTACACCCACAACTCCAAAGGGACACTCTTGTTCCACCTTTTCTAGGGCCCTCCGTGCCCTTCCTGACAAATCAGTTCTGAGGGGTATTTAAAATCAGTGGATTACACAAGCTGATCTATACTTGGCCATTGATGATATAGTTAAAGTGTTAAAAGATTGTCGTCATCTTTCTGAAAATGTTGCTATGAGAGAGACAGGCTTTAAGACAATACAATGTATGTATATAGCTAGAACTAGATTATTTGTGCCTAAACTATGAGATTCTGATCTCTGTTTGAAATGTAAGAAAGCAAGGGGCTCCTACTATCATAGTCTCTGGGAATGTGAGCAACTGGTCTATTTCTGGGAGGAAGTAGTAAATAGTTTGGAACAGATACTAACCACAACGATTCCTCGAGACCCCAAACTGCGTTTATTTCGACTCTTTAACGACGCCTTACCTGATGCATCAGATCATGATTATCTGTTCTTAGGCAAGGCATTACTTATTGCCTTACAAACAATTATGTCCCTATGGATTACCACCGAGAGATCATGTGGAGCACACTGGCATGCTCAACTGACCAACTTGATGCAACAAGAGTTCATGGCAGCAAGGACCCTATCCATGGAGGCACAACATACCTGTAATGCCATCTGGAATAAATTCTGGAACACGCTCCCATGGTTCCAGAAAACTCTTATTCTGGATTATACCACATATACGTATAGAGACTCTGCCTCGACAGCCTCTATGCCTTAAAGGGACAACTGGGAAACTGATGTCTGCGGGGGGGGGGGGGAGAAGTGTTACTTCTCTACTGTTTCTACCAAATGTTCTGACAGTTATCATTGTTTACATTTGTGATAAAACTCCAATAAAGAAATTAAAAATAAATATATACTGAATAAACAACTACAAATAAAAATAAATCCTTTCATCACTTTCAACATTGGGTTAAGGACACAATTTCAACTTCATGAGATCTTTCCATAGACCTTAAATAAATCCCCCACCCCTTTTTTTTCCCCCATTTAGCTGTCATTAGTTCCATATTGCTTTACACCCACAACTTGGTCAGCCATTTTGTGGTAGAGGGTGTTTAGATTTTTCCTGTTTAAAGCAATAGTGCACTTTGCTGCCATCATAAAGTATATACAAGTAAGTTACTTTGCACTCTTGTTCCAAAGACAAATTCAGCAAAAAGGTACTGTAGTCCCATTCAACATCCAATTCAGTGACTCGTCCAATTTTACATTGTACTGAGCTCCAAAATACAATAATCTTAGGGCACTGCCTTCACAAATGTGTCATTGTATCAATATTCCTACCTACCCTCCAGCATTTGTTGGAAGTGTTACCAAACATCCTACTTAACTTAGCTGGAGTAAAACACCATCTGCCAAATATTTTATATGTATTCTCAAGTATACTTGTTGCCATAGAAATTTCTGTAATTCTATGTTCCATCTGTACATATTGATCTTCATCATATTTTAAGTTTCATTTCATTTTCTATCTATTCCTATTTGCACTATTAAATGTTCCTTTCAATAAGGCATACAGGCTTAAAATCAAGCCCTTTGTAGATTGACAATGATAGCAGATGTCCTCTAATAAAGTACATTTTTAGAAGAGTTTGTCTTCGATTTCCTTTATTTGCAAATGATGCATCGATTGTATATACAAATGTGTTTGTGGCAGATTGAACTCCTCTGAAAGCTTACTGAAACTCATAAAAATATTATTATCCTCCAGCTTTCCACGTTTGGTGATGCTACTTCCCATTGTTTTAAGGTTTTTTTTTAACCTATCCCTGGGGGAAAAATCAAGTTGTGAACTGGCTCAAAATTAAGGACTTCCCTGATAAAAGCTTAAAGCTAGCCTCCCATATCGTAAATGTACAATCAGCATAAGGAAGTGCTCCTTATTTATACATCCTATGTCATTGGAATCCATGATAGCACTCCCAGATGATATAGTACCACTTGCAATTGCTCATTTTCAAGTCATGCTTTCTTTCCTCTCACCACTTTCCATTCTGTCAGAGGCTTTCTTAATATTTGTTTCTATCACTGCTGAACTTTAGTCCAGTTTGACCTTTCTTATTATCAACTATAATTTGAATAGCCCTTTGTAGGTATGGATGTAGGTACAGCAGAGTATGTAAATGAAGCATCTGTGGTTACTTATCCATCTGTGTTCTCTAAATAACTTTTTTTGGGCTATATGAATATTTCCTTTTTTTTTTTTTAGCTGAATATCTGCTTTTTATGTTGTGACACGCCTCCTGCTGTGACATCAGACCTCCTTCTGTGACATCAGATGCTGGGGGGATTTAAACCCGGCGTCTCCTAGGTTTCCTTGCCTTTGCAACACAGTCACCAAGGAAGTTGCTTGCCTGCCAGTCTGCCTGCTTGCCTGCCAGCCTACCAGCTTGCCTGCCAGCCTGCCTGCTTACCTGAACTGCCTCCTGACCGTCTTCCATCAACGGTCGGCCCAAGGATCCACTTCTTGATTACAACAGTTTGAAAAGGCCGTGGATCCGGCAGACCTCGCTAGCCTTCAAGCCATTCCCGGACTGGCTCAACGGCTAGTACAGCAGCAACAGGTCTTGGACAACCTGGCTGTCACTGTGGAGCAACTGGCCGCTCGGATGGATGCTGGTCCGCCAGCACCAGCTCCGGACCCGGTTCCGGCTCCGGTGGTGACCCTTCACACTCTTACGCAACTCCCTGCACCAGCACGGTACGCGGGAGATTCCAAGGCTTGCAGAGGCTTTCTGAACCAATGCTTCGTAAGGTTCGCTCTCCTGCCCAACCAGTTCCCCTCGGACTCCGTCAAGGTGGCCTACATCTTCTCACTGCTGGACGGTCGGGCTCTGAACTGGGCATCTCCTATGTGGGAGAAGAACGACCCGGCTCTGAATGACTTGAATGTCTTCGTAGCTGATTTCAAGGCAGCCTTTGATGAACCAGCTCGCCAGACCTCCGAATTGCTCCAACTCAGGCAGGGAATTCGGTCTCTGGCCGATTATGCTTTGGAGTTCCGTACCCTCGCACTGGAGGTCGGATGGCGGGACGACGCCCTCCGTGGAATCTTCTTAGAGGGACTTGCTGCAAGGATAAAAGACGAATTGGCGGCTCGAGACCTTCCGGAAGACCTCAATGCTCTCATCGAAGTGGCTGTCCGCATCGATCGCCGCCTTCAGCAGAGGGCCAAAGAGGGGCGTCCTCTCTGCCGTTTAGTCCCGCTGGCTCCAACCTCTCCTCGCCCATTCCCACTGGGCCCACGAGGGGCTAGCACATCCACGGAAGTCACATCCGAGGAGCCCATGCAGCTGGGAAGAGCGTCCCTGACACCTGAAGAAAGGCGGCGCCGCCGCCGTAGTATGGGTTTGTGCCTGTACTGCGGGGGCAAAGGTCACTTCCTCGCTCAGTGCAAAGAGCGAGCGGAAAACTCCCGCGCCTAGGAGTAAGGGAGGAGTGCCTCCTAGGTTGTTTGAATGTTGCTCCTCTATGTACCGTTTCTATAACTCTCAGATATCCCGGAGGGTCTTTCAAGACTCAGGCATTCATTGACTCTGGGGCAGGAGGGAACTTCATCGCTGCCAATCTTGTACATCAGCTCCGCCTGGCCACACAATCCCGGGAGCCTCCTTTACGGATTACTTCCATACAAGGTACCTGCCTGCCTGGCCACATTTCTACCGAGACTGCACCACTGATCATGCAGACCGGGATCCTACATTTTGAGGAGATCTCGTTTTTGGTTCTGGAGAACTCAGTTCATCCGGTGGTCCTCGGCCTACCCTGGCTCCAGCAGCACTCTCCAGTGATCCAATGGAGCGATTTGCAAATTACCCAATGGCGTCCTCACTGCTTCAAATCTTGTATCAAGTCTCTACCAGTCCAGCACATTCCCTTGGCTCACACCGGCTTCACCCTTCCCAGTCATTATGCGGACTACATGGATGTATTTTCTAAGGAAAAAGCAGAACTTTTGCCCCAACATCGTCCTTTCGATTGCGCCATCGCAACTCCACCACGAGGCAGGGTGTATCCACTAACACAACCTGAAACCAAAGCAATGTCTGAATACATTGCTGAGAACCTCGCCAAGGGCTTTATCCGACCTTCAACGTCACCCGCAGGGGCGGGATTCTTCTTCGTGGCAAAAAAGGACGGGTCCTTGAGACCATGCATAGAGTATCGGGGATTAAATGCCATTACTAAAAAGAACTGCTATCCGCTTCTGCTAATTCCAGAATTATTGGATAAACTCCAGGGAGCCCGAGTATTTACCAAGTTGGACTTAAGGGGGGTGTACAATTTGGTGCGTATCCGTCCCGGGGATGAGTGGAAGACAGCGTTCAACACCCGGGACGGGCACTACGAGTAGTTGGTTATGCCCTTCGGTTTGTGTAACGCTCCTGCGGTGTTCCAGCACCTCATGAATGAGGTCCTCCGCGAACTGCTGAACTCTTGCGTGATAGTCTACCTAGATGATGTCCTCATCTACTCACAGAATTTGACCTCTCATAGGCAACAGGTTCAGCAAGTGCTCCAAATCTTTCGTAATCACCACCTATACGCTAAACTGGAGAAGTGTCTCTTCGAACAGGAGTCGCTGCCTTTTCTTGGGTACATCGTTTCAGCTACGGGATTCCTCATGGATCCAAGTAAGGTGTCCGCCATTAAGAATTGGCCCCAACCAGTAGGCCTGAAGGCTTTGCAGCGTTTTTTAGGATTTGCCAATTTCTACAGGCACTTTATACTGCAATACTCCCGACTGGTCGCACCTCTGACCGCCTTGACCAAAAAGGGGGCCGACACGCGCGTTTGGTCAGCCGAGGCATGTAAGGCCTTCAAGGATTTAAAGGAGGCCTTCCTGTTGGACACTTGTCTGCGCCATCCGGATCCGTCAAGGCCCTTCTTTGTGGAGGTTGATGCCTCTAATATAGCTGTGGGGGCAATACTGTCTCAAAGCTCCGACTCCGGGCATTTGTTGCCTTGCTCCTACTTCTCAAGGAGGTTTACGCCAGCCGAAGGTAATTACGGTATAGGAGACAAGGAACTGCTTGCCATTAAGTTGGCACTTGAAGAATGGAGACAGTGGCTGGAGGGAGCCGCTCACCCCATCACGATCTATACCGACCATAAGAACCTGGAGTTCCTCAGCCAAGCTCAACGACTCAACCCAAGGCAAGCACGATGGTCGCTATTCTTTAGTCGCTTCGATTTTACCCTCAAATATCATCCAGCATCTAAGAATGTTCGAGCGGCTGCCCTCTCTCGGAATGCCATCATGGATGAAAAGGAGAAACCCCTTCAACACGTCATCGACCCAGCAAAGATCGAACTAGCCAGTACCACAATCTCTACACAGGGCAGAATAGTTGTTCCATACAAAGACCGGAAGAAAGTCCTGCAATGGGCCCATGATTCCCTCATTGGAGGCCACGCCGGCAGAGGGAGGACGCTCGATCTATTGAACCGTCATTATTGGTGGCCCCGAGTCCGGCAGGATGTGCGACTTTACGTAGACTCGTGCCCGGTATGTGCCCGACAGAAGCCTCTCGGCGGCCGACCCTAGGGTCTTCTACAACCTCTACCAATACCTACAGAACCATGGACTCACATTGCCACAGACTTTGTGGTGGACTTGCCTCCTTCCAAGGGTAACACAGTAATCTGGGTCACCGTAGACCGGTTTTCTAAGATGGTACATTTGGTACCATTACCTAAGCTTAGACCTCCTTCTGTGACATCAGATGCTGGGGGGATTTAAACCCGGCGTCTCCTAGGTTTCCTTGCCTTTGCAACACAGTCACCAAGGAAGTTGCTTGCCTGCCAGCCTGCCTGCTTGCCTGCCAGTCTGCCTGCTTGCCTGCCAGCCTGCCTGCCTGCTTGCCTGCCAGTCTACCTGCTTTCCTGCCTGCCTGCCTACCAGTCTACCTGCTTGCCTGCCAGCCTGCCTGCCTGCCAGTCTACCTGCCTGCCTGCCAGTCTACCTGCTTGCCTGCCAGCCTGCCTGCCTGCCTACCAGTCTACCTGCTTGCCTGCCAGCCTGCCTGCCTACCAGTCTACCTGCTTACCTGAACTGCCTCCTGACCGTCTTCCATCAACGGTCGGCCCAAGGATCCACTTCTTGATTAAGCAAATGTTGCTTACCTGATGTAACAGGTGTTCTCACAGGACAGCAGGATGTTAGTCCTCACAAATGGGTGACATCGAAGGTGGAGCCCACCACGGAAAACTTCTGTCAAAGTTTAAGAGAACTTTGACTGGCCCCTACTGGGCATGCCCAGCACGGCACTGACCCTGCAGCCAGCAGGGGTCTCCCTTCAGTCTGATTTTCAAAGCTACAGGCAGTGCCTAAAAAGTAAAAATAAAACGAACCCAACACCGTGGGGTGGCGGGCGGGTTTCATGAGGACTAACATCCTGCTGTCCTGTGAGAACACCTGTTACATCAGGTAAGCAACATTTGCTTTCTCACAGGACAAGCAGGATGGTTGTCCTCACAAATGGGTGAGTACCGAGCTGAGGATGTCCTGACTTGCACCAAATGTACCCAACGGCGTGCAACAGGCACAACAACTGGGGTGGAATTTGGGAAAGGGCATCCGCACCCTACCGGGCAGGTGGAAGGGTGTTGGTACATCAGGTTGGAAAAAGGTTACGCAAGACAGATTGGCCGAAGATGGAGTCCTGTCTTCCAGCTTTGTCCAAACAATAGTGGGCTGCAAAGGTATGGAGAGAACTCCAGGTTGCAGCTTTGCAGATGTCAGGAAGCGGCACCGATCGAAGGTGTGCCACTGAAGTCGCCATGGCCCTCACCGAGTGTGCTTTAACACGGTCTTGAAAAGGAATGCCAGCTTGCTCATAGCAAAAAGAAATGCAGTCCGCCAACCAGGAGGAAAGAGCCTGCTTACCCACAGGTTGTCCTAATTTGTTAGGATGGAAAGAGACGAATAATTGAGTGCTCTTCCTGTGAGAAACTGTACGGTCTAGGTAAAAAGCTAGAGCCCGTTTACAGTCTAGGGTATGCAGAGTCTGTTCTCTGGAGTTGGAGTGGGGCCTGGGAAAAAAGATAGGTAGTATGATGGATTGATTGATATGAAATTCCGAAACTACCTTAGGTAAAAATTTAGGGTGAGTGCGGAGTACCGCCCGATCCTGCAGGAGCTTAGTGTAAGGCGGATAGGTAACTAGGGCCTGTAATTCACTAACCCTGCGAGCTGAAGTAACAGCCAAAAGAAATAACACTTTCCAAGTGAGATATTTCAAGTCACAGGAGTACAGAGGTTCGAAAGGTGGTTTCATTAGACGACCAAGAACCAGATTAAGGTCCCAAGATGGGGCCGGAGGACGTAAGGGTGGCTTCAGATGGAGCAAGCCCTTAAGAAAGCGTGTTACCAGGGGTTGTACTGAGATAGGACCACCCCCAATACCTTTATGGAAGGCGGCTACCGCACTGACATGCATTCTAATGGAAGAGGTTTTAAGACCTGATTCAGATAGATGCCATAAATAGTCCAAGAATTTCGAGACTGGACAGGAAAGGGGATCAAGGGACTGAGAAGTGCACCATGATGTGTACCTTTTCCATTTGTATGAATAGGATCTTCTGGTGGAGGGCTTTCGTGAAGCTATCAGGACACGAGAAACTGAATCGGAAAGGTTAAAAGGCTGAAGGACTAACCTTTCAACATCCATGCCGTCAGGGACAAGGCTTGGAGGTTGGGATGGAGGAGGCATCCGTCGTTTTGAGTGAGTAGATGCGGGTCCTTTCCCAAGGGAATGTGCCTGCGGATGGAGAGATCCTGGAGTATGGGGAACCATACTTGGCGTGGCCAGTAAGGTGCTATCAGGATCATGGTTCCTCCGTCCTGGCGTAGCTTCACGAGAGTCCTCGACAGAAGAGGAAGTGGAGGGAATGCATAGAGCAGACCGGTTGCCCACTTGAGAGAGAAGGCATCTCTGGGCCGAGAGTGTTGGCTCCAAATGAGAGAGCAGTAATTGTCCACTTTGTGGTTCTGAGGAGACGCAAAGAGGTCTATGTAAGGATAACCCCACTTGCGAAATAGAGAGGTCGCTACTAAGGGATTGAGTGACCACTCGTGTGGTTGGAAGACACGGCTCAGTTGGTCTGCCAATACATTGTCTACTCCCGGCAGGTAGGTGGCCCTGAGGTACATAGAGTGGGAGAGGGCTTCCGCCCAAATCTGCGCAGCTTCCTGACACAGAAGGAAGGAGCCTGTGCCTCCCTGCTTGTTTATGTACCACATGGCCACCTGGTTGTCCGTTTGGATCAAGATGATCTGATTCGATAGATGAACCTGGAAAGTTCTGAGCGCGTAGCGGATTGCTCGGAGTTCCAAGAAATTTATCTGGTGTTTGGCTTCCTCTCGAGACCAGACTCCTTGAGTTTGTAAAATATCTACATGGGCTCCCCAACCGATGTGGGATGCGTCGGTGGTTAGGATGACCTGCGGATCTGGTAGGAGAAAGGGTAAGCCCTGAAGGAGGTTGACACAATTTGTCCACCAGGTTAAGGACAGGCGTAGCGCTTGTGTAACCGTGACAATGGAGGACAGAGGCCGAATAGCTTGAATCCATTGGTGTCGCAGAGTCCATTGTGTAACTCTCATGGCTAGTCGGGTCATGGGAGTGACTTGAACCGAGGATGCCATGTGTCCTAAGAGAACGAGGAACTGGCGAGCCGTGGCTGTGGTTTGAGACTGGAGCTGGCGAGCTAAGGATATTAGGGTTTGAACCCTTTGATGAGGAAGGTAAGCTTTTGCCTGTAAGGTGTCCAAGTCTGCCCCAATGAAGGATAAGGTTTGAGATGGGACTAAGCAAGATTTCTCGTAATTGACAAGAAACCCTAAGGAAAGGAGTGTTTGAATTGTCAAGTTTAGGGAGGATTGCGCAATCTGTTGGGTGGAGGCCCTGATTAGCCAATCGTCCAGGTAGGGGTAGACGTGGACACCTTCCTTCCTGAGGAATGCTGCTACCACAACGAGGCATTTGGTAAAGACCCGTGGTGCAGACGCCAGGCCGAAAGGAAGTACTCGATATTGGTAATGGTTCCGGCCCACCAGAAAACGCAGGTACTTGCGATGAGATTGTGTAATCGCAATGTGGGTATAAGCGTCTTTGAGGTCGAGAGAGCACAGCCAATCTCCCCTTTGTAGCAGAGGGAGAAGCGAGCCCAGGGTTACCATCTTGAACTTTTCTTTTTGAAGGTACTTGTTGAGGGCTCGAAGGTCCAAAATGGGACGTAGCCCCCCTGACTTCTTTGGTATTAGAAAGTACCTGGAGTAGAATCCGTTTCCTCGTTGAGAGGGAGGGACGGGTTCTATAGCATTTGATTGTAGAAGAAGGGATACTTCTTGTTGTAATTGAGTCAAATGGCTGGTTAGACTCCATGCTTGAAGAGGCGGGGAGTCTGCTGGAAGAGTGACGAAGTTGAGGTGGTAACCCTGTGCGATAATCGCTAAAACCCACTGATCTGAGGTGATCTGCATCCAGTGTTGTAAAAAATGGTACAGTCGACCTCCCACAGGGATGTCTGGAAGAGGGGTTTGGCATGTGCTCCCTACAGGGAAGTCAAAGGCCTGCCGCAGGCCCCGGGGGTGGGGCTACAGTAGGCCTTTGCTTCCGAGGCTGGCGTGGCTGAGCTCTGTTGGAGGACCGTGCAGGTCGAGGCCTAGCCGATGGAGGATAATAACGCCGTGGACGAAAGAACGACTTTTTAGTGTCCTTCTTTGGAGGTTGTTTGGAGGACACCTCAGCTGGAATGGAAGAAAGCTGTTTCAACGTCTCGTTGTGATCTTTTAATTCAGCTACAATTTGCTGAATTTGTTCTCCAAACAAATTGTCCCCTAAGCAGGGTAAATCAGATAGACGGTCTTGGACTTCTGGGCGAAGGTTGGACGACTTTAACCAAGCCCAACGTCTGGCTGAGATCGCTGTGGCCGAAACTTTTGTGGAAGCATCAAAGATGTCATAGGCCATTCTAATTTCGTGCTTCCCTGCCTCAAAGC
The DNA here is from genome assembly GCF_901001135.1 of Rhinatrema bivittatum. Classification (NCBI taxonomy): domain Eukaryota; kingdom Metazoa; phylum Chordata; class Amphibia; order Gymnophiona; family Rhinatrematidae; genus Rhinatrema; species Rhinatrema bivittatum. The sequence continues at coordinate 249,429,975 of NC_042618.1, forward strand.
CTTTGTGAAGAAGGGCTTGAAGCTGTGGTTGATATTGTTCCGGCAAGGTGTCAGCGTAGTCTTGCATCTGCTTGAGGATGGCTCTGTTGTATTGGGTCATGTAAAGTTGATATGAAGCTATGCGTGAAATCAACATAGCTCCATGATATACTTTCCGTCCCACACTATCCAGGAATTTGTTGTCCTTGGTAGGTGGAGTAGAAGAGTGTGATTTCAGACGCTTGGCCTTCTTTTGCGCGGACTCAACCACAACAGAGCGATGATCTAGTTGAGGCTTCTGAAATCCTGGTGCTGACTGAACGAGATATGTTGAGTCAGCCTTCTTGTTAACTGGGGAAACAGATGAAGGAGATTCCCAGTTTTTCTTCAACAGATCCAGAAATACCTGGTGAATAGGGATGGAAGCGATGATCTTAGGAGCATCCAGAAATTGGAGTAGTTCCATCATCTGGTGTCTGTCATCGGTTTCAGATTGTAGCTGAAAAGGTACAACTTCCGACATCTCCTTCACAAAACTAATAAAAGAAAGATCCTCAGGAGGAGAACGTTTTCTACTCTCTGTAGGAGATGGTGGTGAAGGCAAATCGGTGTCAGAAGATGTATCATCACCCCAGGTATCGTAGGGATCATGTGGGGGTTGAAGCCCTGAAGGACCCGGTTGAGGATCCGAAGGCATCGAGTGAAATCTTGAAGGCATCGGTGCTGAAGGCGGAATAGGGTATGGCATCGAGGGCTTCGGGGGTGCCGATGGAATCGGTGCCGGTCTTGGAATCGATGGCGCCGAAGGATAAATCGGTGGAGATATACGAGAAGGCACCGATGGGACCACCCCGGAAGGGGGAATCAGGAACGGTGTTTCTCCTGCCGATGAGAATCCTGTCGGAGACGGTGGAGTTGTCAGTGCAACTGGAAGCACCGATGGAAGGGCCTGCATGAGTGCCTCCATGCGATGCAGTAGCGGTGCCAGCGCTTCCACTAGAGGCTCGGTGGTCGGTTCCCTCCTCGGTGGCGGAGTCGGTGCCGGAGACGGTGCCGGAATCGATGCCGGAGTCGGTGTCGGTGGAGGTTGGAACCTTCGCATCGCTTTCTCGATGGCCTCCTGGACCAGCCGGTCCAGTTCTGCCCGGAGACCAGGGGTAACAATACCCGGCTCGACGGGAGAGGGAGGCTGAGGCAGAGCCGGAGGGACCACCGTAACCGGTGGGATCACGGCTCCCACACCCGGAGAGGGTGAGGGTTTCCTCGGTACCTGCGATCGAGACGTGGATGGTGCCAGGTCGGACCGAAGCTTTTTTGTCGGTGGCTCGGCCTGTACAGAGGTCGATGGCTCTGGATCCTCGACGGGCCGAGACTTGTGCCGTCGATGGCGATGTTTGTCCTTCCGATCTCCTCGCCCATCCGGGGAGGGGACAGGAGTCGACGGCCGAGAAGTCATCGAGGGAGGACGGTCACCGGAGGGTTGACGGTGGTGCTATCGATGACGTTGGGGTGGGTGCATGGAAGAGGAGCCCCATCTTCTCCATCCTGGCTTTGCGACCTTTGGGTGTCATTAAGGCACATTTAGTGCAAGTCAGGACATCATGCTCACTACCCAAACACAAAACACAAACCCTGTGGGGGTCTGTGATTGACATAGTCCGGGTACAATCCGGACATCGACGGAACCCCGTTGCCATGGCCTTAGGCCAAAATTTAGCCGCGGGATCGGCAATTGCCAACAGGCCTCGAGGGCCAAAATCGACGGAAGTCGATGAAAAATGGCAAAAAACTTACCGGATTCCGCGAAGCTGAAAAAAATTTGTCGAAGGGAGACCCCTGAGGGGCAAATTTTCTTCAGAAAGAAAAGAACCGAATTCCTGTCAGGAACGTGGTAGAAGAGCTCCTTTCACCGCGTGGCAACTGCTGCGCGGAAAAAAGAAGACTGAAGGGAGACCCCTGCTGGCTGCAGGGTCAGTGCTGTGCTGGGCATGCCCAGTAGGGGCCAGTCAAAGTTCTCTTAAACTTTGACAGAAGTTTTCCGTGGTGGGCTCCACCTTCGATGTCACCCATTTGTGAGGACAACCATCCTGCTTGTCCTGTGAGAACAACATTTTACAACACTTATTTGGGAATTTTCCATTATTTGTCCCCAGAAACAAACAAAAAAATAATTCAGGGCAATTCAACCCACTGCAATGATGAAAAGGTTTTGTAGTACAAGGGGAAGCAACTCCGATCCAGGAGTGCCCCGGACAGCGCTGGTTTTCAGGACATCCATATTGAATATGCATGAGATATATATTGCATGTAATGGAGGCAGTGTATGCAAATATCTCTAATGCATATTCATTGTGGATATCTTGAAGACATAGACCTGTTTGTGGCACTCCAAGACTGGAGTTTCCTACCTCTGTTGTAGTACATGAACTTTTGAAACCACAATCAATCAATCTCTTTTCCAGATGCGGCCTATGTGTTCTTGAAAGCTCGTTCACTGCAACATCTTTTAACTATTCTTATTTTAGCTCAACAGAAGGTGTCATAATCTAAGATTCCAGTTTTCTCCAGAGCCAACATTACTCCTAGATCTCTGTACTTCTTTTGACAGAGAATCACTCCAGGAGTCAGGACTAAGAACAGGTGAAACCATAATATTGGACCATAGAATGTGCAAGATAATTAGAGAATAGAATGGATGAGGAATACTAGGTCTCATGTTGTTCCAATTAAAAATACCACAACCTACTAAAGTTCTAATATTCTGAATTAAGTAACATCAATCACCAGAATCTTTCCGAAGTTCAAGGTTATGTGAATTTCCAGCAAATACATAATTAACATATGAACCAGCAATTTAACTTTTTTTTTTTACTCATTTTTTTCAATAGTTGGGGGTGGGGTACATTTGGGGGGGGGCAGCTTTACATACACAGTCAGAGGTACAAACAGCAAAGTTGACATTGGTAAAGATTTTCTGTCATTTGGAGCAATGAAAGGTAAAAGAGGAGTTGATTTATACAATGCACTCTCTACTTAGCTGCAATCAAGCTATGTTTTACCCACAAACTTTTCACCAATTCTCAAACAGAAAGCATGCATGGCTTTTCACTATGAAACTTGCAGCAGGTATAAAGTACCCACAAATATTTGCACCTGCTCATTCTGTGGGTATATTTTCTATAGAAAATCTTATGTGTAGACTGGAAACTACAAACCTCTGTGTGTTACTTTCCGATGCCACCAAAAAGAAGGCTAAAAGTAAGTGCTTTGTGGAAGGAAGGCAATTTTCAGGCAGCTAATTTATGCAGGCAAATCATTGGCTACCTGTGTAAATGTCTTTGAAAATTGTCACCCCTTTTGCTGTGAGTAACAGCTTTAAGAAGTTATTACATATATATATTAAATCATTTTGTTTCACATTAGATAATACAACTGGCTGCAAGGGTGAGGCCAGCACTGTGGTTCCATTTGTAAGTGTTGTGCACCACCATGAAGAAGATCCCTGGGTTGGATCTTCTGTGCTCTGAGTAGAGTTGCCAAATACAATGAAAACGGGTCAGCGATCTATTTTGAACCGCTGCTAGGTGTTCTATATGATACACTCTCTAAAGCCTTCCCTGGATGGAGACCGTGTTAGGGACCTCTGGAGAACACCATTTACATGCTACTTCTCCCTTAGCAGCAAGAAGGATTTGCATTAGGAATTTATATTCCAGTTCAGAGAGTGATTGATTCAGAATACCCAATAGAAACAATCTGGGATCCAGAACCACCATCTGCCGCATTAAGGACTGAAAAAAATGAAATAGTTTCCACCAAAGCCCTTGAATACACCATACATTAAAAAAAAACAGGGTTGTTACTGTTTGAGCGCTGGTAGTTCTGTTTTGATATAGACAGTTTATTATATTGTAATTTTTTTTCCTTATGACTTTCTGAGGGACATGCCCATGCCCAAGATATGTTACAGTAGGCCAAATATCCAGGGCTGGTGCTAGCTTTTTTGCTGCCCTGTGAGAACAATTATTGTGCTGCCTCCTCCCCCCCACTTTCATTCAGTCTTTTTCTCAGTCCACCAAAAAAAGCCCATCTCCTTCCAGTAACCTGGGCTTTAAAAACTGTCACCCCCTCCCCTGGAACTCATGGCCAGTGTAAAAGCATTAGGTGCCTTAGGTAAACCTTATGCCCTTGGCACCGGCCCCCTGTCCATGCACGCAGTTAAGAATTAGGCATTTATAACAACAGATTTTACAAGAAAGGGAATCTTCAAAGCACAGTCTTCTGAGATAAAAATATCACAACATGTATATTATATTTATATGTACAACTATGTCATTAGGGCTATTGTAATGCATGATAGGTTTGGGCACCCTCAGAAAGCCATGAGTAAATTACAATTAAAAAATAACAAACCTACCACACCAAAACAGCACTACTTCCAGCACTTAAAAAGTAACAGGTTTACCTATGAAAAGGCAAGACCAATACAACTTCTATTAGGAAAACAGAACATGCAAGCTGCTATAGATTTCTATACGCTAGCAGAAGACCTCTCCTTGGTCACACATGCAGATCACAGGCAGACCCTCTCCAAATCAGAAAAATAGAAACCATAAAATATAATAGAAACATTCAGGCAAAAACTGAACTGGAAACTGCTTCGTCAGATTCTGTATGCAGTGCAACAATGGAAAAACAGAACTATCATTAATCTTCAGCCATTAAACAATAAAACCAAGAAATATAATATATTAATCATAATAGTATAAACATATTAATAAAAATATTTCAAAACAGCTGATGAATGGAAGATCCAATAATTAAAATATACAATTTGTTTTAAATTTCCCAAACATCTTGAAAATATTTCAAAACAGCAAATAACACTCAAAAATTAAAACTAATAAGGGTAAAATAATTCACGCTCTCCATACCTGGGAACTTTTGATTTCCAGCCACTCTGAGATTATCGTGGATTAGTGAGAGAGGGATACTCAAACTTTCTCTTCCCTCTATCATAGATATAAATATATATCTATACATACACATATAAGCTCCCACACACATACATACACATGCTCCCACTTACATATGTTCACACGCACATGCTCCTTCTTACATACACACTCACCCTCTCTCACACACATGCTCAGAAACACACACACGCTCCCTTTTACATGCACACCCATATAAACACACAAGATCTCTCACACATACATGCTCAGACACACACATGAAGGGAAGTGGCAGTCCTGGACCCACCCATTCAGAAAACACCCTAGGCTTCAACAACAATCTTTTCTGATATAAACTAGGGATGTGAATCGTGTCCTCGATCGTCTTAACGATCGATTTCGGCTGGGAGGGGGAGGGAATCGTATTGTTGCCGTTTGGGGGGGTAAAATATCGTGAAAAATCGTTAAAATCGTTAAAAATCGAAAAATCGAAAAACCGGCACATTAAAACCCCCTAAAACCCACCCCCGACCCTTTAAATTAAATCCCCCACCCTCCCGAACCCCCCCCCCAAATAACTTAAATAACCTGCGGGTCCAGCGGCGGTCCGGAACGGCAGCGGTCCGGAACGGGCTCCTGCTCCTGAATCTTGTCGTCTTCAGCCGGCGCCATTTTCCAAAATGGCGCCGAAAAATGGCGGCGGCCATAGACGAAAAAGATTGGACGGCGGGAGGTCCTTCCGGACCCCCGCTGGACTTTTGGCAAGTCTCGTGGGGGTCAGGAGGCCCCCCACAAGCTGGCCAAAAGTTCCTGGAGGTCCAGCGGGGGTCAGGGAGCGATTTCCCGCCGCGAATCGTTTTCGTACGGAAAATGGCGCCGGCAGGAGATCGACTGCAGGAGGTCGTTCAGCGAGGCGCCGGAACCCTCGCTGAACGACCTCCTGCAGTCGATCTCCTGCCGGCGCCATTTTCCGTACGGAAAATGGCGCCGGCCATACGCGTATGGCCGGCGCCACTTTCCGTACGAAAATGATTCGCGGCGGGAAAATCGCTCCCTGACCCCCGCTGGACTTGCCAAAAGTCCAGCGGGGGTCCGGAAGGTCCGGAAGGACCTCCTGCCATCCAATCTTTTTCGTCTATGGCCGCCGCCATTTTTCGGCGCCATTTTGGAAAATGGCGCCGGCTGAAGACGACAAGATTCAGGAGCAGGAGCCCGTTCCGGACCGCTGCCGTTCCGGACCGCCGCTGGACCCGCAGGTTATTTAAGTTATTGGGGGGGGGGGGGGTTCGGGAGGGTGGGGGATTTAATTTAAAGGGTCGGGGGTGGGTTTTAGGGGGTTTTAGTGTGCCGGCTCACGATTCTAACGATTTATAACGATAAATCGTTAGAATCTGTATTGTATTGTGTTCCATAACGGTTTAAGACGATATTAAAATTATCGGACGATAATTTTAATCGTCCTAAAACGATTCACATCCCTAATATAAACTGCATAATTTATTTCTCAGAAGAACTTGCTACTTACTATGAGGCCAATACAGAATGGTGTGCTTGGCTGAGCGCACCGTTTAGCTGCGCATTTTTGATGTGCTATTATTACCCCTTATACTGTAAGAGGTAATAATGCGTGGAAACCGCGCAGCCAACCCCCCCCCCCCCCCCCCCCCCCACCCCCCCCCCCCCCCCCCCCCGAAACTAATAGCACTCATCACATGCAAATGCATGTTGATGAGCCTATTAGTCACCCACAATACAGAAAGTAAAATGTGCGGCCAAGCCGCACATTTTACTCTCAGAAATTAACGCCTGCCAAAGGCAGGCGTTAATTTCAGACAGCACTGGGCAAGTGTAACTGGGCAAGTGTACAGAAAAGCAGAAAAAACTGCTTTTCTGTACACCATCCGACTTAATATCATAGCGATATTAAGTTGGAGGCCCGCCCCCCCCCCCCCCCATAAAAATCTACCTGCGGCCTGTGGGTTGGAAAACAGATACTCAAATTTGCCAGCGTCCATTTTCCGAACCCGTGACTGTCAGCGGGTTCGACAACCGATGCCAGTAAAATTAAGCGTTGGCTGTCAGACCCGCTGACAGCCACTGCTTCCACCAATGAGGCGCTAGGGACGTGCTAGTATCCTTATTAGCGCTTCAGAGCGCTGGCTCTCCCACGGACTTTATTGAATGGGCCTGTATGTAGGTCTCTTACGCCATCTCCCTAGAGCTTGGTCTCTGCTCGTTTCAGTGCTCCTTGTCACACACACATAAACCACTCCCTCTCATACACAATTGCTATGATGCTCAGACAGACATATACGCACACACACACATATTTTCAGACACACACAGCAGCTTTCTCTCTCACATACACCAAGCAGAGCCCTCCTCTTCTCCACTTCTGCTGAGGGCAGGCTGGGAACTGCCTCATGTTTTTTTCTTCCAGCCATGGTGCTGACTGGGAATCGCCGGGTGCTCCATGGTGGATCGACAACTGTCGGGCGGTCCTGGGGCTCTCTCTTCTTAGCTGTGCAGCCCTGCGGCTCTCCCTTCTCGGCCACCCGGCAGATTGAAAACCGCTGGGTGGCCCCGCAGCTCTCTCGGCCACGCGGTGGGTTGGGAACCACCGGGCAGCCCCAGAACCACTGGGTAGCTTCACAGTATTAGTGTCTTTAGGCTGCCTGCCAGGTTCCTGCCAGGTTGGAGGCGGTGGCCTCTTTCTTATCTCGGATGCTTTGGATTGCAGGCCAGTGCCAGCGGCATTCTTTCATTTTGGCTGCCGGCCCCGCAGCTTTCTTTTGATTTGGGCCCCGGTGACTCCCAGGTTGTCACCCCCTTCAGGCTGCCGCCTTGTGCAAGTGCACGTCTTGCACAGTGGGTTGCACCGGCCCTGCAAGTATCATATGGGTCCAAAGTGTCTTTTGCTTTTTTTGCAGGGTTTTCTGATTGGCACCATAGCAGTGCATGCAAATATAATATACATACCGTGAGTATTAAATGCATAATTTTTAACTGTGTGTGGGGAAGATGTGACAGGATTGCGGGGTGTTTGGGTTGCAAGGCTGTAAGATTTGCCTAGGACACCGTATGCCCTGCACTGGCCTTGAGCATTGCTGTACAAACATTTAACAGTTTCCCAACTAGTAGTCTAGCAAGTGTTGCTTACCTGTAACAGGTGTTCTCACAGGACAGCAGGATATTAGTCCTCACATATGGGTGACATCATTAGGATGGAGCCCAATCATGGAAAACGTCTGTCTATATGCATGCGCGTCCATGTGCACACGCTATCCGGTATGGACAGATGGATGCGCAATTTTATAACATGTGCACGCCGGTGCGTGCATGTTATAAAATCAGGGGTGCGCACGCAAGGTGGGGCAGAGTTAAGCAAAAATTACGTGGCGACGCATCGTCGGCCTTCGCCAGTTCCCTTAATTGGAGCGGACTGGGAGGGAACTTCCCTACCCTCTACTCTAACCTCCCTTCCCCTCTCCTATTCCTGTCCTAGCTACCCCTATTTTTATAAATTTACCTTTTGCTCCTCCAAAGGAGCAGTAGCAAGTTGCGTGCACCGGCACCCTGCCGGCACGCGATCCCCTGGCACAATAGCAAATGGGGGGCAGTCCAGGGGGCGGGACGGGGCTGGAGGCTGCACTGGCAGCCTCCAGCCCCATCCCGCCCCCTGGACTGCCCCTTTGCCGAGGCCCGGCTCTTGTGCGTGTAACAGGTGTTACTCGCGTGGCCAGGCCCCTTTTAAAATGTGCGTAAACCCTGTTTTTTTTATAAGTGCGGGCCATTTAAAATTGGGCCGTTATTATTAGTGGTCAATTAAGGTAATTTGGGATCATTCATAAAATGACTATGAAAAACATCTCACATACTGTAAACAAGCTGCTACAAAGCAATGTATTTGTTACTGCTTTATTTAATTTCTGAGCTAGCTATTAGAATATCTGCTGTGTTAGGAGAACTTAGTGAGTGGGTGCTGATATACCTAAAGTTAGTGTTAAGATGCACCTTTCTTTGCCAAGTTGTAATGTGATTTTCTGCTGCTAATTTGTTTACACCTTTCTTACTGTGAAGCCGCAATCAACCTCTCTTTACTTGTTGCTATTTCTAATCTGCTTTAAACTGTTTTGGATGAATTTCAAATTCAAAAAAGTAGGTAATAAACAAATATATATATATATATTTATTTATTTTATTTTTTAATTTAAATCCATTTGAGCTACCTTGGCTTTTTCCACACATTTTCTATCAGGATAATCTAATTTTCCTGTTTTAATAGCATCCTTCTGTAGATACCAAACTCCAAATCATGCGTTCCTGAGTGACCGTCTTCTTTCCCATATGATTTAGTTTAAAGACTTCTCCAATTTCCTTTTTGTTAACACCAGCAGCCAGGTTTCATTCTGGTTAACGTGGAGCCCATCCTGTCAGAACAGACTCTTCCTAATGGATCTTTCTCCTAATTCACCTACAGCTAGGCACAATAGTTGAAAGCAACCAGGGCCGCCATCAGGGCAGTATTCTTGGGCCTGCAGTATGGGGCCCCAGGATCTACTGCCACATATGGGGGCCCGCAGCTGCCAGGCGCGCTTGGGGGATGTATTAGTTCATGGCAAAGAGGCCCACTGAGGCTCTCTCCGACAGTCTGTCGCCCAGGGGCCTACTGAAACCTGGAGCCGGCCCTGGGTGCGGGCCCCAGAGAAGGGAGAGAATCAATGCTATGCGTGTCTTTTAGACACACATAGCATTGATTTACAGAGCACCGCAGAGACTCGTCCGCGCGCTCTGTCCTGCCAGCGTTCACTGTCTGACGCGGCTGTGACATCACCGCCGCGTCAGACAGTATGGGGCCTCAAAATTCCTGATGGCGGCCCTGAAAGCAACCCTATAATTTCAGACAAATTAGAGTGCAAAGAGGAGTACTTGCTTTTTCTTATATCTACATTGAACAAAAACCCAACAGCATCCGAATCTAAATACATACCTGATACTATAATCTAGTTTAAGCATGAGTTTAAATGTGTGGTTTTGGTATGGTGGAATTATTATATCTTTTGCAGATTTGGAAGCAGAGTTTCAGCTGCTCATGCCTACTCACTACCTTAATCTCCACAAATATCGGGGGATATGGCCCAGCACACAAGATGAGGCTTGAAACCCAGAAAAGATCGAGACGCAGAAAAATCCAAAAAAAAGAATTTTGTCTAGATAAAAATATCAGATTCTAGAATTCTTGGGTGCAAAGATCACTATTAGAATAATTGATAACTGGAATTCTCATCTCTAAATTAACTGGTGGGACTGGTAGGAATATCAGGAGGGAAGCACATAAGCACAATATTTTATAAGATTCTACTTTCCACCACAGATACCTCCATTTTCTCTAGATTTACTAGTTCTTATTCTGCTTGCAGGAGAGGATATGGGAATATTATATTATGCATCCATGTGTGGTAGAAGTGTAGATATATTCAGAACTTTTGGTTTCTGGTACTGTCTGAAATATCATCGATTACTGGTTCCTCACTATCATCCCCTTCATTATATGCTTTGCAAGGAAATGAGAGAGGAGTTCTTTCTTCATCTGCTAAAAAAATTGGTCAGGCACTTAGTTCACACCAATTGATACATGACTGTTGATTAGTGGAAAGTCATGCCTCAAACTGACTTCTGGTAATGCCAAGTTGTAGCTATCACAGTGACAGAAAAACATTCATATTGTTTAAATGTTAATTTGGAAGGATATGGCCATACTAGAAGTGGTGCAATAGACCAGGGCACATTTCTTCTATTTAGATGCCAAGTCTATGTACAGTTAAGTTGAATTAATGATGACTTTGAATGTAGCTGAGTTGCATATACTCAGACTGATTTTATTTTTATTTTTCTTGTGCATAAATGATTTTGGAGATTTTGTAAGAGAATCTGCCCTTACATCAAGTCTTGAGATATGTTAATGGAGAAAACCCCTTGGCAAAGTAAATGAGAGATATTAGTGAACAATTGCAGAGAAGCACTGGTCAAATTAATGGAAATACCACTTTAAAACAGAAACCATTTTATAGTCCACTCTTTTATGAAGAACCTGATTCATATACTGGATGTGTATTTTTATGGTCTTGGGCATATTATTTATTAGCACAGTAACTTCATTTTAATAGCGAAAACCAAACTCTTCCATCACTCTGCATCTTGTTTATTTCAGTAAACAATTCTGCATCAGCAAAACATGACAACATAGGATACTCGGTTTTTATTTGTAAATGACATAACATGAAAAGCTGTGTTTAAATATACCTGAAAAAATACCATTTCCAGTGATATGCATGTTAAAGTGCCTGATATGACAATATTTATTATTAATATGCTCCAACAGAAAAATTCTGATTCAATTAGTAACAATTTTGTGACTAAAAAATGTAATACCCAATTCAGACAAATAAATACATTTTCTTCCCCTCATCAAGTGGATGGAACAAAGCAGCACAGTTCAGCAATTGTAATACTGCAAAATGTTTCCCCAAACAGAATTTCACCTTCACTGAACTGAAAATAGGAATTTTGTTCAGAGCTAAAAAGATGTAAAACTTCTGAACAGCAGTCCCTCTTTCATTATAAATGAGAAACTCGGAAGTGGCGAGAGGCTTGCTAAAATTCCACACTGGAATTTTAATAGATCCGACAAAATCATGCTGGTAAGGGAGGTGTCAAATTCAGAGATACATATAATTTTAACATTCTACCAGACTAAAAACTAACTAGAGTACTGCTTTTAACAGTTTTGAGATGTCATCACAAGTTGATGTGTAGGTGGATAAAAAAAAAAAGCCTTCAGCATTGCAATACCTGTAACAACAAAATGTGCTATCTTGGAGTAAAAGAAGACTTTTTACCAAATATGCAACAACTGTGTTGTGTGTTCAGCTGTTATGTTCCCTAACACACACACATATTAAAAACATTAATCCATCCCAGAGGTTCAGATAACCTAGCATGGTTTTAAGCTTATGCCCAAATGTTTGGCATTGTTCAGAGACTAATAAAAGGGCATAGTAGATGACCCTCTTAAAATGAAAACCTGGGTCATAAATTGAAATCCTCTCTCTCAAAGTAACTCTTCTGGAATAGCTTTTACAGCAGTCAAATTCTGCTGTGACATTCTTTCTAGAACACATTTATTTGCCCTACGCTGATAAAAAGGGACTCCAGTGCCTAAACTTTAAATGTGAAATGAGCCCTGAATGAAAGTGAGGCATCACATTATACATGCCTCTTAGCAATCTGAGCTTTCCGATGTGGTCTACTCTCTGAAAGCTTCTATTTCTAGAAACTCTGGGTGGTCCTTTGGGAACTTGGGGGTTGGGGGGGGGGGGGTGCTGGTGCAGCAAATAAATCCAAGATTAGGTTAGATTACAAACTTATAATTAACTGCTTTACTTATCCGGGGTTGCTCTAGTGAAACAACTTTGGAAACATCCAATTTTGTTTACCTGATTTCTCAAGCTGGCAATTCTAACCTGCAGCCTCTGCAGCTGAACCTCTGGTCTTTACCAGACTTTTGCATTTTACCATCATGGCTGCATCATTAGGAGGAATATAATCATTAGCTTTAGACAATATAACTATTTAACCCAATTTATTAAACCATGCTTAGCTAGTTGTGCATTGACAAATACAAAGATGATGGATCTCAGTAAATAGCCTTTTTAAAAAAACATTTCATAACAGAGACAATTAACTTGGAAGCACAAATACAGTGATAGTGTATTGCCCACTGGTCATTCTTTTCATTTTAGTCCTACCATACACACACACAATACAGAATAAAAAACTAATATTGGAAAATAAATATGGGGAATATGACCATTCTCAACCAATGAAGGTGCATTAATACTGACAAATGAAACAGTTAATACTAGAGGACCATGCCACACTGCCTTTCAAATTGCAACCCATTAGATTAACTTTTATACAACTCACAGTCCCTGAATACAGTTTTTACAGATTAATCTATAATGCATGTATAAATAAAAAGAAATTTTAACAAATCGGTCATAATCTCAGATACCATTACATAAATTACTGCACTGGGGATCCGAGATACTCAGTTATGCTTAATGCCTCTAAAATATTCTATGGTTCTCAAACAAGCAATTGTACCTAACTACTCCTCTGAGTATGTTTATTGCTGAGATGTGACCACTGAATATACAACATTCCTCTCATGCCATTCCTTGAGAAGAAAAATCCATAAAATGAGATGATCAATAAACCCTGTTTACCGCTGTTACTACCTTCTAAACATCATAGACATAATTACGATCAAATTAAAATTTTGAAATAATTTTTTTTTTCATTTAGTTGAGAAGAAACAAATTGCCATGTTTCTGGGAATTATTTGTGACTTGCCTAATTTAAATTACTTCTTACATACAGACCATGGTGAATCATGTTGTTTGAAAGTAAAACAGTACAAATACCAGGATGCAGAAGAATCCATAACCAATGAGTAAATTGAATAAGTTCCTTTGTAATTCTGTTTGGTGCTATAAAACAGTTGTTGAGCATTGCCAAAACTCTGAGATTCAATTAGAAACTAACAGAATTCAAGGACTATGAACACTTCTCTATACCTCCCTTTGTGTTACCTTGTAAAGTGATGTAAGCCTTTATAGTGCTAAAGAAGTAATATTAAATATGCTCTTGAGGACTATTGAATACTGCGTGGATTTCTTTTTTGACCCATCTTGCAAGTTTTCTTGAATCAACCAGTCTTAAATCACAATAAAGATACATATTTGAAGGAGAACACTAAAATCAAACTTGTTACACATTATGGTCAGGTATGCTCCTAGCTGGATGCCAAGCTTCTCATTACTTTGTTCCCCCATATTTTTGCCAATAAAGCCAACTTAAGGTGGTGTATGACTGTCGCAAGGGCAGTATTACAATGCTTTGGATCACTGCCCCATGTTTGAAAAGGGGAGACAAGTTGCTATCTCTGTGTTCTCAGACATAATGGATGACTTCATGCATGAGGTTTTATGTAAGACAATAGGGAATGCAGCTGTGAAAACCACACTCTGCATCCAGCTAAGCATGATTAGATTTCCACTTTTATAAACAAGATTCTAGTACCATGCTTGACGGCATGCATATGAACTTAGTGACCACCAACACTTATGATAAAAAAAACAAAACCCAATTAACAGTATTTGCAGTCAGGTTGCATCTGGGATTTTTCTGCATAATTCTGCCAATGCATCTGCATCCTGAGATCAGTCCATTTCTGTCCCAGTAACTGCTGGACAGAAATGCAAAGAAAAAGCTACAAACATTCCAAACACTAGTGCATTTCTCCAATCACCATCTCCCACCCTATCCTTCAATATGCATACAATTAAGAATTGTGAAATGAGACGACCCAGTAGCAATGCCACATTGTGTCATGTGGAATAACCCAGTTTAACTCCTGGATCTGGCTCTTGCACCTCAGAAAATCAAAACAAAATAAAGGCCATAAAACAATTTGTGTTGTTCACACCAAGCAATACAGTAAAGAAATGCAAAACACGTAGTTTATTCAAGAATGCATCCGCTCCAAAAGACGATACTGATTAGACAAAAAGGAAAACAAAATCTTTCTTTTGAAACTCTTTGCTGAGTGGCTGATTTCATGCTTTGCTAACAACTTCCAGACAGGGTAATTTTCAAACAGCCGGCATAAGGCTAAAGTCTACGGGTATGACTTTGGAGCATATTTTCAATGCAGACTTATGCACATAGGTCTGCTTTGAAAATTCGCAGGCTGTCCAGTGGCATGCATGGATATACACGCACAAAGTTACACTGGCTCTCAAGCAGGTGCAAATTTGTTCATGTAGATTTATGCACTTTAGAAAAAGAAACGCAAATCCCTTTCCTGCCCTGATTGCCTCTTGCAAATGCAGGTAAAAAGTACATGAGATATTGGGTTTCACATTACATTCACCTGCACAACTTCCCAGATGATTTTCAAAGCATGATTTATGGGCATAAAACATGGTTATGTGTACATAAAGTGCTTTGAAAATCCAGCCCACGATCTCTCCACAGGGGTAGACTTCTAGTGCACACAGCTAAGATATTTCAACTCCTCTCTAAAAGGAGATTATTTGCTAGGAGGATTATGCTACCTTTCTAATATTTTGAGTGCTAACATTTAAGACATTTCAACAAACTGACCTGCAAGCTATGTTTAAATGCTTCTCTAAATGTGTTTGCATAGTATTTAATATTATAGTCTAATACTTGACAAAAAAAAAAAGAAATACCTTTTCTGGCCAAGGAAGGAGGCCATAACATTTGGTCTCCTCCTTTGTAGATTTAGGGAAGCATTTTATTCCATTTACCATTTGGTCAGTTATGTTGAAAGGCTATTGCTACTATAGCACCTGTGTGAATCACAGTAAATTATCCTCGGTGGCTACACTTGCACTAAAACATTGCAACTATTTTTTAAACTTTCCTTTTAATCCTGAGGTTTTCGCTAATTGTTTTTTTTTTTTATAAACTCCTTCCCTTTCATAGCTCGGCCACTGCCACAACAGTGCCTTGGCCAAGGGACATAAATCACAATTCCCTTTTGAACTCAGTGTGCATTCTTTGCTGAGCCTGGTGGCCAGTAGGTGTTGCTGTGGTGCTATGGCTGGGACTTATCTCTTCCCCCACCCCCAAAAAAAGGCGCAAACAAACACTCCTCCCCCCCATATTGCAGCTTACTTTGTCATTCCACAGATTTCTCACATCTAGTTCTCCTTCACACTAAAATTACGATACACAAGTCTTTAAAAAATAAAACCACCTCTTCTTACAATACTGAGTCACTCAACAAAAACCACACACAAGGCAAAAGACTAGTTTCCCCACTGTCCTGCAAATATAGAAAAATAGATTCTTCAAAAAGGGAGCTGACTGTGGGAGTTCCTGGGTCCAGTGTTTAAACATCCATCTGTTGCTAACACATTAAACAATGGAATGCTTCTGCCAGCCAGCTAGCAGCCAGATTCAGTAGGCATACACTGTCGCAAGAAGTCTGTGATATCTTGACACTTGATGTGGCCACTTACAAAATAAAATAAACCTTAATTGAAATTTTTTTTTAATTCAATATTTTTTTTTTTTTTTTTTAAATAGTGATCATGCCCACGTTTTACCCAATAGCTGTCCTGGCCTCTTCTTTCTGCTCAGGATGCCTCACTCCTGGCACAGGCAATTATCTGCTGATAAAGCCCTCTGCCATGCAAACTACAGCTTAACTACAATTTAAGAACTGTGAAACGTGTCTGGACAGAGAATAATTAAGCATGAGAGGAAGCCATATATACAAAACACATGCACTTAAACAATAACATGACAATATGATCATAACCACCTCTTGATATCTTCTGTGTTATTTTGCAGTACCTGAAGAAAAAAAAAATCAGTCTGGGTTTACATTGTATTTACACCTGTACTGGGTTTTGCTTCCTAATTAAGCTCTAAATTCCTTCCACTCTCCCAACATATTATTTGAGCTAATTAGCTGCAGCACAAGTACATTCAATCTAAGAAAATTTTCTTAGTAAATATAATACTTTTTATTTAAAGGAAGGTAGCCTATTTACACACATCTACCACATGAAAATATTCTATATATTTTACTAAATTTCAGATTCCAAACTTACTACAATACTGCATATTTTGTTTGCAGCTCCATTATTGTCCTATATCTGGAGTAAAATGTTATCTCTGCTCCAAACAATCCCATGCTGCTTTGCTTTACAGTGATGCACTACCAGGGTAAAGGTGCAAGCTGATTCTCTTCTCTTTCCAGAGAAATAATAATGTTTTTAGAGAGTTTCGTTAAACATCCACTCCTTTGATGAGCGACCCTTCTAGGACAATGTTGAAATCTTGCAGTGTCTGCAGGACTCGGATGAGGGAGTTCACGGTCATGTGGTCTCGAAGGAGGGCGGTTTCCTCATACATCCTCGTGATAGCTGGACACTCTGCAAGTAGTGGAAGCCACTGCGGTAGCAAGTGATCCCTGTGGAACCAAGGTAATTGTGAAAACTTTCAATATGGCAAATGGACAGGGAGAGAAAGCAGCAGGCCCGAGGAGCCATTATAATGCCCTAAAAAGCAAGTGATGTGTTCATATGTGTGCTAAACTCTTAGAAAGTGGAGGAGAATCTCCTTTGTTAAGCACATGCTTGCAAGTGGAAGTCTTATCAGTGCAACTCCAGTAAAAATATACATCCCTTGCAATAAGATGTATTTTTCATTTCACATATGATGTTAGAAAGCCTGCTCTCTAGTCAGAGACATAAATGCTCAGTTTTACAGGTATCATTTGCAACTAGTTTCCATCTCAAAACTTCAATTGCTCTAACTGGCAGTTACAGAGTGAGTGGAAATAGTTATAGTTAATCTGCTGTTACTTTGGCATCATTTGAAAATGACGTATGCTGCTTTGATGTGCTTTTAGCCTGGGTACAAATGTAATGTATGAGAGTTTAGTTTAGTTTGATATCTTTCCTTTCTTCCAAAGCCCATGTTTATGTTCCCTGTTTAATGTAACTTTATCTTCTATATAGTTGTTAATTGGTTTCCCCCCAGTTCCATTGTAAACCGGTACGATAAGACCTAGTCTTCAGCATCGGTATATTAAAAGAACTTAAATAAATAAAAATAAAATAAATAAAAATAAAGGACGCTAATAAAATTAGTTAATTCACAAACTCATCTTAAAAAGATAAAATTACCTTCAAACTAAACCTGTCTCCAAATGTTTCCATTTTCAGAAAGAGATTAAGGGAAACTTTTTTGCAGATATGAAGTGTTAAAAATAAAAAGCTGAATTTTGTAACTAAAAGTAATTAAACATTTACCTCTATGGAAAAAAAGTTGGGTTAATTACTTTGCAGAGTAATACAGGAAAAGTTTACTATACTTTGTCACACTGTCCATATGACTGAAGACTTGTTTGTGTCCTCTGGGTAGATGTTGCAAGGAGAGTAATATACATAGGATATTGAACTACAAGGAGTAAATTGAAGCCCAAAATGTTGAAGGCATAATATGAATAATTGGGAACTATGTAAGAATAAGGCAGGGCAAGCAGGAGCATTGAAAACATTGGGAGGACTGTAGCTTCTCTACAGACTTCTCATTTGCTGCACTGTAAGCTGAGTTGGATAATGGTTCTCTTACTTATTCAAAGACTGTACCTAACTTTCAGCACCCACGAAATCTGAGTGTATAAGCTCCTGTGATATTCCCAGAAATCGAAAAAGATGTTTCAAGGAAAAGTTAGTTTTTGCATACATTTTAGAGTAGTTTCCAACTGTCATGTTCCCTTTACTGACTTCTACTAGAGATAACTACGGAACAGGTCTTGCCAGAAAGGAGAAAAACAGTTTTTCCAAATGTGAACCATAAATGAAAAAAGAAAATTACTTTTTATAAATTGCTTTTAAAAAAGATATTTCTCCTGTGACAAGTAGGCACAAGTTCTGCTATAACCAGTGGGTGACATTCAACAGCGCCAACAAGGACCCAGCTCACAAAGCTAAGTAAAAGGTTTTCTGAGCATGCACTGGAGTTCCTGCATACGGTCCTGCCTCATGAGTCCCTCAATCTTTCTTCATCCGAGCAACTGCATAAACATGTTTTCCCAGTCTCTCTGTTTATTGACTTTGTATTTTTTGCTTCAGGTTTGAAAGTTTGCAAAACATTCTTTTCACTGCTGCCTCATAGGTAGCACCTCAACAGAACTTTTAAGTTCTACTTAAAAAGAATTTAAAAGAAAAATGGAGAAATCCAAGGCTAAGAAACTAGAGGTCAGAGGATGTAGGCGTCACATTCTCCTCGACCTATCGGCCGCATTTGACACGGTAAACCACATAACGCTTCTGGATAGGCTAACAGACATCGGCATCAAAGGCACTGCTCTCAGATGGTTCAAATCTTTTCTACATAACAGAGTTTATAAGGTCAGAGTCAACAACGAAGAATCACACCCAGTTCCCTCATCTTTGGGAGTCCCTCAAGGCTCTTCCCTATCCCCTACCCTCTTCAACATTTATCTTCTACCACTTTGCCAGCTTCTCTCCAAACTAAAATTAACCCACTATATCTACGCAGACGACGTGCAAATATTCATCCCGGTTACGGAAACTCTACAAAAAACACTAGAATTCTGGAACAACTGCCTCCAAACCATCAACAACCTACTCAAGAGCCTTAACCTGATCCTTAATTCCAACAAAACTGAAATACTCCTTGTCACACAAGACAGTAACTATGCAACGTCTAACTTACCCCCTACTAGTCAACTATCCTTCTCACCTCAAGTTAGAAACCTCGGAGTCATCATGGACAATCAACTAAACCTTAAGAGATTCATTAATAATACCACTAAGGACGGATTCTATAAATTGCAAGTTCTGAAACGACTTAGACCGCTCCTCCATTTCCAAGACTACCAGGCAGTTCTCCAAGCAATCATTTTTTCAAAAATTGACTACTGTAACTCCCTCCCTACTTGGCCTCCCAACCAACACAATAAAACCATTACAAATGCTCCAAAACGCTTCAGCCAGGATTCTAACTAAATCTAACAAAAGAAATCATATTACCCCCATCTTGAAAAACCTACACTGGCTCCCAATCAAATTCTGAATCTCCTACAAAGTACTAACAATCATACATAAATCTATACACAAGCTCATTCCTCTGGAACGCAATATCCCTCTGCAGCCACATATACCCTCCAGACCGGTGAGAACAGCCTATAAAGACACTCTCCTCGCCCCAACCATCAAATCCTCATTAAATAAACGCACTCTATCCACAGCAGGCCCCGTGCAATGGAACTCTCTACCACCAGACCTCTGGAAAGAACCTTGCCCTATCGCCTTTAAAAAGAGACTCAAAACTTGGCTATTCGAACAAGCCTTCTATCCATACCAATAATTTTACTCTAAATCTTCCCAAATATGTGCACCTTGTAACGTGTCTACTGTATATTTAGCCAGGTCCTTTCGAGTACTACATTATTTATTGTATCTTCTTGTTCTTTAATCCCCAGTTACTTGATCCAAGTTTATCCTCCTGTTCGATGTAATTGCACTCTGTCTTGCCTGTTTAATGCTATAATGTAAACCGAATTGATATGTAACTTTTGCTACATGAATTTCGGTATATAAAAATGTTAAATACATAAATAAATAAATAAACATGACCATCAGGGACACCCACTCCCTCTGTTATCACTGCCTGGATTCAGACCATGACGTACTCAATGGCTCTAGTTGTGGCTGGATGCCCCAGCGGGTGCAGTTGTACCATGCCTGTAGAACAAAAGCCCTGTAGAAGGCACCCTTGGGCGAGACCCCCAAAGCCTCGGTACAAAGGTGAGCAGGGCATCTTCAGATTCCCAGCACAATAAGCATCAGTCGTGCTGGAACACGGCCTTTCGCATTCTCACAAGTCTGCCGGGAAGGCTCCCTCCACTTCCTATGGCAATGGTTTCTAGATCCATCACAGGTCAGGGGTTGAGCATGCTACAAAAACAGAAGGCACTGGAAGAGGCTCCAAGAAGTACACATAAGTGGTGTGAGGGATCTCTTCCAGGACACTTTATTTTTTTGCCTTGATAAACTCAGTTTTCCCCTGAGGACTTTGCTTCAGTTACTGCTTTCTGTCATGGAAGTTATCTTGTTTTCCATATACCTCACACAGTAGTCCACAGTGGTGGTGGTGTTGGACTGCTGCTTTCTCCCTCCTGTAGGTTTCAATCCCTGCTTCCATCTCAGTCTCACTCTTTTTCTTCCTTTGAGGCCCTCCCCCATCCTTCTTACTACCTCTCTGGGTAGTTGTCATTTATGAACCCCCTAATAAATCCCCCTCCTCTTTCTCATAGACTGACTCCTGGCTTTCCTTTATCCTTGAACCAACTTCCCCTTCCCTGATTCCTGGGGACTTTAAACACATTGATGACCCCTCTGACCCTTTTATGCCTCCAAACTCCTTGCCTTAAACCTCCTCATTTGATCTCCAAGTCAGCTCTACTGCTCCTATTCTCAAACATAGCCACTGCCTTGACCTCGTCCTTTTTCTCCCCAGCTGCTGTCTCTCAGACTTCTCCCAGCTCAGTTCTTCATCTCTCAGATCTAATAATGTTCACACTATAACACCCTCTCCCACAGCCTTGACCAGTCATGACCAACACTTTTAGAAATCTCCAGGCTATCAATCTTTATATTCTCTCTACTACTGCCTCATCTCTCCTCTCCTCCACTACATTGTCTGAGTCAGTTGATAAGAAAGTTTCTTCTTACAACCCTATTGTCTCCTCTGCTTTAGAAACTCTTGCCCCTCTCCTCTCTTGTCCTGTAAGGCGCACCAAACTCCAGCCTTGGCTTACTTCTGGAATTTGCTTCCTATGCTCTTGCACCCACTCTGCAGAACATATCTAGCTAAAATCCCACACCCATACTGACTTCATACCATTTCAAATTCATGCAGATCTCCTTCTAGTCTACTATTGAACTTGCCAAGCAAGACCACTATGTGTCTGTCTGACAAAATCTCTTACATTCAACCTTCACTGTCTCTTTCCCATATTTAATGGCCTCCTCAAACTGCCTTCATCTCCTACTCCATCTCCTTCCACTCTCTGCTCAGACTATGGCTGACTACTTCAATGACAAGTATGACAAAATTAGTCTTGCGTTTTCAACCAGATTACCTCTACCCTTCCTATATACCCTGCTACCTTCTCCTCTTCTGAAATCACAGTGGAGGAAATGGCCCATCTTCTCATCTCTTCCAAATTCACTACTTGTTCCTCAGACCTCATTCCCACCTGGCTCCTCAGTTTTATTTTCCCTACAGTCATCCCTTCTAACTGTTACATCCTTAGTCTATCACTTTCCACTGCAACTGTTTCCACTACCTTCAAACATGTTGTGGTCATACCAAAAAGGACATTACTCGACCATATTTGCTCTGCTATCATCCCATTTTTCTCCTCCCTTTCACTTCCAAGCTCCCTGCAGATGCTTGTTTACCTCCACTGTCTTGATTTTCTTTCATTTCAAGCCACTCTCAAGCCACTCATTTCTGATTTTAGCCCACTACATGCCAAAGAAACAGCCCTTGTCTCCAATGACTTGTTATGACTTAAAATCAAAGGCCTTTACTCAGTCCTTATCCTTCTTGACCTATCTGCTGCTTTTAACAAGGTTGATCACTGCCTACTCCCTGATACTCTGCCTCACTTGGATTTTGGGATTCTGTCCTGTCTTGATTCTCTTTTTACTTCTAATCACACTTTGCGTCCTCCAGCAGATCCTCCTCTACCGTCATCTCACTATCAATTGGTGTGCCACAGGGTTCTGTCCTGGGTTGCCTTCACTCTATATACTAATTCCCTTGGTGCTCTAATTTTCTCTCATGAGCTGCAATATTATTTTTATGCTGATGATTCCCAGATTTGCCTCTCTACACTAGCAATTTCATCAGGAATCCAGTGTTATGACTGTGGACTCTGAGTCCGAGATGAGGTTGTCACCACTGGCAGGGAGGAGCCCTGTGTGTTCTCGTTGGTAGGCAGAGCTGGCTGATGTGGAGACCCAAAAGTACCTTCACCAATGCCAGCCCTCATTCTCCTCAGGTTGAGCCCTTAGGTGCCGGGGCAGGCTGGACTTAGGAGCGGCTCTCCAGAGAAGAGCAACTCCACAAGGCAGCAAGCCGACAGAGTCAAGGAGGAGCCAGAAGTCAGGGCAGATGGCGATCTAGCGAGATTCCAAACTGTTCCAGCGGTCCAGGCAGGCAGCAGACTAGCGGGGTCTGTGATCGTACCAAAAGTCAGGGCAGGCAGCAATCCAACAAAGTCCGTAACCATTCCAAGAGTCAGGGTAGGCAGCAATCCAAAATGTAATCCAGACAGTCCAAACCGAAACCAGGGAGGCAATCCAGGAGAAGGCGGTAACTGACAACTAGAGACCCACAAGGAGCACGATCTGTTGCTGAAGCAAGGCATAACCAGTAGGAACGGCCTTAAGTAGGCAGAAGTGCCAATGTCATCAGGAGAAACTGTGGGAATTTTCCCTTTAAGAATAGTGGAGAGGTCCACGCCTAGGAAGACACCGGCGGGGGTCAAGCTTCAGCATCGAGTAGCAGCCCTGAGCCGTGGAGAAGTTCAGCACTGGTGGCAGCTCTGCTGCTGCAGGAGGAGACAGGACCGGACCGGGGCTGCGTTGGGTGAGTGCGACTGGCCATGGAAAGCTGTAGGTGGCGTGCATAACTGTACCCCCTCCTCTAAGCCCCCTTCCCAATGGTTTAGGTCTCTTGGGATGGGAGGCATGGAACCGTTTATAAACATTTTATCCAGTATATTTGAAGCAGGTTCCCAAGTGTTTTCTTCAGGACTATATCTCTCCCAGGATATCAAGTATTCCCATTTCTTATTACGATGCCTGACGTCCAATATTTCTTTTATTTGATTCACCTGGTCTTCTTCTCAGGATACTTCCCGAGGTTCCAGGGTTCTTCTGGGAGGGCCACGATAAAACTAGCGATTTGAGGAGGGAAACGTGGAACATGCTATGGATCTTTAAAAATGCGAGCAGACATAGTTGGTATGTAACAGGCCCTATCTGCCGGATGATAGAAAAAGGTCCAATATATCAGGGTGCTAGTCTCATGGAAGGTACTCTGATTCATATGTTCTGAGTACTTAGCCACACCTTATCTCTTGGCTTGAACTGCGGAGCTGGTTGTTTGTGATTATCTGCTGTTTTCTTGGCCCTCCAAGCGGTCTTCTGGATCATCATCTCAGTTCGAGTCCATAGTTGTTGGAATTCCTGGTCTGTCATTTGGGCTGCAGGGGAGGAGATGGACAAAGGAAGTGGCAGTGGTGGAAGAGGTCGTCTCCCATAAATGATTAGAAATGGAGATGATCCCGTGGCATCGTTGTTATGGAAATTATGGGAAAAGTCTGGCCATGGGAGGAAGGATGCCCAGTTGTCCTGGTGGTCATTAACAAATGCTCTTAGGAAGGTTTCAAGGGTTCGATTAGTCTGGTCAGTCTGACCATTGGCTTGGGGGTGATAAGCTATTGTGAAGTCTAGCTGGATGTTGAATTTCTGACACAATACTCACCAGTAATTGGCTGTAAACTGAGCTCCACTGTCAGAGGTGATGTGTCGTGGTAACCCGTGCAGGTGAAAAATATGGATGGCAAATAATCTTGCCAGGTCTGGGCAGAGGGGAGGCTAGGCAGAGTGATGAAGTGACACATCTTGGAAAATCGGTCAATGACAACTCAAATAATTCAACAACCATCAGAAAGAGGGAGATCCACAATGAAGTCTGTGGATAGATGAGTCCATGGCTCCTTGGGGCTGGCAAAGGTTGCAGTAATCCCCAGGGTCATCCTACCCTAGGCTTTTGATGGGCACATGTAGGGCATAAATCCACATAGGCTTTGACGTCTTCTTGTATTTGGGGCCACCAGTAGTATCATTGGAGCAAAGCTAGGGTACGAGCTCAACCAGGGTGCCCAGCCACACGGGAGTCATGAGTCCACTCCACCTTTGGCGATGTTTACGAGGAACAGCAGTCTTCCCTGGGGGAACCGTATTCGTAGCAGCCAAAAGGATCCTGGATCTATGATGTGACCCAGAGGTTTGGGTATATCTTTTGCTTTGAAGGACCGGGAGAGGGCATCTGCTCGGGTGTCTTTGGTAGCTGGCCTGTATTTTACCACAAAATCAAATCAGGTAAAGAATAATGACCATCGGGCCTGATGGGGATTCAGTCACTGGGCAAGACAGAGATGCTCCAGATTTTTATCGTCTGTATATATTGTGATGCAATGTTGCGCTCCCTCCAGCCACTGATACCACTCTTCCAAGGCCATTTTAATGGCCAGTAATTCTTTATCTCAGATGCCATAGTTACGCTCAGTGGGTGAAAACTTACAGGAGAAAAAGGAGCAAGGGCGGAGTACCCCCTCTGTCCAAGTGTTGGCTTAACACAGCTCCTACTCCCATGGTAGAGGCATGTAGGATGAATGGACGCATGGGATCTGGATGGCGAAGGCACACTCCCTGGAGGAAAGCCTGTTTCAATTTGCTGAAGGCAGCAACTGCCTCAGGAGGATATTTCTTAGTATTCACTCCTTTTCTAGTAAGAGCAGTGAGGGGAGCCATTATCTAAGAGTAATTGAAAATAAAATGACAATAGAAATTAGCGAATCCCAGAAACCTTTGTAAGGGGTGAAGTCCAGAGGGCTGGGGCCAGTTTAGGATACAGGTCACCTTCTCTGGATCCATGCGGAAGACGTCAATAGAGACTATATATCCCAGGAAGGGTAAACTTTCTCTCTCAAAGATACATTTCTCTAGTTTAGCAAACAGCTTATTGGCCTGTAATCATTGAAGAACTTGATAGACATCCCGGCAATGGGGCTGAAGGTCTTTAGAAAAGATGAGGCTTTCATCAAGTTAGATAACCACACTGATGTTCAGAAGATCCCAGAAGACCTCATTCATCATAATCTGAAATATGGCAGGACAGTTGCACAAGCTGAAGGGCATAACGAGATATTCAATGGCCATCTCTTGTATTAAAGTTGGTCTTCCCTTCATCACCAGGCCGAATACGAATTAAATTGTAGGCTCCCTGGAGATCTAGTTTTGTAAACATTTTAGATCCTTGAAGCCAGTCTAGAAGTTCTGCAATAAGCAGCAGGGGGTAATGGTCCATTTTTGTTATGGCATTTAGACCTCGATAGTCTATGCATGACCGGAGCGTGCCATCCTTCTTGGCCACAAAGAAGAATCCTGCTCCTGCTGGAGACGTAGAGGGTCGGATGAATCCTCTCTCGAGATTTTCTTATTCTCAGAAAGGGACAAAGGATATACCCTTCCTCATGGCGGAGTGGTGCCAGGCAAGACATTAATGGTGCAGTCATAGGTACAATGTTCTGGTAAAGTTTTCTGCCTTCCTCTTAGAAAACACGTCAGCATATGCAGTGTATGGTAGCAGTAATCCCAAGGATGTAGAAGCCAGAAGGACTGATGGAGGAGGATTGACAAGGAGAAGACAGGAAGTCCAGCAGTGGGAACCCCAACTAGTCAATTGGAAAGTTCCCAAATCAATAGTGGGACAGTGGAGTTGTAACCAGGGTATCCTCAAAATAGGATGTACTGCCTTAACGATGATGAAAAAGGTTCTCTCTTCTACACGTAAGATGCCAATATGAAGCTTTAAAGGCGCAGTGGTCATGGTGATTTAACCTGGAAGAGGTTCCCCATAGATAGAAAAAATAGTCAAAGGTGTGTCCCTGCAAACTGTCGGCAGGTTTAGGTGGAAAGCTAGGTCTTTCTGGATGAAATTCCCCCCTGTGCCGGAGTCTATGAATGCCAGAGTAGGAACTTCAAGCTGCTCCTAGATAACCTCTACTGGCAATGTAAGTGGGGAGCTGGAGTGACTTAATCTAGGGTCATCTCCCCACTGACTCCTAGGCTTTGGAATTTCCCTGCTAAACAGGACATTGGGAAAGTAGTTGTCCCTTCTCAGCACAATAGAAACAGAGCCCCTGAGTGCAGCGTCTGTGCTTCTCTTCAACCATAAGGTGACTTCGATCCAGCTGCATAGGTTCGTCCGATTGTTGGAGACTGGGCTCAGTCATTGGGTTAGGAAGCAAGGGATGGGAGAAAGCTGGAGCCAGTGAGGTCCATAGTTCCTGAGACCATTGCCGGAGACGGCAATGGTCTCAGGATTCTCCCAGTGGGGTCGATGAGGGCGTCAAGAGATTTGGGAAGCTCCCTTGCTGCCAATTCGTCCTTGATTCAGGGAGATAATCCCTCCAAGAAAATACTTCAAAGACTGTCCTCCCACCAGTCTAATTTGGTAGCCAGGGTTTTAAATTCTATGGCATAGTCCATGAGTGGTCTAGATCCCTGCCGGAGATGCAACAACTCAGAACTGGGGGTGGTCAACCTGCCTGGTTCATCAGACTTGTTTGAAGGTGTAGATCCTGAAGGAGAGGGTCTCCTCATTCTCATAAAGGAGAAGCCCAGGCCAAGGCCTTCCCATCCAGGAGGGAAAGGATGAAAGTAGTTGTAATGGAGAATTGTGCCGGTTGTAAGGTGACACTGACTAGGATCCCCAGTGAATCGGGGTGGTACTGGGAGACGGAATGTAGTTGAGATAGGTGCAGGTGCAGGAACCTCAGGAGGTGCAGGATTAATGGTAGTGGTCGCATCCAGCTGAGCACTGAGGCATTCCATCTTATCCACCAGCAACTCTAGGAAGTGCTGCTGCTACTGTTGCTGCTGAATCTTCTGAGCCAATCCTGGAATGGCGTGGAGTCCTGAAAGGTCCGCCGGGTCCATGGCCTCAGCAGACTGTTATGACTGTGGACCCTGAGTCCGAGACAAGGTTGTCACCACTGGCAGGGAGGAGCCCTGTGGGTTCTCGTCATTGATAGGTGGAGCTGGTTGATGCGGAGACCCAATATCCAATCCCAAATCTCAACCTGCTTGTCTTACATTGCTATCTGGATGTTCTACCATTACCTTAAACTCAATATGGTGAAGACAGAACTTCTTATCTTTTCCATCAAACCCACTTCCTTCTTTTTCTATTTCTGTGGATAACTCTGTCATCCTCTAAGTTTCCTAAACTCATAAGCTTGGGGTCATTTTTGATTCCTCTCTCCTTCTCTACATATATTCAACACACTGATAAATTATGCCCTATTTATACATCACGACTAAAATCCATCCCTTCCTTTCTGAATACACTACCAGAATCCTTATCTACTCTCTCATCACCTCCCAATTAGACTGCTGCAATCTGCTCCTCACAAATCTCCCAATGAACTCTTTCCGTTACAATCTATCCAAAATTCAGCTGCAACTTATCTTTCACCACAAGTCGCTACACCTTTATAACCCCTCTTCTTAAGTCACTACATTGGCTTCCTATCCGTTTTTGCATACAGCTAAAGACCTTCTTACTTACCTACAAGAACCTTCACTCTGCACTTATTACATGCCCAATTCCATGCTTTCCACCTGGCTTCACTGTATGTTTGAAATAGACTGAATTGGTGCATAATGCTTCCTTTTCATGCCTTATTCGAATTCAGTTTAAAATCTACCTTTTTGAGGCTGTTTTTAAATTTTAACTCCTTATCACCCCACTTACAGCCTTACTGACAAATTATTTTCTTAATAAATTAAATTTCTAAAGTCTTTTTTGTCCTATATGTTTGCCTTGATTAGATTGTAAACTCTACTAAGCAGGAACTGTCTCATATTTTTGTACAGTGCTGCATATGTCGATCAGCACTATAAAAATAAAAGCAATAGTAGTAGAGCCATCTCCCTCAGCATCAAAGAAGTCAGTGCTTTTGGCATGGAGCTCTGCTGGGGTTGATCAAATTCTGTCAAGAGCATTGTTAGTCTCCTTGCCACAGGTTGCTATGCTCTTCCTGATGTGGAAGATTCCTTATGGCACTGACAAACATTTTTCCCCGATATACCAGTTTTGGGACTATCCAGGATGCCTTCTCTCGACACAGAGCATGCTGGCACTCTCCACGATGCAGTCTGTTCCCCGTGGCATGAAGAACCAGGGTTCCCATCAGTCTCACTGGCACAGAGCATTTCAGCACAAGGGAGTGAGCACCCGTTCACCTTGGAAGGTAGAGCCTTTTATTAAAAGGTATCCTTGCTGGTGCCAAAGGTGAGGCCTGGTGCCAGCCAGTGAAATACATGGGCGCAGTCAGGGCAGTGTGTGTCAGAATTGGGTGCTTCAGAAGTTGCAATGACTGATCTCCCAAGCTTGTAATTGGCGCCACCCACTGTTGCAGCCCCAGTTAGAATAAGCCCATATGAGTGTTAGAAGAGGACATGTTTACACCCACTCCAATATAGTGGGTTCCTCAATCAATGGGAAACCAGCTGTTGGCAATAGTGATGAGTTTCTTTGCCTTCTTAAGCCTGGAAGAACAGAGAGGGAAGTTGGAGCATCTCCTATCTAAGATTGAGGAACTTTTCCCACATAGCAGGGCCAGAGATTCCTTGGAACGACCATTCTTCCCCTCCTGAATTGCCACCAATGGGAGTGAGTTCACCACCTAGCTTGGCCGATTTGCTTACCCCAAGGGAGTCCCTTCATGAGGGGAAAGAGATGGAATCAGTTCATTTGATGTTTTTACCAGTCCTCTTCCCTTCACACCATCAGATGAGACTCACTCTATCTCCCTTTTCTTCATTGGGGTCCTGGTTGAGTATCTCATTATGGTCAGGTAAGGACTCCTTCACAAGAATTCCTTCAGATCACCTGCCAAACTTGCCACAGAATACATTTCCTCTGGAATATCTGTTATTCTCACTTTTTGGACAAGCTGGAAAAAAAATCTACCAACTTGAGGAAGAAACAGGACTAGTGATAAGAGATTTTCAGTTTATTGCAATTTCTACAACCTCCTGTGGAATCCACATCAATCCTGGTTCATGGCTTCCTGATTGAACTCCAAATGAGAATGTAATAAGCTCCCATGCAGTGCCTTCTGGTAGCCTGAAAAACTGACTTTACATACAGAGTCCAAGCCTCTCCAAGGTTTTGAGTAATCTAGCTAACGCACCACTTTGTAGTGGTGGACTTGGTGCTGAGGCAGGCAAAACACTTGTGAGAGCAGTCCAATGCATCCCCGGGTAGGATCCAAAGGCTTTGGATGCTTTTGGGAATACGGTCTTCCAAGGATCTAAGCTCAGAGCACCATCTGCAGCTCACTAGCTATTTATGGTGCAGTATTTGCACATGTAAATGCTGAAGCTGAAACTTCTAGTGGATGGGGTGAACCCTAGTCAGAGTTCCAGTGCGCCATGGAAGGTGCAGAGGAATATGGGAAACACCTCATCTAATCCATGTATGAGAGACTGCAGTCAGAACTTCAGCAGTGGCTACAGGAGCAAGGAGGATTGTGCTGTTATGAGCAAGAGGACTCCAAGAGGACATTCATAACCACCTGGTGGATGTTCCAAGTACAGGAGAGAACTTATTCAGAAAGAAGACGCAAGAGATGATGGCCCTGATCCAGAAGCATCTGTCCCCTCTGCAGTCACTGTCTTCAGCAGCGGGAGACCAGATGGTCCAATTAAACATCAGTACTTCTCTTATAAATGCCCTCTTTTCAGAGATAGCTTTTTTGTCCTTTTCCACAACAATGAGATCTTCCTGCACTGATGCAACAGTTGCCTGCTAGAGGCAGGTGGAGAGAAAAGTGACAGTCAAAAGTCCAGCATCAACCACAGCCAAAATGTGGAATGCATTTTTGATGTCTCTGAGGCTCACTTCCTCAGGTGAGGAAACCAGTCTTTTCAGCCTGAAAGGATCTGCATTACCAAGGTCAAGTGGGTACTGAGAATTGCTTGCACTTCTCAAGCCCTCCTCTGATTCAATTAAGATGAGTCTTCAGTTCTGACCCCTCCCAATCTGCTCAACTAGAGGTGTAAGTAATCTCCCTTACATAGATACATAGAAATGATGGCAGAAAAAGACGAAACGGCCCATCCAGACTGCCCAGCAAGCTCCTACACTTATTTTCCCATACTTATCTGTTTCACTGACCACCAAGTTCAGGGCCCTTTTTGGTAACTGTTTGATTCAAATTTCCTGCCACCCCCTGCCGTTGATACAGAGAGTAATGTTGGAGTTGCATCAAAGGGAAAGCATAAGGCTTAATGGTTACGAGTAGTAACCGCCGCATCAAGCAAGTTACCCCGATGCTTGTTTACCCAGACTGCACAGATCAATGCCTTGTTGGATGTTGTCTGAATGTAAATCTTCTTTTCCACATTTCCCCCTGCCATTGAAGCAAAGAGCAACACTGTATATGCATTCAAAGTGAAGTATCAGGCTTAACTGGTTTAGGGTAGTAACTGCCGCAATAAGCAAGCCACCCCCACGTTTGTTTACCCAGACTGTGTAGTTCAGTCCTTGTTGGTTGTTGTCTGAATGCAAATCCTCTTTTCCACATTTCCCCTTGCCGTTGAAGCAGAGAGCAATGTTGGAATTGCATTAACCGTGTGAAGACTTATTGAATAAGGGTAGTAATCACCTGAACTAAAAAATTCTAACTTATCCCTATCAATTAAAAAGCAGAATTAAAATACAAACAAAAAACAAGCTTTGAAATGTTTGTATGCTAATGCCAGAAGTCTAAGAAGTAAGATGGGAGAATTAGAATGTATAGCAGTGAATGATGACAGACTTAATTGGCATCTCAGAGACATGGTGGAAGGAGGACAACCAATGGGACAGTGCTATACCGGGGTACAAATTATATCGCGATGATAGAGAGGAGCACCCGGGAGGCAGTGTGGTGCTTTATGTCCGGGATGGCATAGAGTCCAACAGGATAAACATCCTGCTTGAGACTAAATGCACAATTGAATCTATATGGGTAGAAATCCCTTGTGTGTCGGAGAAGACTATAGTGATAGGAGTATACTACCATCCACCTGGTCAAGATGGTGAGATTGACAGTGAAATGCTAAGAGAAAATAGGGAAGCTAACCAAATTGGTAGTGCGGTAATAATGGGAGACTTCAATCTTGCTTAAGTGCAGGTTTATTGCTTCTTGTGGCTTTGGATAGACTTCAATTACCCCAGTATTGACTGGGTAAATGTATCATCGGGACACACTAGAGAGATAAAGTTCCTGGATGGAATAAATGATAGCTTTATGGAGCAATTGGTTCAGGAACCGACGAGAGAGGGAGCAATTTTAGACCTAATTCTCAGTGGAGCACAGGATTTGGTGAGAGAGGTAACGGTGGTGGGGCCGTTTGGCAATAGTGATCATAATATGATCAAATTTGAATTAATGACTGGAAGGGGGACAGTAAGCAAATCCACGGCTCTCGTGCTAAACTTTCAAAAGGGAAACTTCGATAAAATGAGAAAAATAGTTAGAAAAAAACTGAAAGGAGCAGCTACAAAAGTAAAAAGTGTGCAAGAGGCTTGGTCATTGTTAAAAAAATACCATCCTAGAAGCACAATCCAGATGTATTCCACACATTAAGAAAGGTGGAAAGCAGGCAAAACGATTACCGGCATGTTTAAAAGGGGAGGTGAAAGAAGCTATTTTAGCCAAAAGATCTTCATTCAAAAATTAGAAGAAGGATCCAACAGAAGAAAATAGGTTAATGCATAAACATTGGCAAGTTAAATGTAAGACATTGATAAGACAGGCTAAGAGAGAATTTGAAAAGAAGTTGGCCGTAGAGGCAAAATCTCACAGTAAAAACTTTTTAAAATATATCCGAAGCAGAAAGCCTGTGAGGGAGTCAGTTGGACCGTTAGATGATAGAGGGGTTAAAGGGGCACTTAGAGAAGATAAGGCCATCGCGGAAAGATTAAATGATTTCTTTGCTTCTGTGTTTACTGAAGAGGATGTTGGGGAAGTACCCGTACTGGAGAAGGTTTTCATGGGTAATGATTCAGATGGACTGAACCAAATCACGGTGAACCTAGAAGATGTGGTAGACCTGATTGATAAACTGAAGAGTAGTAAATCACCTGGACCGGATGGTATACACCCCAGAGATCTGAAGGAACTAAAAAATGAAATTTCAGACCTATTAGTAAAAATTTGTAACCTATCATTAAAATCATCCATTGTACATGAAGACTGGAGGATAGCTAATGTAACCCCATATTTAAAAAGGGCTCCAGGGGAGATCCAGGAAATTACAGACTGGTTAGCCTGACTTCAGTGCCAGTCTTGCCTCACAAATCTGCTTCACTTTTTTGAAGGAGTTAATAAACATGTGGATAAAGGTGAACCGGTAGATGATGTGTACTTGGATTTTCAGAAAGCATTTGACAAAGTTCCTCATGAGAGGCTTCTAGGAAAAGTAAAAAGTCATGGGATAGGTGGCGATATCCTTTCGTGGATTACAAACTGGCTAAAAGACAGGAAACAGAGAGTAGGATTAAATGGCAATTTTCTCAGCAGAAGGGAGTGGGCAGTGGAGTGCCTCAGGGATCTGTACTGGGACCCTTACTTTTCAATATATTTATAAATGATCTGGAAAGAAATACGACGAATGAGGTAATCAAATTTGCAGATGATAGAAAATTGTTCAGAGTAGTTAAATCACAAGCAGATTGTGATAAATTGCAGGAAGACCTTGTGAGGCTGGAAAATTGGGCATCTAAATGGCAGATGAAATTTAATGTGGACAAGTGCAAAGTGATGCATATAGGGAAAAATAACCCATGCTATAGTTACACAATGTTAGGTTCCATATTAGGTGCTACTACCCAAGAAAGAGATCTAGGCGTCATAGTGGATAACACATTGAAATCATTGGCTCAGTGTGTTGTGGCAGTCAAAAAAGCAAACAGAATGTCAGGAATTATTAGAAAGGGAATGGTGAATAAAACTGAAAATGTCATAATGCCTCTGTATCGCTCCATGGTGAGACCACACCTTGAATATTGTGTACAATTCTGGTCACCGCATCTCAAAAAAGATATAATTGCGATGGAGAAGGTACAGAGAAGGGCTACCAAAATGATAAAGGGAATGGAACAGCTTGGAGAAGAGACGGCTGAGGGGGGATATGATAGAGGTGTTTAAAATCATGAGAGGTCTAGAACGGGTAGATGTGAATCGGTTTTTTACTCTTTCGGATAATAGAAAGACTAGGGGGCACTCCATGAAGTTAGCATGTGTCACATTTAAAACTAATCGGAGAAAGTTCTTTTTCACTCAACGCACAATTAAACTCTGGAATTTGTTGCCAGAGGATGTGGTTAGTGCAGTTAGTATAGCTGTGTTTAAAAAAAGGATTGGATAAGTTCTTGGAGGAGAAGTCCATTACCTGCTATTAATTAAGTTGACTTAGTAAATAGCCACTGCTATTACTAGCAACGGTAACATGGAATAGACTTAGTTTGGCCACTGTTGGAAACAGGATGCTGGGCTTAATGGACCCTTGGTCTGATCTAGTATGGCATATTCTTATGTTCTTAGGTAGTAGCCATCACCATTCCAGCAAGCCACCCCATGGCTCTTCTCTTCATTCCCATCCTCTAGCTTTTATGGATCCACAGTGTTTATCCCATGCCCCTGTGAAATCCTTCACAGTTTTAGTCACCACTTCCTCTGGAAGGGCATTCCAGGCATCCACCACCCTCTCCGTGAAGAAATACTTCTTGACATTGATTCTGAGTCTTCCTCCCTGGAGTTTCAAATCATGACCCCTAGTTCTACTGATTTTTTTTCCAATGGAAAAGGTTTGTAGTTGACCATGGATCATGAAAACATTTCAAGTATCTGAAAGTCTGCATCATATCACCCTTGCTCCTCCTCTCCTCCAGGGTATACATATTTAGGTTCTTCAATCTCTTCTCATAAGTCATTTTATGAAGACCATCCACCTTTTTGGTTGCCCTTCTCTGGACCGGCTCCATCCTGTCTCTGTCCCTTTGGAGAGACGGTCTCCAGAACTGAACACAGAGGTGAGGCCTCATCAAGGCCCTGTACAAGGAGATCATCACTTCCTTTCTCTTACTAGATATTCCTCCTCTATCCAGTATTCTTCTGGCTTTAGCTATCACCTTGTCACATTGTTTCTCTGACTTCAGATCATTAGACACTATCACCCCAAGGTCTCTCTCCTGTTCTGTGCACATCAGCCCTTCACCCACCAAATACAGTTCTTTCGGATTTCCACACCCCATATGCATGACTCTGCACTTCTTGGAATTGAATTTCAGCTGCCATATCTTCGACCACTCTTCCAGCTTCCTTAAATGCCGTCTCATTCTTTCCACTCCTTCTGGCGTGTCCACTCTGTTGCAGATCTTAGTTTCATCCACAAAAAGACAAACCTTACCTTCTATCCCATCCGCAATGTCGCTCACAAAGATACTGACCAGTACCAACAGTGATCCTTGCGGCATTCCACTTAACACCACTCTCTCTTCAGAGTAAGTTCCATTTACCATTACACATTGTCTTCTGTCCATCAACCAGTTTGCAATCCAGGCCACCACCTTGGCACTCACTCCTAAGGTTCTCATTTTATTCACAAGCCTTCTGTGCAGGACCGTATCTAAAGCTTTGCTGAAATCCAAGTAGATGACATCGAGCGCTCTTCCTCGATCCAATTCCCTAGTCACCCAATCAAAAAAGTCAATCAGATTTGTCTGACAGGACCTTCCCCCTGGTGAATCCATGCTGCCTCTGGTCCAGCAATTCTTCTGACTGTAGATAGTTCACTATTCTCTCTTTCAGCAGTGACTCCATTACTTTTCCCACCACCGAGGTGAGGCTAACTGGCCTGTAATTTCCAGCCTCCCCATTGCTCCTACTCCTGTGAAGCGGGACTACCACCGCTCTTTTCCAATCACTCGGCACCACTCCCGTTTCTAGGGATCTATTGAACACGTCACGCAGTGGACCCGCCAGCACATTTCTGAGCTCCCTCAGTATCCTGGGATGAACCTCATCAGGCCCCATGGCATTCTCCACTTTCATTTTTCCTAGCTCTTCCCATATGTTCTCTTCTGTAAACGGAGTTTCATCTACTCCACTCTCCTCCAGTTTCTTGTTAACTAGCGACGGTCCTTCTCCAGGGTCCTCTTTAGTGAACACTGAATTGAAGTATTCGTTTAATATTTCTGCCATTTCTTCGTCTCTCTCCACACATTGATCCTTTTCACCTTTCAATTTCACTATACCACTTTGGACTTTTCTCCTTTCTCTGATGTATCTGAAAAATGTTTTGTCACCTTGCTTTACCTCTTTGGCAATCCTTTCTTCTGCTTGACTTTTTGCTTTCTTGATTACTTTCTTCATCTCCCTCAGTTCCACCAGATATTCTTCCTTGTGATCCTCCCTTTGGGATCCTTTATATTTCTTAAATGCTGTTCTTTTAGCTTTTATTTTATCTACCACCTCCTTTGAGAAACAGATAGAAAAGTAAAGAAACAAGAGAAAAATGAAACCTAACATATAGATTAGTTGTCTTGGTAATTGCTCCTTTTAGTTTGGCCCACATCTCTCATTTTCTCCCAGCCTTCTAGTTCTTCCTCCAGGTACTTCCCCATTTCAATAAAGTCCCTTCTTCAGTAGAAGATCATAGAACCTTTCCCTCCTCAGAGCACAGCATGGCGTTTCTATCCAGGTTCTTCTTGATCTCTAAGAAGTCAGGGGGACTATAAATCACTGCAAACGTTCATGTAGAGGCACGTCCTAATATAACAAAATAAATCTCTTGGATTTGCAGATTCTGAACAGATTGCTGTTCTGGACAAAGTTCAAGATAAATTCATTCAGGACAATTCTACCCTTCATTCAGTCAAAGGATTGGATGTTCACTTTGCACATGAAGGAAACCTATGTGCATATTCCTATTCACCCCCTCCAAATCGGAGTATCTTCAGATTTGTGGTAGGGGGTGATCATTACCAGTATGAAGTGCTCTCTCTTGGCCTCTTTGCAGTGCTGAGAGTGTTTACAAAGTGTTTGGCAGTTGTGACTGTACAGCTCCAGAAGCAGGGAGTCTGCATGCTCCAGTTCCTAGATGATTGGTTGGTGATGGGCTTATCTCTGGTGGATGTACTAGACTTCCTCCCACACAACAATAAAGTTTCTCCAGTCCCTGGACTTCCTTATCAATTTCTAAAAGTTCAAGTTATACCAGTTCCAGAGGATTCAGTTCATAGTAATCTTTATAGACATAGACAGAAGGCATTTCCATCTGCCAAGAGTTGTGTCTTTGATGGACCTCAAGAGGTCCTTCTACAGCAGAACCGGATATTAGCAAGTTCAATCCTTGTCCTCCTAGGTCATACAATTGCAGTTGTATATATTGTTCCTCTGACTTGTCTGAACATGTGTGGTCTTCAATATACCCTCCAAAGCCAGTGGGATTGTCTGCTCTAGCTATTATCTCATCAGATATCAATTAATCCCCAAATGTGAGCATCCCTGTAGTGTTGGATAAACCGAGAGGTACTGATCCTCAATCTCCCATTGCACGTCCTGGCACAGATGCCTTCACCAGAGGTTGGGGGTGCACTGTGTTGCTGCATGGACCCAAGGGAGGCGGGTCCCAAGTGGAATGCAGATCAACCTGCTGGAACTGCAAGCCATCCAATACGTCCTAAGATTCTATATAAACAAACATGGAGACATGGCTCGTATGCCCTCTGAATCTGGTCATAGGCAAGTCATCACAACAAGTAACCTCCCTATTGGACTGGCGGATTATCTTAGAATTCTACAGCCTCATGAGTGGTCCTTAGATTAGGAGGTCAAAGATAACTTATTCTGCTGTTGGGGACACTGATAACTGACCTTTTTATTTCATCGGACAACTGGAAGGTCAAAGTTCTATTCGAAGCATTTATAGATCAGCTCCTAATGCTTTCAGGTTCAACTAGTGTTGGTTACTCTATGCATAACCACTAATTCCTCTCATTGCCAGAAATATTAGGAAGGTGCTTTAGGACAAACAAAAGGAGATCCTCATAATTCCAGCTTGGCGGCAGCAAGTGTGGTTCTCCTACCTCCTCTATCAGTTCAGCCTCCAGTGAAGAATAAGTGAATTACAGGCTTTGATACCTTATTTGCCATACCTACTGTGTTTTTGCAATAGGGTTGCTCTGTAAACTCATTCAATTCCATCCAAAAGAAGTACCTGCATGTTGCATTAACCAAACTGTTGTTCTGACAACATCCTTGCTGAAACTGCATGCACATAGAAGAGAACAGGCTGTTCATTCCTTGGACTGCAAAGAGCCTAGCATATTACTTGCAGAGGACTCAATTTCATCTTCAAGTTTCTCAACTGTTCGTATCCTTTGATCCCAAACAGTTGGGAAGGGAAGTTGCCAAAAGAACTATGTCAAATTGGCTGGCAAACTGTAAAGCGCACTGTTACATGCTGGCAGGCTTACAGATTACAGACCCTGTCAAGACTCATCAATTGAGAGATATGGCGACTACAGTGGCTCATCTGAGGGTCATTTCTATTGAAGACTTATGCAAAGCTGTGACTTCCTCATCAAGTCATTTCACATCCTACCATGGACTAGAATGTACATCCTAAAAAGACAGTAACTTTGGGCAACAGTTTTTGCAACCTGCTGAAAAAGTAGTTCACTCTCCATCTGATGGGGCCAGGTTGTCTGTTAATTAGTTGCTCTGCAAGGCAACCATCTACTTGGGGCTTCCCTCTTGTTATGGTTGATATATACCTGCTTGTCAACAGAAAAAGAAAATTTGCTTACCGTAACCAGGGTTCTCTGTAGATAGGATAAATCAGTCATACATTTAATACCTGCCCACCTCCCTGAAGAGTTGATTATTTTGCTAAATCAAAGTCTAGAAAACACCAAGTACTCATGAGGCAGTGACCGCAAGTGGGAACTCTTGCACATGCTCAGAAAGATTTTTTCTGAGCTCTAAGAGCTAAGTCCATGTTGGCACAGTTGGATGATGTCACCACTGGTTAAGGCTGATTGATCCTGATGTCTTCAGAGAATCCTGTTTACAGGTAAGCAAACTTGCTTTTCTCCCAAGAGAAATATTTCATAGTTGACTTCTAAGTTGGTTATATTTTTAAATATATTTTAAGTAAAAAGTTAATACTGATAGGGTTATTCTAACATTGGTATTCAAATTGGTCTTCTGGCTCCTAAATCATTTTGGGTTTCAAGATCTCCCAAATGAATTTGCAGAATATATATTTGTACATATTTAGCTTAAGACCATAGATCTCTCACACATATTTGTTAATATTATCCTGAAATCTAGACTGACTGGGGGCCCGAGGACTTGTTTGAGTACCACTTACATTATCACAATAACAGAATGAAAAAGATTCACTGGATACCTGGTGCCGAGGCAGATCAGAAGCTGAAATTTCCCATCCTTGCCAATGTTCCTGGGTGTAGTGCTAATGGCATTCACATAATGACAGAATGTTTTGCAGGATGACCTCTGAAGCAGTACCTCTTCTTCACCAGCTCCGATTTGATCAGTTGTTTCAAAATAAGCAACAGCTTTCTCTGGAAACCGAATTCAGATTAACAAGCAGTGAATATAAAATAACCTAAAAAAAGCATTTAAAAACCATGGTTTTTTTTTTCACTAAAAATGTTGCTTTATAATTTATAATCTCAGTGATAGCATCAGATTTTTAAGGAATTTGATTGCAATTCTAAACATGGTCACTTTCACTGAAATAGTCTACACCAGCTGTTCTGCTTATAGTCACCCCTTCCTTTTGGTATACGGCACTATTTTCAGCGCTGCATACCCTGGGAGGCAAAAGAAAAACAAATTAAGGGTGTTATTCCTAAGTATTTGGTTTAGTGTTTGCCAGGAATTGTAAGTCCCAAAAAGAATTAAGAGGGCATCCAGGATACCAGTGTTTGAAAGAGAACCCGCAAATACTTAAGCAAATTATATTTAGGTTTAAACATTAGTTTCCTCCTACAACAACATTCTAATGTAGTTTGCATCTAAGCAGTGAGGATGAATTGCAGATTTACACATTTGCCATTCCTGGAGCATAAATATATATATTACATTTGTTAATTTTTTCCACAAAAAAAAAATCAGGTGGTCAAAATCTCATAAATAATAATTATACCTTGCTATTAGTTCTGTTTAAACAAAGTATTTTCTCACCAACTCAACCTCTTGCAAATTCATGGGTATATACTTTTACTAGGATTTTCGTGCTACCGTTTTGGCCGATGAATCAATAAGATGGGAAAAAATACTTCCTCAGCTATTAAATTGTTAGCACTGGGGAGAAGAGTGTTGTTGAGATGGGGAAAACCCAGTTCGCCCTTGTATGCTGATTGGGTTTGTTAGAGTCTGTGATTGGATTGAGCTGGAACTGCTTTCCACTAAAGTCAGAGGGAAGGAGTGTGCAGTTTGGGAAACTTGGGGCTCAGTAATTACATTTTTTTTGTATGCCTTCATAAGATCCTTTTCTTTCCCCCATAGTTATATATTGGTTTCTTGTGGTATGCTCCTGGGTGGGAGGGAAAAGTGGGGTGCGGGGAGGAGAAAATAGTTATAGTGAATTGGTTACATTGTTAAGATGTGATATTATTATTGTATACGTGGTATTATATCTGATGTTACTGGAGTTATATGGTTGTACCTTAAATTTTACTCAATAAAATTATAAATTGAAAAAAAAAACCTGGAAGAAAATCAATGGAAGAATAAAAAAAATGGGATATCATTTCATGGACAGCATGTCACATAATGATGCAGATTTTCACCAGTTGGTTTCTATGGATTATTCCAGAATATGTGGATTGCATACAAGTAGCTATAATGTGGGCATGCAGGACCTCACTCGCTCGCAACCACCCCCTTACAATCCAATAATCACAGACACATTTCATTGTGGGTAAAACAAGGCCGCAGCTTTAATCATTCAGTGGTCCGAGCTTATATCCACACATTAACACAAACAACTAGGACTTTGGTATTGCCCACCCCCCACCAGACTATCCGCCACCTTCCGGCAGGATAGCCTAACCAGCCTCTCTGTTACACTCTTTGGCCCCAACACGCCAGGTTCCGACTCCCGCCACACTCTCTTGCAAGGAGCCAACCCAGGTGTACTCCCGCCTCCAACTTGCAAGGAGTCTGGCCAAGCGGCCCCCGCCTCATCCGGCAAGGAGCCACACCCTGACAACAGCCCTCAGTTGTCAACCACCGTCGGCTTTACCAAAATCCAAATAACTTGAACAACAAAATTGAACAGTTATGGCTCGGACCAACCGCCCCCGCTGCGACAAATCCCCAAACAAAACTGCAATTCCCCAACAACAATCGCCTAGAACTAAGGGTGGGTGGGTGGGAGGGTCGCGCGAACCTTCTGACCCTCTCTCGCTCACCAGCTACCGACTGAAGCCCGCGTTACTAAAACTGCTTAACCAGCAGTTTGAATTTTCTCCCCACCTATCCCAGCTCTCCACGCTTACTCCATCTGCCCCCCCCCCTTGCACCTAAAGCCAATCACTGCATTCCACAACTCTATGACACTCTCCTTCAGTCCCCCCCTCCCCCCCCTTCACGTACTTCACGTTGCAGCCCTACTTGTGTCCCCACGTTGTTTTCACCTCCGTCTATTCCACCTTCCCCCCCCCCCTCTCCAACCACACGCGCCTCGCCTCTGAAGTGGGCCTGCGCCCACATTACGCCGCCCGGCCGGACACGGGGTCCGGCTGGTCTTCCAATCTTGTGTGTTACTTTGCTTTATTATTTTTTAATGTGTCCTTGTCAGAGATCTTGAAAACCTCTTTCAACATTCTATAAAACTCAAGAAACAGAAAAACTACAAATGGTGCATTTTCTTAACAGCCAGCACACATTGTGCCAATGAAAACAAAAATATAAAATTTCCATAGATTTACGGTTAAGTGCATCAATGCTAATTTGGGATTTGATATTATAGACAAAACAGATGAAGATTAATTATTTTATTTTAAATTGCATACTGCACGTCAATATCTATATCAGTCATACGGAAAACTAGACTCTGCAATATGTAATACCTTACACAGGTACAAAAACTTCACATCTCCTAAAGTATCCAAACTAAACTGCATACAAAATAGGATCTCCAGGCAGTCTGCCTGGAGATCCTATTTCCTCGAATGAATCCTTATTAGAATCTTTGCCCCAATATGTATACATTTTTACATCCTTTGGTATCAAATATTCTTTCACAAATACATTACCCCACTCTTTTTTTTAATTTGTCATACATTCAAGATGATGTATTGGATTTGATTTTAGCAACTTTAGATGTCACGTCTCTATATACTTCCATTCTTCTGAATGAGCATTTTCTATATTGGAGCGGGCAGTGGATAATCATTTGAGACCTTTTCAAGTTCCTACTGAATTCATTCTTTCTTCAGCTACTCTAGCTTTAAAAGAAAATATTTTTATGTGTGAAGGCCAACTGTATTTGCAAGTTTCTGGGATGCTAAGGGTGCAATTTTTTCTCCCTCTATTGCTAATCTATACATGGCAGACTTTGACTCACAGTGGTTGCATCAATCCTCGTTTGCTTCTCAATTGATTTTTTTGGAAATGTTATATTGATGATATTTTCTGTTGTGGAAAGGCTTTATTACTTCAGTCAGAGATAAAAAGCTCTGATGTATTTTAAGTCATTCTAATTTTTCATTGAAAATTGCTTACATTTTGAGGAAACAATGGAAGATTTTGTCTTTGTCAATGCTTCAATTTATTTCTTCACTTGGCATACACTAGAAGTCAAAATCTACAGGATATATTAGTCACTAGAAATGGTGTTTACAAAGTACAGGAAGATTTCCAAAATCTAGGGGAGAAGATTAGACACATGGCAAAGACTATTGCCTGTTCAGGGTAAGGGAAAGGAAAGGCTATACTTGATAGATAATTTAAATGTCTGGCTCAAAACCTGGTGTAAGGAAAATGGTTTTGGATACATTGGAGGCTGGGGCCATGTACGGAGCAATAAAAGATTATATGGTAAGGATGGCCTATATTTGTCTGTGGCAGGATCATACATTATTAGGAATTTATACTAGGGAGTGGGGGGTGGTGAGAGGTGGCCAATGAAATCAGAATATCACCCCTAAGCAATACAGGAAATGGGAAGAGAAAGTAACAAAATCAATCTGTTCAAAAAAACAGAAAAGATAACTAGGAAGAGCAGCTGGAAAGCTATGACCACAAATGCTCGCAGTTTGAGCAATAAAATCCCAGACCTGCAGGCCCTAATGGTAGAGGCGAAATTGGACATTGTTGCTGTTACAGAGACATGGTTCACTGAGTCTCATGATTGGGATACTGCCATCTCAGGATATAACTTAAGGAAGGTCAGAAAAGGGGGAGGAGTAGCTCTTTATGTCAAAAATAATATCCAAGCAACTGAATCACAAGGGATGTAGGGTAAAGAAGCAGCATTATGGACCATCCTAAAAAGAGAAGAATGTGGTCTACAACAGATGAACTGGCCAGAGACCTGACTGAGAACAGCCATAAGTAGGAAAGAAAGGAGAAGTGTTGCTCAGAGATTTTAATCTGCCGGATGTGGATTGGAACATCCCTTCTGTGGAATCTATAAAAGGTAGAGATATAGTGGATGCCCTTCAAGGTGCTCTGCTGAAACAAATGGTAATGGAACCCACAAGGGAGGGTGTGATCCTCGATAAAGTGCTAACTAATGAAGATAATGTCTCTGACATTCATGTAGGGGCTCACCTGAACCCTAGTGGTTTGATATAGCAAATAGGATACTGAGAACAGAGTTTTGAATTTCATAAATACGGACTTTGTCAAAATGAGCATGCACCTGGAGGAAGAACTGGAAGACTAGGAGAAAATTGGTGAAGTGGAATAACAGTGGGCCAAACTAAAAGGAGTTATTTCAAAGACAACAAATCTATATGTTACGAAAGTAAAGAAGAGTAAGAGGAAAAAGAAATCAATCTGGTTCTCAAGGCAAAAAGAACAGTATTCAAGAAGTAAAAAGGATCCCAAAAAAAGGAACACAAGGAAGAATATCTGTTAAAATTGAGGGCGATGAAGAAAGAAATCAGGAAATCAAAAGGTCAAGCGGAAGAAAGAATTGCAAAAGAGGTAAAGAGAGGAGACAAAACATTTTTCAGATATATCAGAGAAAGAAGGGAGGCCTGAAGTGGTATAGTGAAATTGAAAGGTGACGAAGAGCACTGTGTGGAGAGAGATTAAAAATGGCAGAAATACTAAACAAACACTTCAGTTTGGTGTTCACTAAAGATGACCCTGGAGAAGGACCATTGCTGGTTGACAAGACCATATATGGAGATGAAGTAGGTGAAACTCCTTTTACAAAAGAGAATGTATGGGAAGAGCTAGGAAAACTGAAAGTGGGCAAGGCCATGGGGCCAGATGAGGTTTATCCCAGGATACTGAGAGAACTCAGAAAGTGCTGGCGGGTCCACCGCATGACCTGTTTAACAGATCACTGGAAACAGGAGTGGTTCCACATAATTGGAGAAGAGCGGTGATGGTCCCGCCTCACAAGAGTGGTAGCAAGGAGGAGGCTGGAAACTACAGGCTGGTTAATCTTACCTCAGTGGTGGGAAAATTAATGGAGACTCTACTGAAGGAAACGATAGTGAACTATCTACAGTTGGACCCGAGGCAGCATGGATTCACCAGGGAAAGGTCCTGTCAGACAAATCTGATTTTTTGAAATGGGTGACTAAAGAACTGCTCGATGTGATCTACTTGGATTTCAGCAAAGCTTTTGATATGGTCCTGCATAGGAGGCTTGTGAATAAAATGAGAAGCTTGGGAA
This sequence comes from Rhinatrema bivittatum, assembly GCF_901001135.1. Taxonomy (NCBI): domain Eukaryota; kingdom Metazoa; phylum Chordata; class Amphibia; order Gymnophiona; family Rhinatrematidae; genus Rhinatrema; species Rhinatrema bivittatum. The sequence continues at coordinate 249,474,361 of NC_042618.1, forward strand.
TGAGTGCCAAGGTAGTGGCATGGATTACAAAGTGGTTGATGGATAGAAGACAGTGTGAAATGGTAAATGGAATCTACACAGAAGAGAGAACAATGTTAAGCGGAGTGCCACAAGGATCGGTGTTGGGACAGATTCTGTTCAATATCTTTGTGAGTGACATTGCAGAAGGGATAGAAGGTAAAGTTTGTCTATGTGCAAATGATACTAAGATCTGCAACAGAGTGGACACACCAGAAGGAATAGAGAGAATGAAATGTGATTTAAGAAAGCCTGAACAGTGGTCAAAGATATGGCAGCTGGGATTCAATGTCAAGAAGTGCAGAGTCATGCATCTAGGGTGCGGTAATCTAAGAGCTGTACATGATGGGGGATGAAAGGCTGTTGTGCAAGACCAAGAGGGGGATCTTGGAGTAATAGTGTCTAGCAATCTGAAGATGGCAAAGCAATGTGACAAGGCAATAGCTAGAGCCAGAAGAATGCTGGACTGCATAGAGATAGAAATAACCAGTAATAACAGTGAGGTGATAATCCCCTTGTACAGGTCCTTGGTGAGGCCTCACCTAGAATACTGTGTTCAATTCTGAGACTGTATCACAAAATGTACAGAATGGAGGTGGTCCAGAGAAGGGTGACTCTAATGGTGGGGGGTCTCCATCAAATGACTTATGAGGAGAGGTTGAAGGACCTAAATATGTATACCCTGGAAGAGAGGAAGTGCAGAGGAGATATGATACAGACTTTCAGATACCTGAAAGGTTTTAATGATGCACAATTGACAAATCTTTTCCGTTGGAAAGAAATCAGTAGAACTAAGGGTCACGAAATGAAACTGCAGGGAGGATGACTCAGAACCATCAGGAAATATTTCATCATGGAGAGGGTGGTGGATGCTGGGAATACTCTTCTGGAGGAGGCAGTGAAGAGAAAAACAGTGAAAGAATTCAAACGGGATAAACACTGTGGATCCCTAAAGGCTAGAGGATGGAAATGAAGAAAAGAGTGCATGGGGGTAACTTGCTATGGCGGTTGCTACCCTTAACCGATAAGCCTGATACTTTTGATGCAATGCAAACATTACTCTCTGCTTCAACAGGAAAGAGGTAACGGGGAATTGGATTCAGACAAAACCAACAAGGGCCCTGACTTTTACGGTCTGGGAAACTAAGTATGGGGATAACCTGCAGCAGACACTACCATAAGCTTGCTGGGCAGACTGGGTGGACTATTTGGTCCTTTTCTGCTGTCCTTTCTATATTTCTCTTCATTGCTAACAGCACGATCAATATCTTTAGTGACTGGATCCATAGGACATGTTACATGCAGGCGTTGTATTTTTTGCTCATTTATGTTGCAGACTACTGTTTTTGAACATCCAGTTTTGGGACACTGATTCTCATTAAAACATTTTTCAACTTGTGAAACTACTTATGTTGCTTATATTATATTGTAGTCATGTAAACTTCTTTATGTGGGCAAAATGACTTGTAAATTAAAAAAACGATTTTCTGAAAGAGAGTTGTCTTGCAAAACAGATATTTGAAGTTCTGTTAGTACAGCATTGTGTGACATCCTATCATCTCTTTTCAGATCTCAGTTGATCTCAATGTTGCCCCTTCACATCCGTGTGGCGGTGAACAGGATCGTCAGCTGATTCGGAGAGAACAAGAATGGATTCACCAACTTCAGTCATTGCATCATTGTTTGAATGCTTCGTATTGAATGAAGTTTAATGTTGTGACATTGAATGATGCGTGCCCATTCATTGGATATGAAGAGGAGGAATGGCTTTGAGTAATATGGAATAAAAGGGCATTTTTTCCTTTAAGCATTCAAAATGGTGACATAAGCTTCAGCAGACCTTGCCTTAAGAAATAAACTACTGTGATATTTTGCCCTGAAGTAGATGTAGTGAAATGTGGCCCATGTCAGCATTTTTTCAGATAAGTATTGCATGATATGTTTTTCTACAAATTTTGATTATGTTATTTTGTAATAATTCTTCAAGATAAAGTTTGAAAGGGTTTTTTTTCCCCCCATGATGGCAGTAGAAACCTAAAATTTTTGTCACTGATAAACTAAGATTCCAGTATGGGCTGCCTGAATATTTTTCCTTTCACACACACATATATACAAAACATTTTGGGGCAGATTTTCAAAAGGTTACGCGCGTAACATATGCGTGTATCCTTCCCCGGGACACACATATGCCCCGGGGCTTTCCAAAATGGGTGGTCCGGGAGTGCGGCCAGGGGCGTGGTGGTGGTCCGGGGTGGGTACAGGGGCGGGGTGGTGGTCTGGGGGCGTTCCTGAATCCTCCGGCACAGCGGCCGTGCCGGAGGTTTGCATGCTGGCAGCTGGCCGGCAGGCGTAACTCGGCGAAACAAGGTGGGGGGGATTTAGGTAGGGCTGTGGGGTGGGTTAGATAGGGGAAGGGAGGGGGAGGCGAAAAGAGTTCCCTCCGAGGCCGCTTTGATTTCGGAGCGGCCTTGGAGGGAACAGGGAAAGCCATTGGGGCTCCCCTAGGGCTCGGCGCACGCAAGGTGTACAAGTATGCACCCCCTTGCGTGCGCCGACCCCGGATTGTATAACATGCGCGCGGCTGTGCATGCATGTTATAAAATCGGGCGTAGATTTGTGCGCGCCGGGTTGCACGCACAAATCTACGCCCGCGCACAAGTTTTTAAATCTGGCCCTTTGTGTGCAGTTAAGTTTGGGTGATGTGAATTTTCATATCGAAGTTTTTATACTGGTGTTTTTTGTTTCATTAAAAGTATTGTTCTCTGGGGCTTAAAAAATTTTTTTTTTATATACCTTATACGGAACATTACAATTATCCAAGGATGTTGCTTTTGAGGACATACAGGCCCCTCCTCCTTCAGAAGAAAACAAATGTCTTTTGGAGGGAAATTTTCAACAGCCAGCATTGCTCGATTTGTCTGCTTTGAAAATTCCTGGTTGTGAGAACATATGCACAGAAAGTTACACCTGCTCCCTTAGCAGGTGTAACTTTCTGCATGCACATTTATGTGCATATTTTCACAAGTTGAAAGAATGTGCAAAATGTTTTCCCAGCCCCAACTCTGCCCCCCAAGAATGCCTACTGCAAGAAGAGGACACACATAATCGTGTTATGAGCATACCTTGCTCCACATAATTCCCAGCAGATGTTCAAAAGCCAATGTATGCATATAAACTGGTGTTTTTTGCATGAAATCCTTTTAAAAATTATCTTTTGATGTCGCATCTTATGTAGAAAAGTAAAGGTGTAGGTGGATAGCCAAATCACCAAGCAAATAAGCATACAAAATCAGGTATGGCAAAGTCTTCAAAGTCCAAACATTTTAGAGCTGTTCAAAAATAGAGCTTTTAATATTTTCATCAAGATACCAGTTTCAAATTTTCAACTGAATTCATAGTTCCACAACATGGATCATGTTTCGTGCATTTGGAGGGCCCAAATCTTGATGATAATGGTACAGGAACAGATTGAACAGCAGATCAGTTGAAAATTTGAAACTAGTATCTTGATGAAAATATTAAAAGCTCCATTTTTGAACAGTTCTAAAATGTTTGGACTTTGAAATCTTTGCCAAATCTCATCTTCAATGCATTCAACTTATGGAGAAACATATGTGAACTGAAAAGAACAAAAGAATTGCCATACTGGGTTAGACCAAGGGTCCATCAAGTCCAGTATCCTGTTTCCAACAGAGGCAAAGCTAGGTCACAAGTACCTGGCAGGATCCCAAATAGCAGGTAGATCCCATAGGGATATGCAGAGGGACGCCATACGTTGCATTCGGATTCGTCGGGGGGGTGGGGGTGGCAGATACTTTGCATTCGGCCGTATGGCGCCCCAATTGGTTAATACGTCCATTTCGGTTCGTTCCCCTGCTAAAATTAAATTAACTACAACCCCCCACCCTCCTGACCCCCCCAAGACTTACCAAAACTCCCTGGTGGTCCAGCAGGGGGTCCGGGAGCCATCCCCTGCACTCACACCCTCGGTGCTGGTTTCAAAATGGCGCCGATAGCCTTTGACCTACTATGTCACAGGGGCTACCGGTGCCATTGGTCAGCCCCTGTCACATGGCCATCGGCGCCATCTTGTGCTCCTACCATGTGACAGGGGCTGACCAATGGCACCGGTAGCCCCTGTGACATAGTATGGGCAAAGGCGATCGGTGCCATTCTGAAACAAGCACAGAGGTGTGATTGCAGGGGATGGCTCCCGGACCCCCCGCTGGACCACCAGGGAGTTTTGGTAAGTCTTGGGGGGGTCAGGAGGGTGGGGGGTTTGTTCAAATTGGTTTCTTTAGGCGACCGAATAATTCGGCGAAGATTCGTGTATTCGTGGGGAATCGTGATACGTTTCGCTTCCCCACGAATACAACGAATATGGCCACATCCTTTGCGGATTGCCAATACGTAGGGACCGAATGCACACTCCTAAGATCCCATGCTGCTAATGCCCAGGGATAAGTAGTGGTTTTCACCAAGTCTACCTGGTTAATAACAGTTTATGGACTTTTCCTCTAAGAACTTGTCCAAATGTAGAAACATAGAAATGACAGCAGAAAAAGACCAAATGGCCCATCCAGTCTGCCCAGCAAGCTCCTACACTTATTTTCCCATACTTATCTGTTTCACCGACTACCAAGTTCAGGGCCCTTGTTGGTAACTGTTTGATTTGAATTTCCTGCCACCCCCTGCTGTTGATGCAGAGAGTAATGTTAGAGTTGAATATATTTGAATATATTTGAAACCCAGCTATGCTAACTGCCTTTATCACATTCTCTGGCAATGAATTCCAAAACTTAATTGTGCATTGAGTGAAAAAATACTTTCTCCGATTTGTTTTACATGTGTTACTTATTAACTTCATGGAGTGTTTCTGTATTTTTTGAAAGAGTAACCAATTAACATTTACCTGTTCTATTCCACTCATTTTAGGCCTCATCATATGCCCCCCTCAGCCATCCAAGCTGGACAGCCCTAACCTTTTTAACCTTTCCTCATAGGGAAGCTGTTCCAGTCCCTTTATCATTTTGGTCACCCTTCTCTGTACTTTTTCCAGTTCAACTACATCTTTTTTGAGCTTTATTGACCAGAATTGTACACAGTACTCCAGATGCAGTCTCACTATTTGTAGTTGCAGATTTTTTTTTTTAAAGGCAAATATGCATGGTTTTCCTTTGATAATTTGCTGCAATGTACACAGGCTAAAAGTGCCTGTGTACACTGCAAACAATGCAGACTATTCAAAACTGCCCCCAATACACTGATGCTTTTCAATGGAACCAGAACTTTGGCACAAGTATTCAGGCCGCTTTATTCTTATTTTGACTCAGTGGCTTCCTCCCGCTTTGTTAGGGTTTCTTGCTCAATTAGAACTTGTCTCTACTGTGACAACAGTTCCATGAACTTATATTTGCAGCTGTGTATTTTCCTACCTTCCATGTAGCCCAGTCTTTACTGTAAGCTTTCTGGGTCTCCCACCAGAACTCAGGATAAGGACACACTGTGAGCCAACTAGTAGGTATTGCTCTTGCACAATGGCTGGACAAAACTTCCTTGTTCTGGTTTTGTGAATACTGTTTCCACGGCATTCCCAACTCCACAGTCAAACCAGGGTCTCCTGCATTTCTATTCAGTTTCTTTTGAACAACTTAATTTTACATACAAACATGCCCCCCAGTTTGAGAAACATTCCAGTGATAATTAATTTCCCTATGTTAAGTGGCAACTTAACATATTCTGCACTTGATGCTGGCACGGAAAGGACTATCATGCACAATAACAAATAAAATCAAAGGAAAGAAAAGCATGAAGCAGGCTGTGAACATCACTTCCTTTGATCTACAAATTAGAATCCTTTCAATGAAAAACACCTGGCTGTAAATATTTAACAGTTTTTAATAACCCACAGCTTCCAATACATGTCCACTGTAGGATACAATAAAACATTCATAATCACACTAGAGCCCAATAATATGTAATCTAACTGGAAAACTTTAATTACAAGGTTAAAGCTAGTCATTAGCAATGAAACTCTTTAAATTATTATTCATGAGATGTTCATAATAAAATTACATGCATACATGGGTGAAAAAAAAGATTTGCATATACTGTTCTGGCAACAAATATGAAACCTGCTTGATAGTTGTAACCTCTTAGAAATTTCTAGGAAATCTAAAATTCTCTTCAATCTAAGTCTTGCTGCTAATAAAGCATCAGATAGGTAGACAATTCTGTTTATTCTAAGGCATTAGAAATAAATAATTTCCTGAAGGTTGAATGGTGCAGGAGATAATGTGTACACAGATAGACAAAGAATACATATGCAACTTTATTTATTTATTTTTATTAAAGGAAAAACACACTGGGGTCTATTTTCAATCACTCTCCAGCCAGTAAAGTTATCTGGATAAACTTATTTGGATAATTTTGGTGGGATATTCAGTGGCACAGCTGCTCCACAGAATATACCAGACTATCTTAAAGTTAGCCAGATAAGTTTATTCAGCTTACCTTAGGTTGGCTCTCAGCATAACCAGAGTTAGTTGGATTACTTATGTGGCTAATTTACCTCCACACTGGAACATCCTGAACTTATCTGGCCAAATTTTAGCCAGATAGGTGCCCAAAATGTTCAAATGTTAGCATTTAGCTAGATAACTCAGAAGCTATCCAGCTAAATGGCTTTGATTATGGACCCCATTAAAAAAAGAATGCATGGGGGTAATTATTCAGACACTTACAATAAAATATACTCGACAACCTGCAAAGTAACTACATTCACCATTTTTATTCTGTGTGTGACTCATCTATCTCTTTCACACAAAAAATATTTTCTAGGGCGAAAGCTAGGAGTGGAAGTTCCATCAGCTTTGCCCTACCTTGATTCAAAAACTACTTGAGGAATTATAGCTGCTGTAGAGCATTTGATGTAATCAAGACACAAGCTCCACATATAAGAACAGGAGCTCTGTGGCACGCAGCCAAAGCTACGCCAAAGGGGCATGACTCTGGCCAAAGAATTGGAGCTGTTGATTTTGTGGTCATTAACTTTTTCTTTTTTCCTGCAATCTTGCAGGTCTCTTTGGGTAACCCAAAAAGAGAAAAGGCACACTTGGGTCCATCTCATCCAGGTATGACATACAATATCCAACTTCTCAATCAACAATGGAGGCTTCTGTGACACCTATTAATCAAGGTGTTTCTACAGGAATCTCAGTTTGGCAGTCCTTCTGCCACTTCTAATGGCTCTTCTGTTTCATTGAGCCTCAATGCCTGTGTGCCACTTATAACTGGAGTAGAAATATCAGAAAGATCTGCAAAGGTAGGTCAGATGGCTCAAAGTGTCCATACCCTTCCTAAAGAAGATGGAAGAAGTCCCATTATTAGTTACACTCGAGAAGCTGAGCGCTATTGGAGCAACTACTTCAGGTGGTGTCTGAAAACCATATGAATTCTCTGCTCCTCAAAAATCAACTTTAACAACATTAAAGATATTGTGGACAGCCAGAATGGGTTTAAAAACTTCCATAACAGCCAAGATCTATTATGTGCTAACATGGGAGAGATGTCTACACAGATAGGCTCCTATGCACAACTTTTAAAAGAGCAAGATAGGAAGATTGCTAAATTAGAAGAATAATGCCAAAAGCTGCAGAATTGAGAGGTAGCTTTGATTAAGAACAAGGAAATCCTGCATTGTAAACTTGGAAATTTATTTATTATTTTAAAATATTTATTACCCGCCCTTATGTTCAGGGCGGGGTACAAAAAACAATTTAAAAATTATTCGCTAAAATGACACAAGATCGCCGCAAGGCCTTCTTGATTATGAAAAAAGAAGTTCTGGAATGTGGTGCAACATTCGTACTATGTTATCCATGTCGTTGTGTGATAAAAAAAAAAAAGGTAATAGTACATTTATTTTCTTTAAACCGGACCAGCTGAGTAATTTCTTGAAGAACCACAAAGGCCCTCAAGGTTAAATGGTAAATACCCGAGTATCTTAGGTATATTTATACTTAAGGGAGTAGGTTAACCTTTTTTCTTTATATATAAATAATTTTGGGATATTAAGACGCCTCCTATTGGAAATACCCCTTGGTTTAAATTGTGTGTCCAAATAAAGAGATGGTTAATTTATGTCTTTATGTAATTTTTACTTTTTTCTTCATTACATATTACTTGGTAAAGATCTCCAATTATTTCTGTACAAAGATATTTTTTATTGCTTTGTAAATGTTATTCAAAATCAATAAATAAATTATGAAAAAAAAAATTATTCAAGGAGACCTTCTTCGTTTTTAAAATTTTCCAAAATCCCCATTGATGGCGCCACTGGACTTAGGTGAGAAAGTTCTACCTTGAAGTTCTGCAGGTTTCGATTGATTCCAGCCAGGGCCGGTGCAAGGGGATTAGGTACTCTAGACACCTTCTGCCTCATGCCGCTCCCCCCCCCCCCCATTAGGGGGCACGAGCCATGTGGGGCCACGGTGGCAAAGAGGAGTGGAGATTTCCGAATCTCCACTCCTCTTTGGCGCTGCTGCTGCTCGGTCCCCAGGCCCAGGCCTGGTTCGCCTAGTGGTTCCTCTGGCCCCGATTCCATTCCTCCTATTTCTTTCTCTGTCTTCCTTGTAGGAGGGTGTAGCCTGCTTCACTGGAAACAATATCTTCAGAAAACAATTAAAGACATTTTATTTCACACAGGCTTTTGCAGCCTAATATTTTGGATTGTGCGGTTGCCTCCAATCATTATTTTAATCATCTGGTTTTTTATGTTTGCTTTTGAATTTTAATATCTTATTATTTTGTTGCTGAACCCGAACTGTGCAAAGCACAAAGAGTAAAAGTTTTATTATTATTTCTTATGAAAAGTTTGTGTAAGATGGTTTGGATTTAACTGGTTTCCTGCAGGACTCTAATGTAAAGGTTTCTTCTAGAGCTACCTTATTGGTAATGTTTGCCTTAGAACAGAATAAGGAATGAACGTTGAAAATGTTTTTCCACAGTAAGGATAATATGTTTATGGGTCATAAGGTTACTGAATTCCCCAATATGTCTAGATTAATGCAACTGAGGAAATTTTTTTGGCAATGAGAGGTAGAATAGTTGCCTTAAGAGCTACTTTTACGTTAACATTTTTCTGTAATGTTGTATGCCTTTGGGGAGAAATAGATATATATTTTATGACCCAGTGCAATTAGAGGGTTTCCTGCAAAATAGGATTTCTCCCATAGGATTTGTATAAGACATCAATACTGAAAGCTATCTGGATATGTAATTTAGCTGGATTTAACTTATCTGGCTAGGCTATAAGGGATATTCGGCAGCACAGCTATACTATTGAATGTCCGCACAGAAGTAGCTATTGAGCCAGATAAGTCTTTGGTGCTCTTTGGCAGGTCTAATTTATTCAGTTAACTTAACCGGATAAGAGCAAACATGGCTACTTATCTGGTTAAGTTAAACTGGATAAGTAGTGCCACCTCGATCCGCCCATTGCCCTCCCACTGACTGTCTATTCAGATAGCAGGATAAGTGACTTATTTGGCTAACTAGTGGTTGCTGAACTTAACCAGATATTCAGCAGCTGCTAGATAGCTGGATAAGTCCTACTTATCTGGCTTCCTAGCGCTAAACATGCTTTGAATATGCCAGCCATTCTTGTTATATACTGGCTCAATATGTATGCACTTAGGCTTGTTTTTCTTCTCTTTTTATTAGTGTCTTGTACTTCCCATGTGAGGGTGTAATAGTTGTTTTCTTTTTCTTCTTAATGTATTTCCTTATTTAATTAGATAAATGAGGCTTGACCGACGTGCCGCAAATGCGCAGTAGAGAGCAGCTCTACTGCGCATGTGCGGGCGAACACGTTGGTCAGAGCAGAGCGTCAGCTCTTTGAGAACATGGTGGCGGCGGCGGCGAGGAGCGGTGGCGAAAAGCGGTGGTGGCAGCGCGCGCGAGGGAGGGAGGGACCTCCCCGGAGATCTTCCGTTTGTGCCATCCGAAGGGGTTGTAAATGAGCTGAGAGAGGGGGAGTGACTGAGGGGAGGGGGGAGGGAGTGACTGAGGGGAGGGAGGAGGGAGTGACTGAGGGGAGGAGGAGAGGGGAGGGAGTGACTGAGGGGAGGGAGGAGGGAGTGACTGAGGGGAGGGGGAGGGAGGGAGGAGGGAGTGACTGAGGGGAGGGGGGAAGGAGGAGGGAGTGACTGAGGGGAGGAGGGGGGAAGGAGGAGGAAGTGACTGAGGGGAGGTGGGAGGGAGACTAGAGGGGGGAGGTGGGAGGGAGAATAGAGGGGGAGGGGAGAATGAGGGGGAGGGGGGAGGAAATGGACCGAATTTTTTTTTTTAATGTAGCCCGTTGTTACGGGCTTAACGGCTAGTTTAATAATAAGTGCTTGCTTTATTCAAGTGTACTTTATTAATTGTATGTTTGAAATAAGGAGAATTGACTGCTTTCCTGTTAATTTCTTTTCCTTTAGTGAAGAGTAAGTCAACCCCAATGAATGGGTTATGCACCTCTGCCAGCAGATGGAGACAGAACAAAAATTGACATCAAGGCTATACAGTCCCGTTCTGACATCAGCCCGCCAGTATTATCTGGAAAAGTCAATCTGTGGACAAACCTGATTAAACTTGAACATTATTAGCAACAGGCAACCATTCATGTTTCTCAACCAACCCGAACACTGAGCTTAGCCAAAAGAAGGAACATATCTAGCAAACTAAGAACTATAGAAGCCACTTTTCACTTTTAGCTATCAATGAAGAGCAGGAATCATACTTTGCATCACTCTCCCTAAGAAGGTTAACCACAAATCCAAATCCAGCAGCTGAGGGCGGGTCTGGGTTTGACCTACCCTTCACTAAAGGAAAGGAAATTATCAGGTAAGCGGTAATTTCTTCTTCCTTAGCGTTCGGGTAGGTCAGTCCCAACGAGTGGGATGAACAAAAGCTAATCCTGAAAAGGGTGGGAGGCTGCCAGCGGCCCAGTCAAAAATTCCCACACAAAAGTGGCATCCTCCCTAGCCCTAACATCCCAAGTGGTAATGATTGGAGAAGATGCGCAAAGATGACCATGTTGCCGCTTGGCAAATTTCAGCAAGTGACAACAAAGCAAGCTCTGTCCACGATAAGGAGGTCATTATGGTAGCCTATGTGGCTGCTGAGGTTGCCTCATGGAATGTGGTCTAATCTGCTTTGGTAAGGCAACCTCAGCAGCCACATAGGCTACCATAATGACCTCCTTAACCTAGTGGGCAATTGTTGCCTGCATCATTGGTGCTCCCTGCTTACCTCCACCATGGAGCACAAACAGGCTTTCAGACTTCTGAATAATCTAAATCATGCCCAAGTACTGCAGTAAATGACACTTATCCAAGGAACGCAAAAGTTGGTACTCAGCTTCATCTCTGTCCCTGTCCAAGGCAGGCAGAGAAATGGGCTGTTTCAAATGAAAGTCTGAAACCATTTTGGGCAAAAAGGAAGGAACAGTCCAAAGCAGAACCGCACCCGGAGTCATAGAGAAAAGACTCATGGTAGGATACAGCCTGCAGCTCAGAGACCCAAGGAACCGAACAGATTGTTACCATAAAAACTGACTTCAAAGTAAGCAGCCATAAGGAAAGAGTACACAGCGGTCGAAAAGTCAGACCTGCCAAGAACTCAAGGACCAAGTTAAGATCCCACAAAAGCACCAAAAGCTGCAATGGGGGGCAAAGATGAATAACTTCCTGCAAGAAATGGGACACTTCAGATGGGAAGACAAAGACCTTCCATTGACTCTTCCCCGTAACAAGCCAGCAACTTGAACTTTCAAAGAATTAAGCCGCAACTTGAACCTTCAAAGAATTAAGAGCAAATCCTTAAGCAAGCCATTCTGTAAAAATTACAAAATCAAAGGAATATCCATCTTGAGCGGATGAGTGCCTCATGCAGAACACCAGGCCTCAAACACCCTCCAAACACTTAAGTTACAGAAGTAGAAAATTACAGAAAGTGAATAACTGTGCTTCAATAGCCGAGCCATTTCAATGGCCAAACCGTAAGACCGAACCGACCCGGATCCTCAAGCAGAATGGGCCCCTAACATAACAGATCTGACGAGACAGTAACCAGAGGGGACTGCCCACCAGAAGTCTCTGGAGATCGGTGAACCATTGCCTTCATGCCCAATACGGAGCCACTAAAAGGACAGTGTTGGTTTGACTTCCAATCTTCTGCACCAGCCTGCCTATCAAAGGCCAAGATGGGAACGCATACAGCAGGGCACTATGTGGCCACTCCTGAATGAGAGCATCTATAACCAGTGTTTTTGGGTCCCGCCTGCAACTGAAGAAGTGTGGAACTTTCACGTTGAAGTTTGCCAACAGGTCTAGATCCGGTAGGCCTCCCATCGGTCCATCAGGAGCTGAAAGGCCTCATCATCCAGCTCCCATTCTCCTGGGTCCAAGCTTTTCCTGCTGAGAAAATTGGCTCTGAAATTGTCCTTTATGGCAATATAAGAGGTGGATATGCTTAGGATATGTGCCCATACCATGAGTGCATCTATCTCCTCTGACATTTTTCGACTCTTGGTTCCACCCTGATGATTGATGTAAGCCACCATTGTCGCATTGTTGGACATTACCCAGACCACCCGAGCCTCTAGCTGCTCAGCACACCAAAGGCATGACAACTGCACTGCTTGTGCCTCCAAATCTGTTAAAGTTCCACTGCCGCTCCACCACATTCCAATACCCTTGGCACCATCAGTGCCTGACAGTGAGCCCCCCGCATCTGTTGTGAGTACCAACCAATCCGGCGTCATCAGGGGAATTCCCTTCCGGAGATGGTCCACGTGTAACAACCAGTTCAACTGGGATCTCACGTCTATCGGAAGAAGCAGCCTCACCACACAGTTCTGTGACTGCAGACGCCATCGGGAGAGCAAGGCCCGCTGAAGAGGGCACATATGTGCCCTTGCCCAGGGAACTACTTCTAATGTGGCAGCCATCAATCCCAGGACCTGTAGATAAGACCACATGGTTGGAGGAACAGCGTTCCTCAGGGATCAGACTCGCATCAACAAGTGAATCAGAGACTCCGGCAGAAACACTCTGCCCTGCCTTGTATAGAATTGAACCCTGAGATACTCCATGGTCTGAGATGGTTGTAAATTGCTCGACCAGATTCACCATCCAGCCTAGTTCCTGTAGCAAGGAAACCTCCCTGTGGGACATGCGAAGACTCTTAATGTTTTGGTTCGAATCAACTAGTCGTTCAGATAGGAATGAACTAGAATGCCCTCCTTGCAAAGGGCTGCCGCTACCACTACCATGACCTTGGAAAAGTCCTGGGCGCTGTGGCTAGTCTAAAAGGCAAGGCCTGAAACTGGTAATGATGATCAAGGATGGCAAATTGGAGAAACCGCTGATGTTCCTGCCAGATGGGAATATGCAGATACACCTCAATCATATCCACAGACATGAAGTACTCCACTACTTGAACTGCCATTACGACAGAGCACATCATTTCCATCCTGAAATGCATGACTTGTAGATCTTGGTTGACACCCTTGAGATCCAGTATGGGCCAAAAAGACCCTTACTTCTTGGGCAACACAAAATAAATGGAATATAAGCCCATATTTCACTGCAATTTAGGAATGAGGATCACTGCTTTCAGAATCAACAGCCATGATAATGTCGTTTCCACTTCTACCCTCTTCTGAGGGGAGCTGCAAGGCATCTGGAGGAATGTAAAGAAATTCTAGAGCATAGCCTTTCTGAACTACTTTGAGAACCCATTGATCTGAAGTAATCTGGCCCCACTGTGATAAAACTAGGATAGATGCCCACCTGTCTACCGCATCACCAGGTGAGCCCACAAACCTTCATTGGGAAGGCCAAAGGGCTCTGCCTCCGGAGCCTGTATCCTTTCAAGAACCTCGGGGGTGAAAGGACTGAGATCTGTGGAAGGAATGGGATCTCTGGGAAGAACCTCCCTTATAAGGCCAAAAACGCTGGTAGTCTTGAGAGTAGTCACTTGCCTGAGAAGTCCAGGAAACCGGCTTCTTATCCTCCAAACACGGGACCTGTGTCTCTCCCCATTTACTTGCCATTTTAACCAATTCACTGCCAAATAAAAGCGAGCCTTTGAAAGGCAGCTTAGTCAGATTGGACTTTGAAATAGTATCTATGGAGAAGTTGCGCAGCCACAGCTTTTGCCTGGCCACAATAACTGAAGCAGATCCTCTGATGGCTGTATGTATCAAGTCACAGTCTGTATCAGCTAAAAGGTTGGTCTCTGGTTCTACCATAGATCCTAAATCGGACCCAACTCCACCAGACTTTTGACAAAGCTGCAAGGTAGCCTGAGCTACCAAGGTGCAACAAGAAGCAATTTGCAAGTTCATCGTCACTGCCTCAAAGGCTTGCTTCAAGATAGCCTCAATCCTCCTATCTTGAACATCCTTCAGAGCCGCACCTCCCTCTACTGGGATGGTAGTACCTTTCGTAACCGAACACACCAAGGCATCCACCTTAGGGAAATGCAAATGTTCTCTGGCCTGGGGATCCAGGGAGTATAAACCTGCTAAATGTGTCCTCCTTTAAAGGATGCTTCTTGCGTATTCCTTTCCAGATCAATCCAATTCTGGATTGCATCCAAGAGGGGGAAGAAACAAGAAGCCTTGTGCAGGGTGACCAAAACAGGATCCTCTTCCTGCATCCCCAAGGAGTCAGGCCCAGCCACTCCGAGGGTTTTCAGATTTGGAGATATCAGACCCAGCAACTCATCTCTTGGAAAGAAATGTAGAATTCTATATGGCTTCAAACCTGGGGGAATATCCCCCTTCCTTACCAGACCACCATCATCATCGGTATCATCCTGATCCACCTGCATTTGAGCTCTGTCAGACAGCACTGCGCTATAGTGCTTGAACATGGAGACAGGCAGAGGAGCACTCAGAACACCTGGACAAACCTTAATAGGAACTGCCACCTCAGCAGACCGGCCGTGTAGAAATGTCTGCAATCCCTGAAAGAATTCCACCCAAGAAAAGGAGGCCAGATCCATTCCAGGCCCGAACCTGACATCCTGAGAACCAGTGTCCCCTGAGAACTTGATCTACAGACCAATCCGGGGAGGAGACATCCCTGCAGTGTCTCCCTCGGTCCCACTTCCCTCAGACGGAGGAGATGGACCATTGTTAACACAATCTAAAGGAGGCAAATCTCCCTGAGCATCCAGGCAGGACTGACACAAGCTTAAAGAAAGCTCCAGCTGAATGGCTCTGATGTGGTAGGCAGCACAGATAGATAGGCACTTAGGTTTCTTCACAGTGGGCGCCATGCTATAAGTGCACACGTTGATGAAGGCTCGTGCCTAGCTTTTCCACGAGTACAAGAGCACCTATTATGGACGCACAAAACATGTGTGTCCAAGTCCACGCGCCTAGGCTGCTCGTCTCACTGGACACTCAAACTGGACGCCCAGCGCTGACGCCTAAACTGGGCGCACAAGATGTGTGTCCAGAAGGAACAGCACCCAACTGCATGCACAAATGAGAATGGGCGCACACCCGAATGCACAAAGCATGTCAAAGTACCCATGGCCTACCATGCGCCATAAATGGAGAAGCCTGGATGCGGGGCCTCACCAAATAGCTGTTCACCCCACCATGCCTTTATTCTCTCCTCACCTCACAGCAGTCCTCACAGATGTGAGTGGGATAGCCAAATGCTGAGGGAACAGACCCTTCTCCTGCTGTCTTCCTGTTGCTGAGGTTTTTTTTTTGTTTTTTTTTTTAAGTTAAAAACTTTTACCTGAGCTCAGCTCTCCCTGGCTGAGAGTAGGAACAGGTCCCGGCTATGGGGGGAAAGGGCTAAAGCCTTCACTGCCAAGCCTCTCTCTGCCTATAACTGTTAATTGGAATTTAGGTCCATTCCAGTCAAGGCTACTGGACTGAGCCACTCTACTGAGGGAGGGAGGGAGGGACGGCACGGTATCACCTCAGGAGGCAAGTGATGCTACATGGACATCTCCTTTCCAACTTCTTTCTTTCTTTCTTTTTTTTTTTTTTTACACTCACAGGCAATCCCTGAAAAGGAAATGCATGTCCACCATCTGCTGGAGATGGTGGGCTGATGTCAGGGCAAGACTATATAGCCATGATATCAGCTTTTGCTCTGTCTCGATCTGCTGGCAGAGGTGCTTAACCCACTCATTGGGATTGACCCGAACACTAAGGAAAAATCTAATTTTAAAAAATGTGATAGCTGCTTTTGTTTGCAGCACACTATTATGCCTACATATACAAATGTTTGCTATGCATATCACTAAGATTTCAGTAATGCTAATTAGCTGGACCTACTTAGTTTTGGGTTTTTTTCCCCCTGACTCAGCAGTTTCCTCCTGCTCCTTTGTACTTTCTGCTCAAGCGGAACCAGGGCTGGGATCTGGCACCAAGAGCCTTCATTTGCAACTACTCCAGGATTTCCTCCCCTGTTTTATATCTCCCTCCCCCCACCAACATACCTAGTCTGGTCATTGCATTGTCTGTCCTGGGCCCCTTCTGCAACCTTGTAATCATGGGCCCTGAAACCAGCCTTCAGATATCACCCTTAAATAATAACCATGACTCCCTCCCTACCGGAGGTGGTGGTGGTGGTGGTGGTGGGGGGGGGGGGCATGTATGCTGCTTCTCCAGTATTCCCAGTCCTAGCCAACCCACAGATCCCTGATCCAGGGACTGAACTGAGGACCCTCTGCATGGCAGTGTACAGCACTTGGCACATGGGTCACTGTGCTGGCTCTTTGGTTATAAATGAGGTCATGTTCAGATCACTAGCAACAAGATGCCATGGTCTCTGCTCTAATATATTACAGGGTTTCATCTCAAGTTGAACTCCAGCAACCTTCTCTTTACTACAGTAATTAAATGTTTTAACTCCTCCTCTTCCTTCACACCAATAACAGCATGAAAATCAATTAAAATTATTTAAAGTTTACAAAAAAAAAATACTTCCCATTTGAAAAGCACCTTTGAAATCTGCCTTATATTAACTACTGGTGCCCATTAGGGTTTTTTTTTAATGATAAATAGCACGGTGGTATTGATGAAGCCCCTGCTAAACATCACACTGACGATTCACATGCAGGCAGAATCCTGCAAAATTCGTTCCTTACCAATGAACTGTATACCACCTCTCCCCATACCCAGTATATGCAAACATGTTACTGAATTGCTATAGAATTTCAGAAAATTTGCCACATAGGGCCTCATTTTCCAATATCGCATTGGTAACGCATTAGGGGGCGTTACCAATGCAAATGAGGCTTCTTTCGTGCAGTGGGGAAACATCGCGTGCGGCGATGTTTTCGCCATTCGCGAAAACATTAGCGCAATTCACGATGTTTTCCCAGTGTGCAATGATTCTTTGGGTGTTTCATCGCAGTGCACGATATTTCCCGGTTTTTCATCGCGGGCCACGATAGTTCCAGACAGCCCGTTTCAGGCTCCGGGGAGGGAGGAGGGGGGGGGGGAGGGAGAGAGAGAGAGAGAGAGAGCGAGAAAGAGAGAGCCTTACTATAGTGCCTATGCCCTAGACAGGTATTTTAATCCCTATGGGAGGGCCACCTACTAACTCGGGGTGGGGATTAGGTATGAGCGTCGGGGGTTGGGGGCCACTTTCGCATTCCACATGAGACCTACGGAAAGAACAGTGGTCTCTAGTGAAGATTTGCTGGCCGTCGGAGAGAGGAAACTCACTCCAAGAAGAGGTTTGGGCAACGTTCTCTCCACCTAGCTTGCTGGACACTCTACCTGGGCAACAACAAGCTAGGTGGAGAGAATGTAGCCCAAATCTCTTCTTGGAGTGAGTTTCCTCACTCCGACGGCCAGCAAATCTTCACTAGAGACCACTGTTCTTTCCGTAGGTCTCATGTGGAATGCGAAAGTGGCCCCCAACCCCCGACGCTCATACCTAATCCCCACCCCGAGTTAGTAGGTGGCCCTCCCATAGGGATTAAAATACCTGTCTAGGGCATAGGCACTATAGTAAGTCAGTCTCTCTCTCTCTCTCTCTCTCTCTCTCTCTCTCTCTCTCTCTCTCTCTCTCTCTCTCTCTCTCTCTCTCTCTCTCTCTCTCTCTCTCTCTCTCCCTGGAAACAGGCTGTCTGGAACTATCATGGACCGCGATAACCCTTCACTGGCCCGTAACGCAGTAGTTAGCAGCCGCGCTAACACTGCGGCTGTTTCGCCGCACACAATAAACTAGTTCCTGCTTTACATATACTCCGCCCCCTGAATACCAAATTACTAATTCGCGTTAATGCAATTTGCGAATTTATCGCACGCGGTAAACTGCTTGGAAAATGAGGCCCATAATTTTCTAACTCTTGCTACAGTATCTATCCCTAAGCTACTGCAGGAAACTGGGGGTTATAGATACAGGTGCCATAAACGCTACTCTAAAGCACTCATCCATTCTCTTCTTCCAGAGATATACTAATCCACCTCAGAAGCAGCCTGCACTCTACCTATTTTGTGGATGAAGGCCTTCATTTTCAGTTTTCACTGATTTTTCACCAGTTCCTAGATTCTGCTAAAATACAGTATCAGATTGTACCTATTTTTATATACATTTCTGATGCAGGTTCACAGATTCTATTGAAATGTTACTTGTCTTTATTATTTACCCAGAGCCATTCAGATTATGTGAGGCATTCAGGATACTATAAATAAATGTCATTTTCCTACCCCCATATTTATATCTTACTTCCAGTTTTTATGAAGGGAAAACTGGGGCACCATTTTATATTCCAATTTTTCAACAGGATAAAGGAGGCATATTTTTAAATACATTTTTTTTTGCTAGATTTCATCTTTTTATAATGAAAACATAACAATTCTCAGCCAATTCTTCCCCCCCCAGCCCATCATCAAACTAAATAAAATGAAAGACACCGTCTGTGGATTAAAGGAAGAACTCAGACGTATCAGCTTTCACAGAAAACACCAAGTTTAAAAACATAAAAAAATAAGACAATGTTTTCCCTTACCTATGAAATCCCAGATGAAGACATTCTTGTGGAAAATTCGAGCAGATTTGAATCCATGATGAAATACTTGTTCCAGTGCTGCTACCAGACCATTTTCCCCACATAGCAGGATGGTCAGACTACCCCGCTGTGGAAAAACAGTACCAAAGTGACACATGCTTCATTTCTCTTTACTGCCAGGTTCTAGAATTTAAAAATGTATAAATTTATACTGCAGAAAACATCTTACTGTCTATATTCAGAACTAAACAACCTTATGAGTGGATTTTAATTATCCAGGAAGCAAGCATGTAATAGATGGTTGAGAATGGAATACCATTTAATTAGGTCAATTAGACAATAGAGGTTAGATTTTTTTTTTAATTAAGCTGATAAAATTATGATACATATTTGGGAAGGGAAGAAAAAGATTTATTGTTTTTATTTTAATTTTTGTAGTAAAGAAAGTAATTTTTTAAATAAAAAATATTTTAAACTTGGACAGCTAAAAAAATTGTCTATTTCCTCCTAAGCATCATTCTGCTGTAGAGTATTTTAGTTTTAGGAATTTCTATACATTTACATGAAAATGAAAATATACTGAGAAGAGAATTTAAAATTAATAAAGGGCAATATTTTACAATTTGGGAAGAAACTGAATTTCCCTTTCTGATTTTGACCGTTTTTACTGACAGTGCTTCAAACCCTGCCATCTCCTCCCACCCCTTATTTTTTGGCTAAAAACATGAATTGGGGAGACACATTAGACAGCTGACGGCAGTATACCTCTTTTTCTGGTTTGTGGAAATGCTTCACAATATTGTTCACTGCCTCTCCAATTCCCTCTTGGATATCTCCTGCATTGGGTTCTGTAAGTTGAAGAAAAGAAGCTGAAAACAGTCCACAGCATGTTCAAACACTTGTTCTATGGTCAGAAATCATCTGATTGTAGGGTTGCAAGGGTTAAAAGTCTGCATGAGGTTTGGACAATGTTTATAAATTCTAGGGATGTGCATTCATTTTTCTTGAATTAGGCAATTTCAACGAAATTGCCTAATTCGGTATGGTTCGGGAGAACCGAAAAATGAATTAATTTTTTCTGAAATTTCAGAAAAAATTCATTTTTTGAATTAATGCACATTAACCTGAAAATCAGGGCCCCCCCCAAAAAAAACCCCAAACTGCAGAAAAAACGAAATTCTCATGGGGGGGGGCCCTGAAATGAAGCCTGACACGATAGCAAAACCCGAAGCACATCTCTAATAAATACCATTTTAGAACATAAGAATTGCCGTACTGGGATGGACTGAAGGTACATCAAGCCCGGTAATCCTGTTTCCAATAGTGGCTAATTCAGGTCACAAGTACCTGGAAAGATCCCAAACAGTAAATAGATCCCATGCTATCATTGTGCAGGGATCAGTAGTGGCTATTCCCTAAATTTAACTGGTTAACAACAGTTATGTGTTTCTCCTCCAGGAAGTTGTCCAAAACGTTTTTAAACCTCGGTTACACTAAATCCCTTAACCACATCCTCTAGCAATGAATTCCAGAGCGTAATTGTACACTGAGTAAAAAAGAATATTCTTCAATCTGTTTTGAATGTACTACTGCCTAACTTCATGGAGTGTCTCCTAATCTATTTTTTGAAAAAGAATAAATATCTGATTTACATTTACCCATTCTATTCCACTCATAATTTTATAGACCTTTATCATATCCCCCTTCAGTAGTCTCTTCTCCAAGCTATCCTAAACTATTTAGCCTTTCCCCTGTATCATTTTGATGGCCTTTCACTGTACCTTTTCCAATGCAACTATATATTTTTTGAGATGCAGTGACCAGAACTGCACACAATACTCTAGGTACAGCCTCACCATGGAGCGATAGAGGCATTATGACTTTCTCCATTTTATTCTCCATTCCATTTCTAATAATTCCTAACATTGTTTGCTTTTTTGAACATTGCTGCACACTGAACCAAAGACTTCAAAGTCCTGATCCTTTTTCCTGGGTGGTAACTTCTAATATGGAACCTAACATTGTGCAACTAGAATGGGGGTGACTTAACCCCATGTGTATCACATGAGAACAGTAACGGGCATGCACATACATTGCTGTGCACCCAAATACGCAGCCATTTTATAACATATGTGCACCTACGCGCGTATGTTATAAAATAGCCCTGGCGCGTATATGTGTGCACTCAATTTTGTAAGTGGGGGTGCATAGCCGAGTAAAGTTGGGTCTAAGCTGCGCAAGCGGGGCAATTTTATAACAGGTATGTGTCCACGCCACAACTAGTTCATCCACAAGTTTGCCCAGTTTACAGCTAGGTCCTCCAAATTCTCCTGGTTCACAAGCCTACATCCCCCCCCCCCCCCACCCCCACTTAACCCAGACCCCCTGAAACACCTGTGAGATGCCTACAAACAGTTTTATTTAGACTTACACTTTCTCAATAGGAGAAGTAAAGTTACAAGGCACGTGACATGGGTGTGTGCCCAGGCGCATATGTACTTATGCGCATATCTTTTGGCCCCATCCTGGAACACCCACACTGGCATTTCCTGGTTAAAGCATATGCTCTAACCCGTTAAATTATTCATATCATGTTATATTTATTCTACCTGCCTCTATCTTCCTTCCAGCTTGTCTTTAAGCCTCCAAGTTTTCCATACCTTGTTGATTGTAACTTTGACTTATTCCTTTTCCTTTGTTATCTATTATTTACCAGAATTGTTACCTCAGTTTTACCCTTTGTTAAAATGTAAACCGATCCGATATGGTTATCTACTATGAAGGTCGGTATAAAAAACTGCTAAATAAATAAATAAATAAATGCGTCTCTTTCTTGCTCAAAGTGAGATATTTGCGCATAGGGTCTTATGTGTGCATGTGGGAGACTTGTAAGATCAGGTGGACGCCTGCATGTCAGTAGAAGAGGACCGGAAGGCTCATCTGCCTACTGCTCCCAACATCCCCTGGGAGAGGAGTCCAGAGGTCACTGCAAGCGATCCAGGGATTGAATTCCACAGCCCCAGCTTCCAGAGGCCCTGCACCCTTTGCAGTAGAAGAGGACCAGAAGGCTCATCTGCATACTGCTCCCAGAGGACTGGTAAGTATAACTTTGGGAAATCTTTGGACCTATAAAACTTTGGTGAATAGTGAAATAGAGGGATATATTCTTTAGAGTTTGTGTGTATCTGAGGTAATAAGCAAGCCAGAGATAGTTAATTCTAGTGTCTGTCTTTCCCACCCACTCAACCCTTGATTTTTAGGCAAGAGGCACTTTCTCATTAAAGATCATACTATTGTAACTGCCCTTATTGAAAGTTTAATCATCCCCTTGTAGGACACTAGCTGATTAATTAGTAAATTCACCTGAAAATTTAAAATATTCTAATTCCACCTCCCTTAGTATCCTAAACTTAAATAGGAACTCAATAAAACTAAGATGAAGGCAGCAGTTCAGCAGCAAGAGTGGGGTTTTCCAGTCTTTTGCATTCAGTGTTACATGTATGATTTTTTTACCTGCCGCTGAGAGATTGTATGTGTGCACGGTGCAAAGAGCTCTGGCTCTCAGGGAACAAGTCTGATCTCTGGAGGCTAGAATAGAAGACTTGGAGGAGTTGAGGCAGACAGAGAGGTACATTGATGAGACCTTCAGGGACATAGTAGCCAAGTCCTAAATCCAATCTGGCAGCCCCAGTACTGCCTTGGATCAGAAAGTTCTCCCAGTAGGATAACATCACCATGGTGTAGCAGGAAGTGATCCTGTAGCAAGGACCTGCTCTCCAGGTGATGTATTGTCCTCAGTGCGAGAGGACAAGTCTCCCAGGGCTACTGCCCAGGAGGGAAGGGTTAGGCCGGCCATCATAGTTGGTGATTCAATTATTAGAAACGTAGACAGCAGCGTGTCTGGTGGACGTGAGGACTGCCTGCTAATTTGCCTGCCTGTTGCGAAGGTGGCAGACCTCACGCATCACCTAGATAGGTTTGTAGACAGTGCTAAGGAGGAGCCAGTTGTCGTGGTACTTGTGGGCACCAATGACATAGAAAAATGTGGGAGAGAGTTTCTGGAAGCCAAATTTAGGATTTTAGGTAGAAAGCTGAAATCCAGAACCTCCAGGGTGGCATTCTCTGAAATGCTTCTTGTCCCATGTGTAGGTCCCCAGAGGCAGGCAGAGCTCCAGAGTTTCAATGTGTGGATGAGATGATGGTGCAGAGAAGAGGGATTCAGTTTTGTAAGGACCTGGGGAAAATTTTGGGGAAGGGGGAGACTTTTCCAAATGGATGGGCTCTACCTTAACCAGAGTGGAACCAAGCTGCTGGCACTAACTTTCAAAAAGGAGAACAAGGAGGAAAGCAGACAGTCACTCAGCAGTGCATGGTTCGGAGAAATGTATCCTTGAAGGATACTAATGAAACAGAAGAGTTTGGGCATCCCAAAAGAGAGTTTCCAATAAAAGCAAATGTAGTCCATGTGCCTATATGTAAAAAATCACCGAAGCTAATGATTTCCAAATTATCCATAACAACTGAAAAGCAGGTTGTTAATACAAACAAAAAACACACTTTGAAATGTCTGTATGCCAGTGCCAGAAGTCTAAGAAGTAAGATGGGAGAGTTAGAGTGTATAGCAGTAAATGATGAGATTGACATAATTGGCATGACAGAGACTTGGTGGAAGGAGGATAACCAATAGGACAGTGCTATATCAGGGTACAACTTATATCTCAATGATAGGGAGGATCAACTTGGTGGGGGTGTGGCACTTTATGTCCGGGAGGGTGTAGAGTCCAATAGGATAAAGATCATACAAGAGACTAAATGCTCAGTAGAATCTATAAGGGTAGAAATCCCATGTGTGTTGGGTAAGAGTATAGTGATAGGTGTACACTACCGTCCACCTGGACAAAATGATCAGACAGATGATGAAATGCTAACAGAAATCAGGGAAGCTAACCAATTTGACAGTGCAATAATAATGGGAGATTTCAATTACCCCAATATTGACTGGGTAAATGTAACATCAGGACTTGCTATAGACAAAGTCCTTGGATGTAATAAATGACTGCTTCATGGAGCAATTGGTTCAGGAACCAACAAGAGAGGGAGCTATTTTAGATTTAATTCTTAGTGGAACGCAGGATTTGGAGAGAGAGGTAACGGTGGTGGGGCCACTTGGCAATAGTGATCATAACATGATCAAATTTAAACTAATAACTGGAAGGGGGACAATAAGTAAATCTACAGCTCTAACACTAAACTTTCAAAAGGGAAACTTTGATAAAATGAGGAAAATAGAAAAAAACTGAAAGGTGCAGCGGCAAAGGTTAAAAGTGTTCAACAGGCATGGACATTGTTTAAAAATACAATCCTAGAGGCGCAGTCCAGATGTATTCCACACATTAAGAAAGGTGGAAAGAAGGCAAAATGATTACCATCATGGTTAAAAGGTAAGGTGAAAGAGGCTAATTTAGCCAAAAAAAATCCTTCAAAAATTGGAAGAAGGTCCATCTGGAAGACAACAGGATAAAACATAAGCAATGTCAAGTTAAGTGTAAAATATTAATAAGATAGCGAAGAGAAAATTTGAAATGAAGTTGGCCATAGAGGCAAAAACTCATAAAAACTTTTCAAAATATAGCCAAAGCAAGAAACCTGTGAGGGAGTCGGTTGAACCATTAGATGACCGAGGGGTTTAAGGGGCTCTTAGGGAAGATAAGGCCATTGCAGAAAGACTAAATGAATTCTTTGCCTCTTTGTTTAGTAATGAAGATGTTGGGGAGATATCAGTTCCAGAGATGGTTTTCAGGGGTGACGAGTCAGACGAACTGAACCAAATCACTGTGAACTTGGAAGATGTAGTAGGCCAAACTAAAGAGTAGCAAATCACCTAGACCGGATGTTATGCATCCTAGGGTACTGAAGGAATTAAAAAACGAAATTTCTGATCCATTAGTTAAAATTTGTAACCTATCATTAAAATCATCCATTGTACCTGAAGACTGGAGGGTGGCCAATGTAACCCCAATATTTAAAAAGGGCTCCAGGGGTGATCCAGGTAACTATAGACCAGTAAGCCTGACTTCAGTGCCGGGAAAAATAGTGGAAACCATTCTAAAGATCAAAATCGTAGAGCATATAGAAAAACATGGTTTAATGGAACACAGTCAACATGGATTTACCCAAGGGAAGTCTTGCCTAACAAATCTGTTTCATTTTTTTGAAGGGGTTAATAAACATGTGGATAAAGGTGAACCAGTAGATGTAGTGTATTTGGATTTTCAGAAGGTGTTTGACAAAGTCCCTCATGAGAGGCTTCTAAGAAAACTAAAAAGTAATGGGATAGGAGGCGATGCCCTTTCATGGATTACAAACTGATTAAAAGACAAGAAACATAGAGTAGGATTAAATGGCCAATTTTCTCAGTGGAAAAGGGTAAACAGTGGAGTGCCTCAGGGATCTGTACTTGGACCGGTGCTTTTCAATATATATATATAAATGATCTGGAAAGGAATACGAGAGAGGTTATCAAATTTGGGGACGATACAAAATTATTCAGAGTAGTTAGATTACAAGCAGATTGTGATACATTACAGGAGGACCTTGCAAGACTGGAAGATTGGGCATCCAAATGGCAGATGAAATTTAATGTGGACAAGTGCAAGGTGTTGCATATAGGGAAAAATAACGCTTGCTGTAGTTACACGATGTTAGGTTCCATATTAGGAGCTACCACCCAAGAAAAAGATCTAGGCATCATAGTGGACAATACTTTAAAATCGTCGGCTCAGTGTGCTGCAGCAGTCAAAAAAGCAAACAGAATGTTAGGAATTATTAGGAAGGGAATGGTTAATAAAACAGAAAATGTCATAATGCCTCTGTACCGCTCCATGGTGAGACCGCACCTTGAATACTGTGTACAATTCTGGTCGCTGCATCTCAAAAAAGATATAGTTGTGATGGAGAAGGTACAGAGAAGGGCAACCAAAATGATAAAGGGGATGGAACAGCTCCCCTATGAGGAAAGGCTGAAGAGGTTAGGGCTGTTCAGCTTGGAGAAGAGACATCTGAGGGGGGATATGATAGAGATCTTTAAGATCATGAGAGGTCTTGAACGAGTAGATGTGAATCAGTTATTTACACTTTCGGATAATAGAAGGACCAGGGGGCATTCCATGAAGTTAGCAAGTAGCACATTTAAGACTAATTGGAGAAAATTCTTTTTCAATAAAGCTCTGGAATTTGTTGCCAGAGGATGTGGTTAGTGCAGTTAGTGTAGCTGGGTTCAAAAAAGGTGTGGATAAGTTCTTGGAGGAGAAGTCCATTAAATGCTATTAATCAAGTTTACTTAGGGAAAAGCCACTGCTATTAATTGCATCAGTAGCATGGGATCTTCTTAGTGTTTGGGTAATTGCCAGGTTCTTGTGGCCTGGTTTGGTCTCTGTTGGAAACAGGATGCTGGGCTTGACGGACACTTGGTCTGACCCAGCATGGCAATTTTTTATGTTCTTATCTTACAATTTTGGAGTGTGCATCTCTTTAAAAATTCACCTTTAAATTTTATCAGCTATTTGTATGCCTAGTCTGCCAGTTTCACAAGGTTCTCTTGCAATTTTTCACAATCTGCCGGCCATCCATTGCTCCTACCATGTGACAGGGGCTGACCAATGGCACCAGTAGCCCCTGTGACATAGTAAGGTCAAAGGCTATCGGCGCCATTTTGAATACCGGCAGCCGAGGGCATGAGTGCAGGAGATGGCTCCCAGATCCCCCGCTGGACCACCAGGGAGTTTTGGTAAGTCTTGGGGGGGGGGGTCAGGAGGGTGGGGGGTTTGTTTAAATTTGCTCCTTTAGACGGCCGAATAATTTGGCGAAGATTCGTTGTATTCATGGGGAATCACGATATGTTTCGCTTCCCCACGAATACAAAGAATATGGCCCTATACGTTGCGGATTACCAATACGTAGGAAACGAATGCACACCCCTAGTTGATGCAACTCCACCCTGGCTCTCTGCTTGAAAGGCAGGGGGAAAAGAGGTATTATATTTATACAAAAACCAACAAGGGCCCTGACTTTTACAATCTGGGAAACTGTTAAGTACGGGGGTAACCTGCACGGCATAGCAGATACTACCCTAAGCTTGCTGGGCAGACTGGATGGCCCATTTGGTCCTTTTCTGTTGTTTCTATGTTTATGTTTCTTGCATGTTGAGAGTTTCTACTTCGCAGTTTCTCCTGGAATTATGGGGGTTTCCAGTGCACACACTTGGTTCTGACTTTGAACAAGAAGATTGGGTCAGACCTGTACAGAAGAAAATCCCATAGATGATCATCCCAGAGCAGAGTTCGGACCCAGAGAAGAAGCTATGAATTGAAGGAGAACTGATTCAGGGAAACACTGAAAGAAACAAGCTGCAGTCAAGCAGGCACCCTGCTGGTTTGAGCTGATCAAACAGAGTACAACAGTAAAAGAAAATAATTGACTCAGACAGCAAGTCTTTTATTAAAGATCTCAGGTCAGCTATAAGTAAGCTGAATGCAAGTAATTATCAGACATGGAAGTTTAAGACGGAAATGTTGAAGAAGAATACATTATGGGTTGTGATGTGCCAGAACAGACTTGCTAAAAATGCAGAGCATTGGGATCAGAAAGATATGCAGTTGAAATTATGATTTCTCTTCTTATTGAAGATGATTAATCAGTACACATCCATTGGTGTGCTACTATGAAAGAGATGTGGGAAAGACTGAAAAAAACTGCAAGAATTATACAGTCTTTTGAGTCCCCAAAAATGTTGAAACTTATTAATGCTGTGTTAGAAATTACAGAGGGACTCAGTTGCATGGGAAAACATTTGAAAAACAATCATACTGTACAGTCTGCCCACTCCGCCTTGGTAAATCTAATGGTGACTATACCAGAATGTGAAGTAACATTGGACTATGTGAAAGGGAGGGCTCATAGATGAATTTGTCCACAGGACACAGGGAATAAAGGAGTCAAAGTGATAAATCAGAATGCAGTTCTGCTCAGGGGAGAGACAAAAGATTGAGTGGAAGGGCTAGTGGGCTAAAAGATCCCAGAAGAGCAAAGATTCCTCACACAGCAGAGGCTGAGATCAGGAAATACCTTTACATAACCCACGCTATGTTACTACTCAGAAAGGTGGAATATTTAAAAAGAAACTGCCCAGGCCTGAAATATGAAAGCCGACAGGCATTAACTCAAACAATAGAAGCAGCCAAATATGAAAGCAGCCAAAGAAACATTGAATTGTATTGAAGCTTCAGTTTTAAACTCCCTAAGAGAACTAATGCAGCAGATTGGCATATTGATTCAGGAGGAATAAGCCACATGACAAGAAATTAATAAATATAAATATATTTTTTACAGACATTGATTACAGCATGAAAGATAATGTATACATAGCAGATGGAAAATGTATTTCTGTGAGGGGTAAAGGAGAAGGACAGCTTATATGTGCCACCACTGTTGGACATAGGTATAAGAATTCTCATGAAAGAGATGATGGATGTGCCAGACCTGAAGAGGAGCCTGCTTGCCAAGCAAGTGCTTCACTGTACTCTTCTGAAAGAATACACATATGATTAAGAAGGGGAAAACCATAGTAGCACAAGGGGTTGCAAGTGACATATAGGATCATACTTGCACAGATAAAGAAGCCAAAATAGCTGTCCGACTCCCACACCAGGACTGCATATACACATGGCACAGATGCCCAGATGCAATAAATGACTTGCTGAACAAAAGGTTGATGGTGGATTTAAAGATACTCCCATGCACAGAGACACTGACGTGTGTGCTGTTTGAAAGGCAAAGGGACACGTGCACCACTGCCAAAGGCAAACCACAGCATCACACGTAGGCAACAGGTGGACCAATGAAGACAGCAACTCATTCTGGAAACAGACCTTCATTGATGATTACTCCAGGTATATAAAGACTTACCGCTTGGGAGACAAAATTGGAAAACTGGAGAAACTCGGCGTGTGTGGCTGGGAGAAGCTCCAGCGTAAACCTGGGACTGTCCATACAGACATCTGAGGAAAGTAAGTGGACAAAGCAACTCAAACATATCTCAAGCTACAAGGGATTGAGCATCAGACCACAGTAATCTATACCCTTTATCAGAACAATGTAGCAGAGAGGAAGAACCTCATGCTGGTGGAGATGGTAAAGATCTTGATACTTATATCAGCCTTCCTGACAAATTCTGGAGAGAGGTACTGTTGACTATGAATTATCTGTAGAACCTTCTACCAACAAGACCGAACAAGGTAACAATGCACCATAAAACGTGCAAGGCAGAAAACTGCATGAGTCACCAGAGGATACTCTGCTGCAAGACCTACATATATATCCAGAATGAAAAGCCCTATAAGATGGCACACAGATTCACAGAGGATATGCTGTTGGGATATAGGATGCAGGATCTTGCTCCCTGGGCCAGGCCAGATCAGGTGATAGTAATCCAGTGTGCACACTCTGACAAGGCACGCTCGCTGAACTTCATGACTGCATTAAGCCCTGAGCAGATGGTTCCCACAAGTATCACCACTGATATGGGTCAAGGTGGTGCCATGGAACAATCAGGTGTTGCCAGCACAAACAGAGGTGGAGCTGAAGAAAAAATAGATACCACTGTAGATGTGAAGCCAAATGAGACTGAAGATCAATCAACTAAGATGGAGATGATTTCGGACAGTCCAGATGACATGGGAGGCAGAGCCTGTATTTTGAAGGTCTATCCTGAAAGGTGAAGGATATTCCCAGTTTACAGATTCTTGTACAGAACACAAGTCCAAGAAATACTGGGGTTGTCAACCTGGGGAGGACATCAAAAGACTGTCCAGATATAAAGTCAAGATCTGTAGGAGAGTGAAATGAGATAGGACGACCTTTTGCTATTGATCCTCTACACTCCTTCTCAACTGAACGGTCAACTCTTGAGACCAGAATGTCCCTGCTGGCGCTTTCCAGTGGCAATCTGCAAAAATTAAATACCAAAATATTCAGAAAGTATCTTAAGGCACATCTTTTTAAGGAAGTATTTTAATACATGATTTTATGTTGATTTATCTTAAATTTTCAATAATTTCTTTTTACTATTTTTTATGAAATTTTTTTAATCAGTTATTTATTTTATTATATTTGATACTGTGAAAATTATGTAGTTTAATACTTGTGAGCAGACATAAGGGAAAAAGCACAGGACTGCTTCTATGGCCAAGTTCAAAAGCAAAGTAGGTCAAGCAGCATTGTCTGAATTTTCAAGAAGGCTCCTCACCCATTAAAAATGTTTGTTAATATATAAAGCTTGGGGGGTAACCTGCATGGGGCAGCAGTTGCTACCATAGGAAACTTGCTGGGCACACTAGATGGGACCATTTGGTCTTTTTCTGCCATCAATACTATGTTACTATATATGTGTACTATCCAGAACTCTTCAATTATTGGACAAAACCTTGTGTCTTCCTGCTCTATTGCCAAGTACTAAGAAAGCAATATTTTGTCCTTAAATCTTATCCAAAAATACACTAGCTTTTTACCACTTATTCAATATTGTAGAAGGTTTTTTTGATATAGAAAATAAATATATTGAATAAGATATGTTCTGCACTGTGGAACCTTGTGTCAAGCTATATTTTTTGTGGAGCCATATGGTTTTTCTATCCCAGTTCCCCAAATAAAGTATCCTTGCAAGCTGCCACATAAAGAGTACCATGTCATTTCTAGTTGAAGGTTTTTCTGCTGGAGGTGTGGGGTCCCTATTGTATACACTTAGCTCTGACCCAAAACAAGACTGGGCCAGACCAGTACCAGAAAAAAAAAATACCACAACAATGAAGTAGATTTTTCTAGGTACAAAATAAAAAGGACACAAGAACTCTATTAATGAGAACATGCAGAAAATATGTTTTTGTTATGGGGTGTAAGGGAGTACAGAAAACTCCCTCAGACCACCTTAAGGGACCAGGCATACCAGTCTTGTCTGGTCCTCCTTAAGACTGAGACTCACAGGAAATCCTGGGTGAAGGGAGGAGCCCTTCACCAGAGTATAAGACCTCAGGCCTAGAAGGATTAAGTGGGCCCCAGGGAACAGAGAGAGTCTCACTGTATGAGAAGACCTGCTACATCTAAGGTTTGAGTGTGACAATTGGTAAGGCCAGCTAGCTTTAAGTTTGGAGCTTGCATGAAGTCAAGGTAAGCTGGCTACCAGTGATTGTTTTGCTTTGAACTATCCTTTATTTGTGAGATACCTGAAGCAAAGTGAGCATCCTGTTGCTTTGTTTGGCTGTGCACTGCACTGTACTTTGTTTCACTGTAAATAAACTGCACTTACGGAACAGCCAGAGTCTGCCTCCTGTTTTCCTCTGGCTGTCCCCAAGCTATTACCACTAGAGTTACCATATGGGGAAAATCCTTTTTAAAAACAATCTTTACACTCCTTTTGTTTATATGACCAAAACATGGAATGTAAGAGAGGACGGCAACCTTGGAAACAAACAAAAATGGGTCCTGGTAGGGTGGGAGTTTGGCTGAACTCTACCGACTATACTTGTAAGGTAGATAGGCCAATCTTTGCATCCTGACAAGATGTAATGCCCAAGGCAATAGTTTGGTTTATCAAACTCTTCTAGGGAGGTGGACACAATGGGTGATGCAATCTGCCACCTAACTGGAGATGGTCATTTTCATCATTATTTTTGTCTTAAGAGCTGCTGCTACTCCTTTTTTGCCTTCTCTATTTTTCCTCAACAGGTTATAGCCCAGGATGGTCATATTCCATTCATGGGACTCGCTGAACCATATCTCCGCTACAGTAGTCAAGTCTGCCTCCACCAATTAGGGCCTGCAAATCTGGAACTTTGTTGTTTAGATTGCAAGTGTTTGTACACATAGCTCTTTTTCCCCTGGTCTTGCTGATCTTCCCAGATATCTTCTCTGTGTTCTCAATTAAACATGGACTTATTTTGTTCTTTTTCTCCAACAACTTTGTGGATAGAATTCAAATCCATTGACTTCTATCTGCCACCCTCGTGCTTTAGTTTAAATGCCTGATGATATAGGTTTTGAGTTCTCATTTAGGATCCTTTTTTCTTTCACAGACATGTGGCACCTCTATACCACAGAGTATATAGGATTTTATACTATTAAAAAGGTTTATGGTAAGTGGAGATTCTCTCTTTATGGTAAATCTGTAAGGTCTGGAAGAAGCTGTAAATGGTCCACAGGAAGTTTAAGGGGAAAAAAGCTGCAGTGGAACTAGGGTCAGAATGTTCCAGTGCTTGCAGATGATCTCTTGGTCAGAGGGTGTTAATATGCTTTCTTGACTAACAGTAGGGTACAGCCTCTATGGAGTCAGTCAACAGGAAAGTGATAGAAAGCCATGATTCTACTGAGTCTGGGGTGCTCTAGATTTGGAAAGACAGATACAGGTTAGAGCTGTGATCCTCTTCCAGGGTTACAGAAAGGAGTAGCAGGAATGGGGCTGAGAATTTTTCTACAATCTCAGGAAGCCTGAACGAAGAGCTAACGTGTTGTAAAGTCTGGTTTGGAAATCTGAAGAAACCCTTTGCTTAACCAGGGTAAGAACTGGACCAGGGTAAGAACTAGACCAGGGTAAGAACTGGACCAGGAAGACAAACTGTGCCAGAGGGAACTTGGAGGATCCTGCTACTGCACCACAAGTATTTCTTCCTTGAGCTGAACAGGATGTGAGAAACAACTGTAATATTGGAAGTTAAAAGAGGGCCAGGATAGGTCTGGATGGAGCCTGAGTAACTAGAAACAGAAGAAACTGGTATTAAAGGAAGAAAAGCATTGAGTAAGAAGTAAGAAGAAATTTCTGGTAGTTTAAGGAGTGAAGAGCTGATTAAGAACTGTAATTTTTGGTTGACAACATTTACTATGTGGTGTTTGTCAACATATTTTATTCTGAAGAAACTACAGTAAACTATTTTTATTTTGGAGCACAACTTTTGGCTAGAATTTATTTTTTTGTTTGGAGTGTCCTTGGCCTATACTGGCACTATAGAATATCCTGCTACCAGCTCATGGCCCCATAGACTTGATTTCCCACCTTGAGAGAGTGATCCCAATGCTTCCCAAGGCTGGGAAGGTGACCCCCATGTGGAACGGGGGTTACAGACAGATGCAGACCATCTGTGCTGCGAGACTTATTATTCCATATCCTGCACCAACCCCAATGTATTCAACTTGTTATCTTGTTATCTTGTTGCAATGTAATCTGCCCACTGAGGCGTCAGTTTGAGTTCCTTGTAAACCGGTGTGATATGTATATTATACAGGAACATCGGTATATAAAAACTATAAATAAATAAATAAACTCCTCCTCCTTTACGCTAGGTTTTGAGCCATATATTGAAATGTCTCTAAGACCTAACCTTTCCCTTCCCACAAACAAGTAACACTTCCGAAAAGGCAACAGTCTGTGTGTGTCATGTGCCCAAGCTGCTTCCCCAAATTCTGGACATCTCTACTTCCTGGATGCTGTTTCTAGCAAGGTCATTTTGTCCCTAGAGACATAACCTCAGTTTTATATTCCTTACTTTTTTCTCTTAAAGGTACTGACAATCTGATTTGTATTTCTGCCAGCTGAGGATCTTGAAAGGCATTTTACTACTGTGTGTCCCTCAAACTGAGTATCCAAATTAGTGCCTCTGATTACAGAGTCTTCTCGCAGGAGGAGCTTTTTGTTAGGGTGTTTGGTAGCATTTTGTGGTTTTATGGAATTGAGTAGAAAATGGCTTTTCTGTTTGGACCCAATGAGGATCTTGGATCTCAAAGTAGGCTAGCTTCTAAAAAGAGTATCATGCAGTGGAACAATTATAGGTCAGTTTAGAGTGTTGGTTATTGCATGTCTATAAGTCTTATGATGAAATGTTGCAATCAACTTTCTGGAATGAAGGGTAAAATTAAATTCACACCTGGAACACAGTCATAGCTAAACTGCAAGACTTGCTGTTTACAGGGATGGCGAAATGTCAGGAGTTGGGATTAAAAGAAAAAACATCATGAAGTGTCTTTCTTAGATGGAGACTTAAAGGGTATATAGCCTTAGACCTAAAATGGTGGCTTGAACCTAAGATGATGGAAAAAGGGGCAAGCTATGGTATTATAAACCACCAAGATTGTATTTCAGATTGACGGTATATAAATAAATAATAAGAATAAGAATATAAGCTGATGAATCAGTATATGATTGGGTTGGGGATTATAGACCTGACTCTTGATTGGCTGCTGGGTATAGCAACAGACAAAAGGATATGATTCAGGGAAATGTGTAATCAAATTGTAACCTGTCTATTGGCTCTGTATACTTTCAATGATAAGGGAAAATTAAATTGTCTGTTCGGGTTTGTAAGAGTCAGAGCAGAGCAGCTTTGAGATTTATTTTTAACTTGTTCTGTGTTCCTTTCAATAAAAACCACAAACAGGAAGTTCTGGTTTGATGTGAAATATTTCTTTAATGCCTCTTTTGCCTTAGCTGCTCCTGAAGGTATCTAGGGTCTGCCTGTGGCCTTTACATGGGTTGACTCCTTTTTATACCAGAAAAATCACAGTTTCTGTTGGACTCTACTGAAATTGTCTCCCAGCAGAGGGGACATTCTGTTTCGATACTTGATGATATTATGCGGTTTCAGCATATCTTGAGTCTCTCTCTTTTTTAGATACCACTTCAATTTCCATTTTTGGAGCATCTTCATTTTCCAAGTTATGTATGGTATCATTTGGGAAGGTGGGTTGTCCCTTTGTCCCAGGTCTTACTCTTCCATGGGTTTCTGAATCTTCTGTGGGAGTTGGGGCAGATATCCTGTATGTTGCACAGTTGGGGAAGGTGTTTTTTTTTGTTTTTTTTTTAAACATTTCCTCTTTTAGTTGTGTCATCTCCTTTGTTACTGAAGACAGTTGAGGGCAAATAGGACAAGCCTTGAGCTTCCAGATGGTCTGCCTTAAGACCAAGACATCATAATTGTTATACCGAATAGCAGTCATGTGTAGGTTTGTTTTACTACAGAGCATCTGTTGTGTGATAAGGCGTTTCTAGATACCTTGTTTGCCACTCAATTTTAATTACCCTTGTACAGCAGCCCCAAGACTACATAAGAAAAACAAGGTAAGGGGTGGGTGGGAGATGGAGGGCACTTTAAACCTAAAGCTAACTTTCTTAAATGCTGCTTAAAAACATTCACCAAAATGTGCAATCCCAAGCTTGTTCACAGCAGTTTGAACCAATTCCCCCTCCCTCAGAAAGGTTTTTTTTTTCCTCGTTTACTTTATTAACAGTGCCTAGCTAAGAACACACACATTTAGTTTATTCACAGCAGATTCTATGTGAAAAGTAGCTCTAACTTTGCTAATACACTTGAACAGATTAAAGCAGATAAAAAGGGAAAACAGCCAACTGTTTTTAGCAGCAGTGAGAACCAAATTTAAACAGGGAAAAGAAATCATTGTATCGCCTGGATTAATGGAGTCAAAAGAAACAGAGCTGGGTGAAATTTCTTGGGGCCTGTAGTCGGCTCCAGAAAGAACACAACAATTCTTTTACCATCCAGTGTGCGAAGCATAGATTCTCTTTATGCGCATGTGAGTGAGGGAAGAACATTAGAGATTAATTGATGCAAACTCAACATCATCTTAAACAGGAATTTAGGATGGGCATGGAGAACCACACTGTTAATATGATGTAATGTACAGAGAGATGAAATTGCAGAGTGAAGTGACTACTACTAGAAACAGACCACCAAGGTCAGGTACTTGAGCTCACAGGAGTCAAGAGTCTCAAATGGATGAAAACTATGCTGATGTACCATGTGGGGTCCTTTATGGGATGCTTCAAAGGAGACAGCAACTGATGATGTGCAACAACAATATTAAGGGGAAACCTTCATAGTTGGTTTTGGGTAGGGCAATTTTCAGTTCTCCCCCCCCCCCCCATTCCTTTTTTTTACCCAGTAGTCCAATACTTTCTTCCTACTCCTTTGGCCTTCCAGCTCAAAGTGGAACCCAGTTTAGGATCTGGTGTAACAAGCCTTCATTTGCAACTGCCCAGAGTTTTTCTCCCATTTTATATACCCTCCAAACTTACTTTAGTCTAGTCACTGCAGAAATGGTCCTTGACAAGACACTATGCATCAGGGCTTCTTCAGGAATCCTGTGATCATTAGCTCTACATCTGGCCACTAGGTTTCACCACTGTTCAATGACTAACTCCTTCTCTGCCAGGTGCTGAGAGTGCTATCTTCACAGCATCCTCCAACTCTAGCTGACCTAAGCTGGGACTCAAACACATGTCCCTCTGCATTGTAGTGCACAGCACTACTACTGGGTTGGCCTAGACTTGCTGCCTTCTACAGAGGCAGACATTGGTAGTCTGATCAAAGAGCTGTCTTAACAGATTCAATATTTGCTACCTATGGTGTCTTACATGTGCAAAGAATCACTATTAAAAAAAAAAAAAAAAAAAAGATAGACAGGCACTGAATAAGAGACATTAGCTTACTGGTATTTTTTCCAGCAAGGGAAGTGACACTCAGTCTGCGAGCCATGGTGGGTGATTTCTGCTGGGGCGGGGTGCGGGACTGCTTTCCCAGATCCTCATCCAATGTCGCCATTACTAGTTCTCCAATGAGGATTCTCTCCAGGCTGCCATCGTCAACTCCTTTCCCCAACCATCGACCACAGGGAAACCTGTCATGCAAAGATGCTCAATACAGTTGTTTGGGTTCTTTTTTATATTTAGCATTTTCTTTATTTGTTGCTTTTCTTTTCCTTTTTTTTTTTTTTAAGTGAAGGGAGGGAATATTTTTCAAAAATGACCATATTTATATATTTCCATTTTATAAAATAAATCTAAACATTAAAAGCCTAAAATTCATCTGCAAATTTCTAAAATTAATTGTATTTCACTGTTCTTAAAGCTGCCCCCAATTTACAAAAAATGGCATCAAAGCTATTGAGATTTTACAACTATATATAAAATTGAGTGAGGCAAAACTTTTGTATCCTTTGGAAAGCATTCATATGGTTAATTTTGTAGACTATATCAACATCAGGAAATATGAAAGTTATATGAGTAAATACTGGAAATTCCCTACAGTTCCTTTCATTAATATTAATATATATATATATATATATATATATATATATATATATATAATTTTATTTTTTAACACAATGGAGACATATTGGGGTAATTTTCAAAAGGAGTTACACGTGTAAATATAGCTACTATTGTAGCAATTTTCAAAAGCCATTACTTGAGTAAAGTACACTTAAGCAAGTAAATCCTATGGACAATTCAATGGCATATATTGTAGCAATTTTCAAAAGCCCACTTACTCGAGTAAATGCTTTTTAAAATCAGGCTCAATGAATGCAGTTTTCACTGTTAACCATACACCTTAACAGCAGTGTAAACAGATTTTGTATTATTTCCTAGGGCAGACTAAGAAGTAGGTTAGCATAGTGGACACAACTTTTAATTTACTCCTTTATAATCTGTACTAAAGAAATTTTAAGATTCAAATAATCTTAAATGAATTATAAAAACACACACTACTGAAGGAATACAAGTAAATTCTTACTTGTATGTGTGTCCTGTGATTTCATTTCTGACCATGACACAATCAACAAGCCACTTTGCTAATAGTCCTGAGTTATCATGGCCAATCTGAGCTGTCGTTAGTTTCCCCAAATTCTGACACTGCAGAAAAAAGAATAAAGCACTACTTATCTGTTACGCCTATGCTGGAGATCATAGTAACTTACTGCTAACACACACTATTTTTGCATTCAATTAAAAAGCAGAGGTGCAGGCGGTTTCAAGTAATGCAGTTTCAAAGTGCACCTATTCCTTGTCCAATAAACTTAATTCAGGTTCCAACTGTAAAAAAATCATAAGACGCTATACTTGACATTTTGGGGTAGATTTTAAAAGCCCTGCACGCGTAAATCCTGCTGGATTTACGCGTGCAGGGTACTTGCGTGCCGGCGCGCCTATTTTGCATAGGCCGCCGGCGCGTGCAAAGCCCCAGGACGCGTGTATGTCCCGGGGTTTTGCTTGGGGGGCGTGGCGGGGGCAGCGTGGCGGTCTGTGGGCGGGGCCGGAGGCGTGACGGCGGTCCAGGGGCGGGGCCGAGTGCTCGGGCACAGCGGCCTGTGCCGGGGCAGGGAGCTGGCGATGCACGCAAGTTACGCCTGCCAGAGGCAGGCGTAACTCAACGGAATAAGTTAGGGGAGGGGGATTTAGTTAGGGCTGGGGGGTGGGTTAGATAGGGGAAGGGAGGGAAAGGTGGGGGGGACAAAAAAAGTTCCCTCCGAAGCCGATCCGATTTCGGAGCGGCCTCGGAGGGAACGGAGGCAGGCTGCGCGGCTCGGCGCGCGCAGGCTGTCGATTTTGCGCAGGTGTGCGCGCGCTGACCCCGGATTTTAAAAGATACGCACGGCTACATGCGTATCTTTTAAAATCCAGCGTACTTTTTTAAAATCTGCCCCTTTATTTGGATTAAACTTAATAAAAATGAAGCAATATAAAAATTAAAACAGCAATGTCTCTTAGCAACTCAATTGTAATAAAAATGGTCTCCTTCACCATAAGATTTAGTTTTCTGTTATTTCTTTCTTCTCACTTTATCCTGTTATAATTTTTTTTAAACTGTTTTTTCCCTTTCCAGATCAGTCCCAGCTTAGGTCTGGGGCTGCTTTGCTTGTATCTGCTCAGCGCATCTGTGGTATCTTTAGATCTCTTTTCATGTTTGATGCCCAACCAAAATTAACCTGTACAACGCATAAATAATATAGATAAAAACTGAAGCAAATCTAAGGAATGGCATGACAGTAAAAATGAAATTGGAATTTTAGGGTATTGCTTGAAAATGTTTTCTTCTACTGATTTTTAAAAACGCAAGTGTGAAAAAAATTATCTGCATTATTTGCCCAGTTTTTCTCAAGCCAGTCCTGGAGTACCCACAACGTCAGCCTCATTTTCAAGATATCCACAAATAGATTTGCATACAATGAAGGCAGTGCATGCAGATCTATTTCCTGCATATTCATAATGGTTTATCATGAAAACCACACTGGCAAAGGGATACTCCAAGACTTGAGAGACACTGATTTAGCCAAATAGACAGAATTTCCCTGAATATCTCATTAGAACATAAGAACATGCCATACTGGGTCAGACCAAGGGTCCATCAAGCCCAGCATCCTGTTTCCAACAGTGGCCAATCCAGGCCATAAGAACCTGGCAAGTACCCAAGAACTAAGTCTATTCCATGTTACCGTTGCTAGTAATAGCGGTGGTTATTATCTAAGTCAACTTAATTAATAGCAGGTAATGGACTTCTCCTCCAAAAACTTATCCAATCATAAGTAAGTAGGATGAGCTGCTCCTTGAATCTGTATGAGCTCTCTCAAAAGAGAAAGAACTCCATTGGGAAAGCTTATTTTGATAGTACCATTATTTCATCTCTTTAAGCAGAAACTCTTTAGTTGGAGTTATTACTCATGACTTACTATCAAAGCTTTCACCTTGGGATTAGTTGGAAATTAAGGACTTGATTTTCAAAATGACTTATGCATAAAACCCTGTTTTATACGTGTAAGTGGCATTTTGAAAATCAGTCAGAGTCCAGTGTAACGTTAAATTATGTGCATAAGTTGGGTTGATGTATTCTTTTACATACACTACAAACAGGCATTCTTGGAGGGCGGAGCTGGGGTTGGGAAACCATTTTATATGTATCCTCTTAATTTTCAAAAGCATCAGGTGAATTTTCAAAGGAGTTACACATGTAAATATAACATTATCACAACAATTTTCAAAATCCATTTACTCGAATAAAGTGCACTTAGACAAGTAAATCCTATGGACAAGTCAATGATATATATTGTAGCAATTTTCAAAAGCCCACTTACTCGAATAAAGTGCATTTACATGTGTAAAATACAATTTTAAGCATGTAAATGCTTTCTAAAACCAGACCCTATGCGTATAAATCTTCATGGAATACATGTGTCTGTCTGTCTGCCTGCACTGGTTCTGTGGCACTTATATGTGTAAGTCAGCTTTGAAAATTTGGCCTAAAGTCTGAGTGTATTTTGTGGACGCGAACCTTAGCCCTTTGCATGACACTAAAAATTACCTGCTAAATGTCCGAATAGTTTGGATGAGTAGCAAAAAAGGATGGAGAAATGCTTATTTCCCCCAGTCTAATTGCTTGCACAGGACACTTATTTTAAAAGGACTTAAGGTATAGTACAGTTCTTAATAAAACATAATTGGTTAAGACCATACAA
This sequence comes from Rhinatrema bivittatum, assembly GCF_901001135.1. NCBI lineage: Eukaryota > Metazoa > Chordata > Amphibia > Gymnophiona > Rhinatrematidae > Rhinatrema > Rhinatrema bivittatum. The sequence continues at coordinate 249,514,768 of NC_042618.1, forward strand.
TTCTTTCCCTGTGGTTAATTTCCAGGGTATCATAATTAGGACCAAGATTTGGCATTTGGTGTGGTAAAATTAGAAAACTTGCATGACCTGGCTGTAGTACAGCTGTTCCAGACTTTGAAATATGTCCCATACCTGTCTTTTCTGATACCATATTAGCTGCTTCCTATAAGATATGTAGGGTGATTCAGGTGATCACCGCATGCAGTCTTTGATTTCCATAATCACTGCATCCAATGGCCAGTCTCATCCATGTTTTAGGTGGCAGAGATAATGAATAATGGAAAAAATGTATGCACATAAGAGAAGAATTAAATAACTAACCAATATTTTTTTTACAAACACTTATCCAGCTAACCTAACTTGTATATTCAGCGGCATGGTAGCATTGCTGAATATACCCAGCTATCTTAAAGTTAGCCAGATAAATATAGCTGGCTAACTTTAGGGCAGCCCTATGGCGTGGCCAAAGTTAGCCACGTACCTTATATGGCTAACTCGGCTCCTTCCAGAAATGCCTTCACCTGCCCCCAATTTATGTGGCTAGAACGTAGCTGCATATAGTGATGAATATCACTGTTTTGTCATTTAGACGGAAAGCTTTTCAGTTATCTATCTAAATGGCTTTTGATATCGACCTCCAACTTGCTAGTTCTCAAAATTATAAATGCACTCTAGGCAGTGGTGTGTAATTATGCAATAATAAAAAAAAAAAAAAGGAAAAGGCATTTTAAGAACATAAGAAATGCCATAATGAGTCAGATAAAAGGTCCTTGAAACCCAGCATCCTGTCTTTGATAATGGCCAATCCAGGTCTCAAGTATTCCATAGGATCCCAAAGAATAAATCCAAACCTTCTTTCTCATAACCAGGGATAAGAAGTGGTTTTTCCAAGTCTATCTGGCTAAAAGTGGTTTAAGGACTTTTCTTCCGAGCACTTGATTAAACCCTTTTCAAACCTAGCTATGCTAACTACTTTCACCATATTCTCTGGCAAAAACAATTCCACAATTTGCGATGTATGCTGAGTAAAATAAAAATAACCGCCCCCCCCCCGTCCCAAAACCTCTAATTTGTTTTAAATGTGCTACTATTAACTTCATAGACTGTTCCCTAGTCCTATTGGAAAGGATAAATAACCGTTCCCTATTTACCTGTTTAACCCCTCAATATTTTTAGACCTCTATTATATCTCCTCTCAGACTTCTTTTCTCAAGGCTGAAGAGCCCTAACTTGTTTAGACTTTCCTCATAATGCAACCATTACAATCCCATCATAATGGTCTCTTTTCTTTGTACCTTCTCTTTTTTGAGATGGCGTGAGCAGAACTGCACATAATACTCAAAGTGTGGTTGCACCATGGATCAATACAGATGCAATATGAAATCTTTTGTTTAATTTTCTATTCCTTTTCTTAAAATACCTAACATTCTATTTGCTTTTTTGACCACTGATGCACACTGAGTCGAGGATTTCAAAGTACTATCCACAATGACTCCAATATCCTTTTCCTGGGTGGTGATGCCTAATACAGAACACAGCAGCGTTTACCTATATGCATTATTTTTCACTTACCCACATTAAATTTCATTTGCCATTTAGATGCCCAATACCCCAGACTCCCAAGGTTCTTTTGCAATTTCTCCAAATTGGTTTATGATTTAACTTCTTTGAATAATTTTGTGACATCTGTTCTGGTTTAGGCAGGTCGGAAGGTAGAAGGTGGACCCTTGGGCCGACCTACCAATGGCTGGGCAGGCCGGGAGGCGGAAACAGTAGCAGGCTAGGTTTCACCCGGAGCCCGGGACCCCCCCCGGGAGGAGCCCGTAGGGGCCCGAACCCTTGGGACTTAGGAGCTGCAGTGAGAAGTAGAGATATAAGTCTAGTTACAGCCCGGAAGCCTACCAGGAAGGTCAGAGAGTCACTGAAGAAAGGCCTGAAATGGATAGCGGCCCGGGTAGCCTGGTTAAAGGGCTGGCAGGCTGGAGAGTAGTAAGAGGCAAGCCGGGGTCTAGGCGGGCAGCAGGCTGAGACGTAGTCAGAGGCAAACCGGAGTCTTGGCGGGCAGCAGGCAGAAGCGTAGTCAGAGGCAAACCGGAGTCTTGGCGGGCAGCAGGCAGAAGCATAGTCAGAGGCAAACCGGAGTCTTCAGAACGCAGAGAGACGATCAGGAAGCGCAACTGGCAACAACTAAGCAGTTGGGAACCTCGTTGCAAGGCTCGTTGAGTAACGGCTGGGCGCCGGTTATATTGGGAGCTGGGCGTGAGGTCATCAGAGTGGGCGGAGCCGGGCTTCCGGGAGCAGGACGCTCAAGACGGGCGTCCTTGCGCGCGTGCGCGAGGCCGGTGGAGGACAAGTCAGCAATGGCATCCGCCACGTGGAAGATGGGTGAGCAGGGAGAGCTCCGGTACCTGGGCCATGCGGGAACCTGCGGTTGCCGGTGCGGAGGTAAGCAGTTCTGAGCCCGATCAGAGGGGAAGCGGTCGGGACCGCAACAACATCTGCAGATTTGATCATCTCAGTCACTACTCTTTTTTTTTTTTTTTCCAGATCATTTAGAAATATATTGAAAAGCACAGATCCAAGTACAGATCCCTGGGGCACTCCATTATTTATCTTTCGCCATTGAGAGACATGACATTTAGTTCTACTCTCTGTTTCCTACATTTTAACCAGTTACCAATCTACAATAAGACATTGCCTCTATAATTTCCTACTGAGCCTGGGGAACTATGTCAAACACCTTTTGAAAATCCAAATATTCTATATCAACCAAGTCACCCTTGTCCACGTGTCTATAACCCCTTCTACAAAAAACAAAACAAAACAGATTTGTAAGACAAGACTTCCTTTTGTTAAATTCATGTTGGCTCTGCCCCATTAATGCATATCTATTCAGATAGCCAGTAATTTTGTTCTTCAGAACAATTTCTACCATTTTGGCATTTAATATGTAGTCTGAGAATTGAAGACCTCAAAGTAGACCCAAAGCCTCAATCTAATAAGGATGCTACTCCTTAGCCTGAATATGCGTAAGACATGGACCACTTGCTGTTTGATCAGAGTTTAATGAATTCAGTCACAAGGTGAACCAAAAAGCACTAACCTCAAAGGTCATTTCCAGGAGATTTTTAGGAATCTGCATTACTCCAGTATCACCAAGTTCTCCTGAGACACAAATCCATGGATTGGATGTGATGATCGCATTGCTTAATTTTTTAATAGGTATTATCAAAACCCTATATGGAATCACTGAAAATACAACAAAAATATATAGAGTCAAACTCACATGTACTTAAAAAGTATTTTAAAAGATGTTACATACATAGAATCAATTTTAATTAGCAATTTATTCTTTTAGTATCAATCACTATAATACTCCAACAAGACAAAATGAAACAATTCAGAGACAATGGAAATCTAATTCCAAAGTTCATGACCTGGAGTGGCAGAGACAGTGAAAGAAGGTATTTTAGTGCAAGCTGGCCCAAACAGAGCCTTCTAGTCTACACAGAGATGTAAACAGAAAAGCTCAAGGTTGAAAACGAGCCTGATGCATACTGCAAACAAAACTATCATGGAGAATATCTGTTGATCTCAGTAACAGTGGCAATGACACATTCTTAAACACTTGCAAACTTTGTTAATATGAAAGAATGTAACCTAAATATCTATACAGTTCTCATTCAGCCTCTTTGAAATAGGATGGGAAAGTTTTATCTTGTATCCTTTATAGAAGGAAAGGCAAGCTTTGCAGTATGGGCAAGGCCCCTGGTTTCCTGCAGTTCTGCCCTTGCCACAGAATTGCCTGGTTTTTTTTTTACAGAAAAACAGGAGCAGGCAGTCCAGCACAACTACGCCTTGGGTGAATATCATTAAAAAAGATGAATAATAAATCCAACTAATAAATGCAGGTAGTCTTCCTCCAATCTCCTCCCTTCCTCATCATCTTTCTCTGCTGCCAAGAACCAGTGTCACAGTTTAAACTGTGCAGGACAACATGTGCTATGCAACTCAAACTATGACTCCAGCTTAGGGTGGCAGAGAAGGAGAACATGGCACAAAGTATCACTGTTCTCTTCTTCCTCTTACTGCTGGCTCCATACCAGAGGAAGAAGGGGGGACAAATTTGGGGGAAAAGGAGGTTTGGCACAAAGGTGCAGCTGAGACACCAGATATGGGATTGGCACATGGGGATAATGGTGATGAGAGTGTAAGCTAGGGGGAGCTCACCCTTTTTATTTTTTATACCGACATTCGATCTCAATTGAGATATCACACTGGTTTACATTCAGGTACTCTATCCCCAGAGGGCTTACAATCGAAGTTTTTGTACCTGAGGCAATGGAGGGTAAAGTGACTTGCCCAAGGTCAGAAGGAGCGACAGCAGGACTCGAACCCTGGTCTCCTGGTTCATAGTCCACTGCTCTAACCACTAGGCTATTCCATTGGAAGCTCAAGCAAGTTACATTCAAGTACAGTAGGTATTTCACTGAGGGCTTACAATCTACCAGGATATTTCATCAAATCACATTAGGGCGCTAATGTGCATTATATCGCACGATATACACAATATTTTGCATGTTCCCGCCCAGAAACCCTCCCTTATTACAACGACCTTCTTTGCATGCATGAATAATGTATACACTTGTAAAGATGGTCATTGCTAGGTAATTCATTGTAAATATTTTATTGTGACCAACCAAGGTGGTCAGCCATGATAAAACACCCACCTCCCTGGTAAGCATTAGATGTGCGGCGGGAGACCCGGGACCCTAACACGGGTCCCAAGGCTCCCGCCGTACTTTTAAAGCAACGGGGGAAGAAAAAACCACGACCTCATGGGGAGGTTGAGCGGGGTCATTGCTGACCCTGTTTCAACCTGGGCCCATTGGTCAAGGTGGTCCTAAATTCCTCCAAAATAAAATTAAAGCTTAAAGTATGTGCGCGGCTGCAGCCCCCCGCTTGATGTCCAAGCCCCCCCCTCCAGAGACCCCCTTACCTTAGCATTGATCCTGCGCTGGGGACGGATGCACCCTTGCACCCATCCCGGTTGGTGCCATTTTCCAAAATGGTGCCGATCTCACCTTGCCTCGGCCACTTGATTCTTGTCTATCAGGATGGCTGGGTAGTAGGGGGAGGGTGGCTTGTCTATCGGGGGGGGGGGGGGGCAGTCTCTATGCGCATACTTTAAATTTTATTATTTTGGGAGAGTCAGGGCCACCTCGATCAGTTACCCTGGGTTGAATGGGGGTCAGTAATGCCCCCGCTCAACCACCCCGTTTGGCCAGCCAGTGGCCCTATAATATGATGGCGGTCCCGTTAGGTGTTCTTTTGTGTCACGGTGTTTGGCCGCGACACAAAAGAACGCACCATTGAGCTGTGATGTGTTTTCGGGGGAGGGGCCCCACAATCGAGGCGACACCCCCACGATGTTTTCTCGCAGGAGGGTCTCCTGCGAGAAAACATCGTGGCTTGATGAATCTAGTGGTAAGTTTGCACCTGAGTATGTGTGCATGAGAGAGAAAAGGGGGAGGGAGAGGACTGTACCAGTGTGTGCACGCATGATAGAATTGAGTTGTGTGTGGATGGGGACTAAGAGAGGGGATTTTCTCTCACTTACTCTCCCATTCTTTGGTGCCAGGTGGGATTAAGAATGAAAGAGAATCCTCATTCCTCGTCTGGTCTTGTATCCCACCAACACAGGTCCTGGATCTCACATGCTCCCTCCCTCCCCAACACAGGTCCTGGATCTCACATCCTCGGCCATCCTCCCTATCTCCAATCCTCCTATTCTTCTCCCCACCTCATTCACCATTCACATAAAAGTATCCCTTCTCTTCTCTGAAAAGAAACATCACTTTCCCACACAAAACCCCCCCAAAACAAATGAAATTATCAAGATACATAAAAAGACTGGAAAATGACAATTTTTACAAAGTAAAATAAAGTTTGCATTTTTTAATATGCAAATCTATGTAAATATGCCACGGAATTTCAGAAATCTTTCTACAGAATTTTCTAACTCTTCCTACAGAATCTACCACTGAGCTGTTACAAAAAAAATGGGGGCTCTAGCTATGGGTATTATAAATGGAAAGTCTGGGGCGGACAGCACACAGGTATAGAGAAACTGAACAGCAGGTCAGAGAGGAAATATCTATACAGTGGATAAAGTTATGTCACTCACCTGTAACAATAGGTATTCTCTTAAGAGACAACAGGATAAAGTCAGCCACATAAATGGGTCATGCCCTCTGATGGTTCAGAGAGAAAAGCTCTCTCAGAGCTCAGGAAAACTGATGTGGCTTTTCTGAGCATGCGTGGGCCTTCCTGCACATCCACCCATTACGTGAGTCAGTTTTTATGGCAAGCTAATCTGACTCTAAGGGGAGGTGGGAGGAATTGTGTGGATGATTTATCCTGCTGTCTATGGAGAACACATGCTACAGGAAAGCAACTTAACTTTCTCTGTGAACAAGCAGGACAAAGTCAGCCACACAAGTGGGGACTCCAAAGCTGAGGGTTGCATATCATTTTATTGTTTAAGAATTTTAGTATATAAATGTTACCCATATTATATGGGCTAGTATGATAGAGTGGAAGGATTTTGTTAAATAGGCTTTGAAAAATTGCCTGACCAAAACTGCTGACTTGGAATGAAGCATTTTTCTAGGCTGTGAAGAGCAATGAAAATATGACTGAAAGCCCAAGTAACAGCTTTGCAGATACCTTTTATGGAAACAGACCGAAAATGTGTCAAAGAAGCTGCTTAAGCCTTAACTTGATAAGCTATTTTACTTTTAAGATGTAGCACTGTTTGTAGCAATAAGTGAAGGTTGGGATGCAGGAAAATCCCATTGTTCTGTGTGATGGGAGATGGGAATATCCTCAGGCTTTTTGGTTGTGGAACAGCTAGGCATTATAGCTATGGAAGCCAAACTTAAAAAGGCCAGAAAAGGGCTATCAAAATAATTTGTCTTCTTTCTCTTCTTAGTTTTTGGATTGTCCTGGATGTCAATAGAAATGGGGGGAAAAAGCATTGTTATCTCATGTTACACATCACTGTCCCTTGCGAGTCTCCTGGAGCAGCACATAGGAAGCTTATTGGTAAAGAAGATTACAAAAAAGTCTGTTTCAGAGTGCCCAATGTTGGAAAGGTTTTCACATTATTTGATTGTGTAGTGAAAACTACACAATCAAAGTTGAAGTTGAAGTTGGTGGCTTAATCTGTCTATCTGATTCCAGTATTCAGGAAGGTAGATAACCTAGGAGAAATATCCCCTAAGAAACTGTCCACTTCCAAATTGTGGACAGTTTCATAGGCAAAGTTTATAAGAATCTGTGCCCCATCCCTCAAATCAGCACATTCATCTCATACCAGAGGGAGAGCGTTCTCCATCGCTGGCCCCACCCTCTGGAACTCCCTCCCCACCCTCCTACGCCAAGAGACATCACTCCACAAGTTCAAGAAAGGAGTCAAGACATGGCTTTTCCGACAGGCCTACCCCGACACAAACCAAACTTAAACCTCTCCTCCTCAGCCCCCCCTCCAGCCCCTCCCTGCTCGACCATCCTCCCCCTGCTCCCCCTCCGGCCAACCCTCCCCTACCCCCCTTCCCTCCTAACTCTCCCAATGACCCCCCGCCTCCCGGCCGCCCCCCTTCCCTTTAGTCTACCACTTACCCTTACCCATCCAATCTTCCCTTTAAATAATCTCTTTCCGAGTGAATTCCCGAGTGAATTCCGTCGCCTAGTTAATACTGCAGTCATTCAACTCTTCATTATTTCCCTCTTAAGTTAATGAAACCCGTACGTAAGCTACTGGTATCTATTCTTAGGTTATTGACTCCTGTATATTTTTTATCTGTACATAGTTTTCCCTCTATTCTTATTTAATTTGTTTTTTACTTCATCTTCCTTCTGCCTTGTCCCCTTCCCCTTCTCTTCCCCTCATATGGTTAACTGTTATTGTTATTTATTATTATTGTTATTAATATTGTTATTTTTATGCTGTATTTTCTACCTGAGTTCATTGTAAACCGGCATGATGTGCTTCACGAATGTCGGTAAATAAAAGTTAATAAATAAATAAATAAAATAAAATAAATAAAACAATTCCAGGTTTATAAGAAGCAATTTCTCTTTTTTTTCTCTTTTTGTGACTAGATTCCCCTGAGAGTAAATGTTTCCCAGATGAAGTGTCCATCTGTCAGAGTTTCCTGACATTGTGGTTGGTGGAAAAAATTGGTTTTTAATTGGTACAACCACCATTTCAGAGTCTAGGCAAGTGATGGATATTTTAATGGTTGAAAATGCTGCTTCCATTGAAATTTCAAACACGATTAAGCTTGCCTCATGTGAAAACAAAGACTTGCAAAAGGGATAACAAACTGTTACTGCCATGTGTCCTAGCATTTTGATGAAGAGGTAGAGTCAGGCTGGTCTCTGTTCTATGATATTTCAAACTAAATTTGATTAACTCGTCTGCCTTCAGCTGAAGCATAAACACTTTCCCCTTTGATGTGTCAAAGTGGGCTCCTATTGAGTTGATTATATGAGGATTCATGTTGGATTTTGGGAAAACTGATGAGGAATCCTAGAGATTGAAGTGTGTTCATGGTATGATGGAGAGAAGAATAGGTTTCCTGAAGGGAATAGGATACTATTAGCCAGTTATCCACATAGGAAAAAACAAAGACATTTCTCATTCTTAGGTAAGCAGCAACTGCAAGGCATTTCGTGAAACTCTGGGTGCTGCTAAAAGGCCATATGGGATAACATGATATTGGTAGTTACTGTTTGCTATGGTGAAGCATAGAAATTTCCTGTGGGCACTGGGAATCAAAATGTGAATGCCAACATCTTTGAAGTCCAGGAAAGAAAGCCAGTTGTTATCTAATTTAGGAAAGGTGGTACCTAAAGAGTTCATCCTGATTTTTTCTCCTTAGGAACTTGTTGAGATTCCTGAGGTTCAAGATAAGTCAGAGACCACCCCATCTTTTCTGGAATCAGGAAGTATTTAGAATAGAACCTTGAGTTTTTTTCTTGCAGTGGAATTATTCTACTGCATTGGCCATCAGAAGGTATGTCAGCTCTTACCAGAGGAGTCTGAGCTGTTCACTATCTAGTGGAAATCTCACTAGAGGATTGCTCAAGGGAGTATATTTGAAAATTAATTAGTATCCTTGATTTATGATCCTTAGTACTTACTGGTCTGAAATACTGCAGCTTTCCCCCTGCTGGATGGCTGTCTATATTTAATAAGGAAAAATGTTTGTATCTGTAATCAAAAGTTTGGAATAGCCTTGGCCTGCATTTGTTGTAAAGGCAATAACAAGTGTGGCATATAAAAAACGCTTAAATTCCAGCCATATATTTTTTCAACAAAGGGATGTTGCTCCTCTTTTGGAAGAGGAATGGCCGGAGAAGAACCATCAGATTCCAGGATGAGAACTAGCATAGCTAATGGAATCTTCTTTTGTAGGTGAAGTCTTAGCCAAATTTACCAGTTTCAGCTTTGTGTGCCAAAAATTTCTCTCAACAACAAGATGATTTTGGCATCGACAAGGCTCCACTGCCTAGTCATGACACTGACAGAATATCTGTGCCAAAGACAGACTTAGCCGATAGCGTTGTTCTCCATGCCAATCTCTTTTCTGCATTTTGTGCTGTAGTGGATGATTTGTTTCTCTGCTTTGATGACAATGTGGTGGCATAATACCAGTGTACTTTGGTGCAAAGAGTGCGACTTTCCTTTTTACTGGAAGAGGAATGGTGTCATGTCATGGTGACATATCATGACAAGAAGCATGAAAGGACTCTGCCTTTTTGATTCAGGGAAAGGTCCCTCAGCTGGTGATGGTTTTCTCTTCTTTCCTGTTAATGTGTGAGGTGACTCCAGGAAATTCTAAAGTGTGTGGCCCCTATATCTTCTGGCCATGGGGTATATGCAAGCATATGCAAGTGCAGGCACCACATCTTAGACACTGGTCATGATGATCTGTTAGGGGCATCTTCACCCTGCATAAGGACATCTCTTGAAGCATGGCATCATGAAGTTGATCTCAATTTTGAACTACATTGAAAAATTCACAAAATCTTATTTTTTAAGAGACTCGCAAAATAAAGGAAAAATGAAAAATTTAACTAAGAAGAAAAAAATCAAGCGAACTACAAACAAAATACATTCATTCACATAAATGGATGAAAAGAACTGAGGACAATCACATGGCAGGCAGTTGTGCAGGAAGGCAATTGCCAGGTTCTTGTGGCCTGGTTTTGGCCTCTGTTGGAAACAGGATGCTGGGCTTGATGGACCCTTGGTCTGACCCAGCATGGCAATTTCTTATGTTCTTATGTTCTTAAGGCCTTCACATACTCAGAAACACCTTTTTATTTTTTTCTGAGCTGAGAGAGCAAGCTTTGTGGTCTTGGCACCATCAGATGACATCACCTACTTGTGTGGCTGATTTATCCTGCTTATTCATGGGAAAAAAAGCATTCTGCTTTCTTGCACATCATTTCTCTCCTGAGTGCTGAAAATGGGAAGTACAAATTTCATATATATTTTCCATTGCATAAAAAAATGTTTTATATGATTCCTTTATCATTTCTTAAACAGCCCCTTTCTGGCCAAGCACTGGAGTAACAACCCCTTGATTAGCGTCCACAGACCATGGCTCCATCTGAAATCTGGTATGTGTGCACCTCGAGTCTGACCATTAGGTGTTACCATTGTGCAACAGCAGAGACTCTCTTCCTCCCTCTGCAGGTTCTCCTGCTAGCTTGAGCAGCAGAAGGTGGGCTGGGGAATTGAACCCTGATCTCCCAAGAAGGAAATGCATAGTACTGAAACAGAGCCATCAGGCTGGTTTCAAAAAGCAAATGGCTCAAGAGCTAGCAAATGTTAACTCCATATTCAAAGTGGTTGCTAAATGGAGGTTGGGGAGATATGAGGATCCCTTAGTAGTTACAAATGAAGGCTCATAATGTCAAAGGACTCCCCAATAGGATGCATTCCAGTTGATCTAGAAGCTCAAAAGAACAGAAGGAAATAAATGGACCCAAAAATAATTAAAAAATAAAAATATTGCATTTAGAAGACTTGCAAAAATTGATCACTGAATATGGACCCAAGTGGTTTCTTCAGCTAAGTTGGAACTCAGATGGACAAATCACAGGATCTGAACTTCCCAATGTGCCAACTGCTGCAGATGTCCAGATAAACCTTATCCAGATAAATCAGGTGTTGTGAGGTGAGGTGAACTTATCAGATAAAGCAGAGTTGCTTACCTGTAACAGGTGTTCTCTGAGGATAGCAGGATGGCAGTCCTCACACATGGGTGACATCATTGGATGGAGCCCAGTCCAGAACTTTGATCTCAAAGATTCTAGAACTTTTAAACATGCCCTACTCAGCATGTGCAGCCATAGTTATCACCCTGTACCTTGAGCAGAGTCCCTTAGTCCATGATAAAGCTAATACATGGAGAAACCAACTCCCAGGGGAGGTGGGTGAGTTTCATGAAGATTAACATCCTGGTGTCCTTGGAGAACACATATTACAGGTAAGCAACTCTGCTTTATTTGAGAACAAGCAGGATGGCAGTCCTTACACATGGATGATTCCCAAGCTAAAGGCTGCCCGAGGCAGGATAAGCGGTAACCGCACGGTATTGAAAGCACCACTTCTCTCCCTTTTGCCGACCATAAAACAGGTCTAGGTGGTAAAAAGAGTTGGGTTCTACAAAAAGAAAACCATAGAATAGACAGACACAAAACCACAATGCATAGCAGAGGCGTCTAGGGCAAAGGAGTGATGCAAATGCTAGCAAGAAACATACTTCACATCACGGAAAATATTACAAAGCAGGGTTCGGATCAACAAACCTTGACGACAGTAGGTATAGAACCTCCTGGATACAGGAAAAGGCCTAGAGAAGCAACCAAAAAAACTCTTGGATGAAGACTGCACAATTTCCTTCAGTGTCACAAGATAACCGAAAAACCAAATGGGGCCAGAGAGCCCTCCAGAAATAAATTGTGATCCATTTGCATCTGAAGGACAGAATGCATTTGCAGAAGTGTGCCTCATGTTAGGATGATAGGCTCCGGACCGCCGCTGAACGACCTCCTGCACTCGATCTCCTGCCGGCGCCATTTTCCGTACGAAACGATTCGCGGCAAGAAATCGCTCCCGGAACCCCGCTGGACTCCCAGGAAACTTTTGGCCAGCTTGGGGGGGCCTCCTGACCCCACAAGACTTGCCAAAAGTCCAGCGGGGGTCCGGAACGACCTCCTCCGTCGAATCGTTTTTGTCTATGGCCGCCGCCATTTTGCGGCGGCCATTTTGAAAATGGCGCCGGCTGAAGACAACGCGATTCTATTGAGGGGGCCGTTCCGGACCGCCGCCGTTCTGGACCACCGCCGGATCCCCAGGTAATTTAAAGCATTGGGGGGGGGGGGTTTCGGGAGGGTGGGGGATTTAATTTAAAGGGTCGGGGGTGGGTTTTAGGGGTTTTAGTGTGCCGGTTTTTCCTGCCCTCCCCCTTCCCCCGATTTACGATTTTTTAACGATAAATCGGGGGAATTGGTATTGTATCGTGGCCCTAACGATTTTTTGATGATTTAAAATATATCGGACGATATTTTAAATCGTCAAAAAACGATTCACATCCCTACCAGACATAGCTGACCATGCAAGCCAGCGTCAAGAGTGTCAAGGAATGAAAGGTAATCCCTGAAATGGGACCACTAACCCAACCCCTGAGCAGGGAGTTAAGCTAGGCTTGAAGCTCACCAAAATGCCCCTGTCAAGAGTAGGCCTATCCATCCTATCTACAGGATAGTTCAGGTGAGCAGGAAGGCACTTTGGACAACCCAGTGAAATATGAAAAGCTAAAGGCAGTACTGGCAGAACCTGACAAAAAAACAGGAAAAAGGTGATGTATTGTTCCCTGCAGGTATACACTAAGATATACCATGAATGCTTTTACCTTTTCTTCCCTCAGCCCAACATTCTAGTAGAAGTCAGAAGGAGCAAAGAACAAAGGTGGCAGACCATTGGACTGCAGGAATAAGAAAAGCTGCTAGGCTGTATATCTCAACCCCAACCGAATAAACTCACTGCCAATTCCAGAAGGGAGCTGCCCCCTGGGTAGGACCTCTCAGGGCTGGTAGGATCAGCTGAACTGAGAACAAACCCTCCAGGGAAGAAATCCAGAAACACTCCACCAAGAAAAAGGAAGCAGGGATGCTACAAGAGCAAACCCCTGCAGAACAGGATTTCTTCACCAGCATAGAATCCCTAAGGGTACCCGGGCAGGGTCAGTCATCTCAGAAGAGACTTCCCACCAACCTGGTCTAGGTATCAATACCTCAGCCATGATTATATACACATAACATAAGAACATAAGACAGTGCCTATGGTGCTCTATGGTAGTGTCCTGTGGCATCTGATCACGACCACTGGTGCATACTGTGGTGACAATGCCCATAGTGCTCTCATGCTCATCAATGATGGATTGCATCAATGGCACCAAACTATGCCACAACCAGGGCTTCGATGGTGCGTGACCGCGCTGCAGGCTTGACCGGTGCGACAGTATACAGTGCCATCAATACCATCCCAGGAGCCTGCAGTTGTTGACAGCCAGCGGCACCCATGACTCACTAACAATGAAGTCCAAAACTTTTCAGGGTCAGCGGCACCGATGGAGACCCCGGTGTCTGAAAGCATCAATAGAGGACACCAGTGATGCATGAAGGCAGAGGCTCTGTGGCCCCAACATGGCACTGACATGTCGCATCAGTGCCCAAAGGAACCAATGACTGTCGGCGCAATCGATAGTTCCCTTTAATTCAGCTATATGCCTGACGACGTTCATGCTGCGAGTTTGATGGCATCCCTCGCCAGCACCCATGGCTGACAATAGCCTCAACAGCAACCCTAGCATGTGTCAGCACCAATGGTGCTCAAAACCTGGAGGGGACTCCAATGCCCTACAATCCCAGTGGCTCAGAGCCCCTGAGATCATAGAAATCCATGGTGCCCGACAGCCATAGGCCAGTGATGGGATACCTCTTGGTGCCTCTTCAGGACACCGCAAAGGAGCCTTAAGGGCATCATATCACTGCACACCCTGGATGCCCCGGGTCAATGGCAACCCCGGTGCTCAACAGTACCAAGGTCATCCAAGGCCCAAAGCCCCTGTCACCCGAGGGCTTCCAGTGGCACTTGAGGGCTCTCAGGAGCCTCGACGGTCGATGGCCTCAAGGGCAACCAGGATGCTCAATGGTGATCTTGGTGCCTCGTCGATGATGCTTTGCATTGTCAGAGCAGCAACAAATGGCATTCCTGGCAAACACACCTGATGGCCTCCATGGCAGTCCCACATCTTGATGGCTTTGAAGGTGATTGTTATAGCAGTCCTGGTTGCAGACGTGGGCCAGACGCAACACCACACATCTGTGCTGCCACTCTGCCACATCGAGGCCCATGGCACTTGACGCTCAGGCTGATGCCATTCTTCTGGTACATCAAGAGTCCATGGAGCTTGATGTGTCTACGGTGCCCGCCGACACCTACAGCACAGAAGGCCTAGCCAGCACTCTTGACAGCATGCATGGCACTTGATGGCACCCACAGTTGTTGGACCTTATGGTGTTGAGGGCGGTCACACACCTCGATGGCATTGAGGGCGCCCCAAAAAGCAAGAAGGGAGGTGATCTATGAAAGCTGTTATGGTATAAAACAAAAGAGATAGATGCCTAATGTCCTTTAAAAGTGTTTATTACGGTGGAGACATGTTAAAATGCCGACTCTGGCCAAGTTTTCGCCACTCCTCAAGTGGCTGCCTCAGGGGCTTGCTGTTCAGAACTTGAACATAAATTGTTCATACACCAGCCTTATCTTAAGTACATTAATGGTCGATGAAGATTCCACAGTGGGTGCGTATCATTTTACTTGTTCGAGTGGAGACAATGTGAGGAGGATGAGCTCTTCCCTCCCTCTCCCCCACAGGAACGGTGTGGTCCTCGATCTCTTCACTCTCCGAACCTCCATTGATGCCGATCAATCAGTGAAACGACATGAAACTCCTGGCCAGGTAGAACTCAGGCAAGTCCCCAGACTCAGCGGCCTTATACACACATCACCCATCTGCCAGCACATGACAAAGGTACAAAAACAGACAAAGCAAGGAGAGGACACAAAAGCTAAACTGCAGGTGCAGTATTTATTTAATAAGGGATAGAATTATATTTTGCCAGGCTGCACATCGACTAAAGCCCACCATGCAGCTGGCAGAGAGTAGAAAGAGGAAAAAAGAAAAGAAAAAACATAAAACTACTATAAGGAGAAGGAAAAGAAAACCAGCTGCAGCTCTAGAAAAAAACAAAACACATTACAAAAAACTGTGAGCAAAGTTCAATACTGTGACACACGGGGCTCCCGTGACCACACAGCTCCGTGGAAAAAAAGAGACTAAGGGACTCGGCCTAGAGGGCAGGGCTGATAACTACAGCTGCACATGCTCACTAGGGCATGTTTAAAAATTCTAGAATCTTTGAGATCAAAGTTTTGGGCCAGGCTCCATCTGATAATGTCACCCATGTGTGAGGACTGCCATCCTGCTTGTCCTTGGAGAACATCGATATTTAGCATTATCCAGCTAAATTATTGGGTAAACCTGGTCATGCCAGAGAGCAGCTTTAAAGTTATATAGTTTGCACTTTTTCTGGGTATATTCATTAGAATGAATAACCAGCTGCTTTCCACAGAAAATAAGAGTACATTTATCCAGATAAAATAACAAATGAACCTGCAGAAACTGAACAGGTTAATAGGTCGTCCTTGGAGGGGGGGGGGGGGGGGCATGGCCATCTAGGGTGATGCCCTGGGCCCTGCACTTTTTTTGGGGGGGGGGGGGGGGGGGCTTCACATTGCCATGGTAGCCTCATTCTTAACATTGTGGTTGATTCATCCTGGACCTGACACTCTAAGGTCAGCCCTGCAGGAATCTGTCTCATAAGGCACCTAATTTTATCTTTTGTTATTTTCCTAATCACTCTTGAGTGCATCATGAGTGCCATTCCACATTCAAACCATCACACTAGGAACATTTTATACTGAGGTGATGATGTCTAAAAATATAGCAACTGGAAGTTTTTTTTTTTAGAAACTGGGTGTTGCAAAATAAATAAATAAAAATAGCTAAATACTGATGTTTTTATAAAAGGTTGTTATATGCCAGCGAAATGGTCTGTGGAGCTCAAGTACCCATCAATAAAAATCTTTTCAAACTTGTCCTATTAGTGTCATACACCAGACTCCTTTGGCACGGACAGACTATGCTTGTGAGAAACAGACGGCTGGCTCCGATAAACCATCGAAGCAATGTGAAAATTTTGGCTGGCATGTGCTGGTCTTTTAAAAGCATCAATTTTCAGATAGGCTCCCCCCCACTGCTACATCACCGCTTCCTGCTGGATGGAGGTGCATCTCCAGTATGCAGCTGCCAGTGCTCCCTCATACTCTGACTCTTTCCCTTCATGATACTTGCAGATGTCACTGGCCCTGATAAACAAGCATCTCTCGGTACCACCTGGCATCTAAGGTCATTACAATGAAAAAGGGAGAGGCAATGCTGAAAAGTTACAAGTTGGTTTGAACCACATCAATGAATGCATACTAATTTCAGCCACTAACATATCCTTTTATAAGCAATGTTTTCAAATTCTGTTCTTACTTTCTCCATCTCTTGCCTACAGCAATATCCACAAAAACTGCTGTTGGAGTTTGTTATAAGTTTGCTCCTAATGCAAATCTGCTTCACTTGTCATTGCTTAGGAATGCCAATGTCAGATACTAAAAGGCAAAAGAACATCAATCTCCCCTCACTTGGCCATTGCTCCATTTCTGCCCTTCATTCAGATCCACTAATGAGCCTTGCACTATTTGGCCTGCATTCTACAAGACAAACTCTTTCTTCAGATTTATGCTAGTAGTCACCAGTTTAAACTTGCTCTTCAGACCTATCTGCTTATTCTTACCTGTCCTCAGTAACTCTGCCCATTATCCCTTGATTTCCTTCTTCATTTCCCTTTTCTCCTTCTCCAAGTTATCCAAGACATTGCCTTGTGCTCTCATGCTCTTACCTTTGATTACTCCTTTGTCTAAATTCATATGATTATTTGATTTTTTTTTATATTTTCTCTGTATATGACTTAAAGCAAAGATTGCTTACTTGTAAATGAGGGTTCTCTGTAGACAGCAAGATGAATCAGCCATAACATTTGATGATGTCATCCAATGGCGCAGATACAGATCCAACTCTCAGAGCTCAGTTAAAACTACTGAGCATGCATGTGTGTGTGCTGCTTGGCGAGCCTATCAATTTCTTCTAGAACCTAAGCTTTAACGAGGTAGTTGACTCTCCACAAAGGTGACAGGATATAAAAAATGACTGATTTATCCTGCTGTCCCTGTTTACAAGTAAGGTGGGTCCATGTCAGTGTTAGATGATTTCACTTACACATTATGGCTCATTCAGTGCTTTCATGTAGATGGAGAATATATTTGTGACAACAAAACCAAAGCCAGCATCTTTTTATTGCAGATATATAAAAAGATATTCCCAACTTACTGATTGTCGTGAACACACTGGTGAAGCAGAAGTAATCCACAGCATTGAGGGTCAGGAGGTGATAGAGAAACTGTTCTTTCTCCTCCTCACATCGTAGAAAAGCATAACGCTTATAAAGTTTCCTGTCATACAAAGTAAAGACAAAAATGTGTATCCAGAGGATTATTTTTTCAAAGGAATTACAAATGTGTTTCCTAAAAAAGAGAAGACTATAGCTCAAACTTTCCTTATTTTTTTTAATATAATTTTAAGCTCATTTCACTTCATGCCAACCAAGATAGTTATCCAAATGTTTCAGGAAGACTCATTTTTTTCCGCAGAATTGGCTACTTTTCCCTCCTCCTCTAGCGCTGAATACACCTCTGCAACCTGAGGAGACCCTATTTGTACTGAAAGAACCAAGTGAGCCCAAGTGTCTTGTTCTGATGCAAAGAGTATTGGCTCTGGACAATGAACTTGAAATCTTGTATTTGTCAGTTACACTAAAATACTTAATATATTTATTGTGTTCAGAGAAGAGCAATTTTAGCTTTTGCTTAATGCTGTCAGGACCCATAGGATTCTACATGTAGGGATGGTAGACTGGGACTCTACTAGGGAAAGGGTCGGAAACAGCAGGGCTATTTCTATCCTTCGGGTATTGAGGTCATGGACACATCCAATGAAGCCTCTCACTGGCCTAAATGGAGAACTGCCCTGATGGTCCACACTCTTTAAACCACCAAGTCAGCAGAGAGTCTCTGCTGGCACAATGAGATACTGTATCCTGAGATAATGAAATCCTGTTTCTGAATCCTGAGATCTTGATCCTGATCCCAAGTGAGTTTCCTTAAATCCTATCTGAGCCTTCTTCCTGTTTTCAGAATTGTTCACCTGGACCTGTGTCTTGTTTCCCTTGAACCCATAAATCAGAACTAAGCGCTACCTTGTAGTAAACCTTGAAAGGAAGTCATCCTGTATGTTCTATTTTTCCTGCATAACCTAAGTCAGGACCTTGCTAGGTTTGTTACCTGCTTCCTTGATTAAATCCCTATTGTGATCCTGGGCTTGCCACTTAAGGA
Source organism: Rhinatrema bivittatum (assembly GCF_901001135.1). Classification (NCBI taxonomy): domain Eukaryota; kingdom Metazoa; phylum Chordata; class Amphibia; order Gymnophiona; family Rhinatrematidae; genus Rhinatrema; species Rhinatrema bivittatum. The sequence continues at coordinate 249,533,474 of NC_042618.1, forward strand.
ATGTGGTATTGACTCATGACTGTCTATGACTCAGTTAGTCCCTGTCAAGTGCTCAGTCATATTTCTGGTACCTTCTTAAGAATAAAACTGGTCTCACAAAACATTTTTAACAAATATTGGCAAATGTATAATCAATAAATATATTTTAAGTGTAATGTTAGAATAATTATATCTTGTAATCAGGCACAATTTTATTTGCAAACTCCATACTCGCACACATACACAAACTTGTGAGCAGGTAATCAATGTGTTTTTATCTGTGTCAGGGGTGGCCAACTTTGGTCCTCCAGCGCCACAAACAGGTCTGGTTTTCAGGATCTCACAATGAATATGCATGAGATAAATTTGCATGTACTGCCTCCATTCTCTCATTCATGTTCATTTTGGATATCCTGAAAATGAGGCCTGTTTGTGGCTGTTGAGGACTGGAGTTGCCACCCCTGATCTATGTGATAAACCTGCCAGCACGATTAAATATGAACAAGAGGACAATACTATCATACATACTTAGTAAGTGCTTGGGTGGAAAGCAACTGCTTAAGATGCTGAGACAAAAGCTTCTTTTCAAGAGACAGCCTGATCCACCCTCGAGCTCGGCCTACATCTGTTTTTATCTCACTCATATGCTGAATGTGTCTGGAAAGAAAAACAAACCAAAAACAATCTCAGTGTTATTTGCAAGAATGCAACATGCTGATGTACTTGCACTGATGTATGGAACAGTAGTATACAGTTATATGAATTGGAGTATCTCATACTTAGCTTCCATATGCTTATCAGCTTGCTAGACTGAGTTCCCATATAATTATTATACTCCATTCCAATAGTCCAGTTTTTAATGCAAGTTTTTCTTTTTTTTAATGTTTAATACAAATAAAATGTATCTGTATCAGCAGCTTCAATTTACTCCATTGAAGGCACAACCCAACGCAGGCCATGTTTTGAAGAGAGATCTTCATCGGAGGTAGAACACCACCATGGAGCTGTTTATTCAAAGAGTAACTATGACTGATCCAACAAACACAATGGGAAAGCAAACTTTTATTGACCTCTATAACTTAAAACTGTTCAACTGTTCAATAGAATTCTAAATTGAATTTGAACCAAAATTAGCACTTGAATGCATGTCGAATAAAACGAGAATTGTTTTTAAATCATTAATATTAATACAAAGTTGTACAGTTTGCAGGGTAATCACTGAAAACCAGGAACTATAAACATGTCAGTAAATAAAATGAGGGTATACCACTCAAGTTCTTCATTTAAACCTAGGGAAGCCAGTGAACGTAATGTGAAATCCATTAATCTCCTTTATAATTTAAAACTTACCTTCCTTGTCCCCTCCTCTCACTACAAGAGGAGCTTGTTCTATGACTGTCCATTGTGATTGAGAAAAACTATGTTGTAAAAACATCCATCAACTAGCCCCAATTGACCTTCATTTCCCCCTCCGATTACACACTTCAACAAGACCGACAAGAGATGCTTACAAAGGATCACTTCAAGTACCCCCAGCCAAAACTACCAGACACATTACGCTAAGAAATCGGGCCTTCTCCACAGCCGGTCCTACCTTATGGAACTCCATCCCCCCAGATCTTAGAATGGAACCCAGCCTCTCAACCTTCAAGAAAAGACTCAAGACCTGGCTGTTCATGCAGGCTTTTCCCAACTCCAATATTATTTAACTCCTAACAATCAACACACATCACCATCAATATCACTATTAGCTACCTCTTACAATGTAATTATATGTAATTAGCTGGTTTTCCTTTCCTTTTTCCTTCTCACTCCAAGTTCTATTTTTCCTTGTTACATGTAACTGCTTTTCCGCACTATTGTTCCAAGTTTAAGTTTATTTTGCACTCCTGTTTCATGTGAACCAGCATGATGGGACTTTTGTCTTGAATGTTGGTATATAAAAAACTTAAATAAATAAATAAATAAATAAATAAATAAAGCTAAGCCAATGCTGTTCAATTGGCACATAGATCTTTCTTGTCTTCACACTGCTACAATATTCAATTAAACATACACGAATTCGTTCTTCCTAAATATATTTTAGGGCAAGTGCAGACAATAGTGTAATCAGAAAATTAGATGTATAGTCAGTATTAATTGAGAAACCAGGCTGATTTATTTGTTTGTTTTATATACTGACGTTCAAAATAAATATATCACATCAGTTTACAATAAAGCATTTGGGATGGAGTATAAGAAACTCTGTTTTTGCTGGATTTAAGGATAGGCTAAATTGCACTAGCAGTCATTTAATGGTGGAGAGGTAGATTTCCCAGAGTTTCAGTGCTGTTTCAAGGGAGTCAGTGATTGGAATTAAAATCTGTATGTCATCGGTGTAGAAAAAATGGGTTAGTCCAAGTCCTGTTAAATGTTTACATAATGGAAGCATATATAAGTTAAAAAAGGGTAGATGATAACCCTTGCGGTACCCCATGAGTGATATTCGTTTCTTCTGATCTGTAGGTTTACTTGAACTTTATATGACCTATTGTTTAAGAATGATTCGAACCACTGATAGGTGATACCTGTTAAGCCTATTTCCTTTAATCTATCTAGTAAGGTCTTGTGATTAACCGTATCGAAGGCAGCCGAAATGTTTAGCATTATGAGAAGATATGATTGTCTGTTATCTAGGCCCCTCAGGACCGTGTCCATGAGGGACACTAGAAGGGTCTCTGTACTAAAAACTTTTCGGAAACTGAATTGGGAGGGGTATAGGATGTTGTGGGTCCCAAGATGATCCGCTAGTTGTTGGTTGACTATGTTTTCGATAATCTTGGTTAGGAATGGTAAGTTAGATATGGGTCTAAAGTTAGATAAATCTGCGGAGGGTTAGTTAGATTAATTTTTTATTGGTTTGATGATAGCACTTTTTAATTAATCAGGAAGGATGCCCTGGTTGAGGGAGAAGTTAATGTTGTCAGCTAATGGTTTGGAGATGATATCAGGAACTAATTTTAACAGTTTGATAGGTATTGAGTCTGCGAGGTAGGTGGCTGGATTTATAATTTATTTATTTATTTAGTGCTTTTTTATACCGGCATTCATGATACAATCATATCATGTCGGTTTACAAGGAACCGGGGTAGAATAACACAACCTTAAATATTAAACTAGAGATGAGAAGCAAAAGTTACAATTAAACAAGGGTAATGGAACTGGGGAAGAAGAAGACAGAGCAGAAGGTAACTCAATGGTAGAAACAAATATTTACATTATGTTGAAAGTTTGGTAATGGTAGTTATGGTGGGTCCATGATTTAGGGAAAGGCCTGTTTAAATAACCAAATCTTAAGCCATACCTATTATAGTGCTACTAATTACATTACATTGACGACAGAGTTGATGTCCTATCTACTGCTGATGAATGGGATGTTCCCAAGCTACTCCTGAACTGGGCAGGACACTACCATACCCATTCTCAACATCTCAGAAACAAAGGAAGACTCTTCTCTGGCTCTTACAATCAAATGGTAATGCTTCAAAAAAGAATGCAAAGATGACCATATCACTGTTTTCCAAATCATAGATGGAAAAGCTAAGCAGAATTAATGTCACTTGAGTGCTAGTTGATTACACTCTGACTGACTTGGATAAAGGTTACCTTTAACAATGAAAAACACAGAAATTACTTTCTTAATCCAACATGCCAAAGAAGCTTTGATAGCCTTCTCTCCCTTCTTTGATCCACTGTACATGACCTGATTTCTTGAAACATTCGTTATCTTTAGATACTGCAACAGAATTTTCTTCACAAATGAAACTGAGCATAGTCTTCCCCAGTGTATTCTTTAGTAAATGATGGCAAAGAACTGGAAAGTAATCTGTAGCTGCTCAGAAACATGAAGCAGAACTTTGACCTTTTTGTTGTACTTTGAGGTGAACAGGTCAATGACAGGCATTCCCAAGTGATTGAACAGGTCATCCACAGCCCTTTAATTTAAGGACTACTTATGTCTTCTTCCAGGATGGTCTGCCAACATATTCAGCATCCCTGGAAAGCAGGTCACTTGGAGATGTGGGTTGTGATGGCTAGCTCACAACCAGATCTGAAGGGCCTCTTTGCAGAGGGCATATGAGCCTGTGCCTACTTGTTTATTTATGTAGAAAAAGAGCCATCTGGTTGTCCGTCTACATCAAGATTCTTTTGCCCAATTCAAAAGGCCTAAAAGCAATATGGCTTTTTTGATGGGCAAGAACGTCTTCTCCTGGAGCGAGTTTATCCAGGCTCCTATAAACTGAGTTCTTTGAAGTGACCAGGAAATTCAAGGAATGGAGGTGTTGGATGATTATCTTGAGGAACACTAGAATTTCTGTTAAAGATGGCCCTGTCACCAACCAATCATCCAGATATGGGAATACACAGACTCCCTGCTGGCAAAGCTGTGTGGCCATTACAGTAAGGCATTTTGTGAACACTTTCAGGGCCTATTGATACCGAAAGGAAGAACATTGTATTGGTAGAATATGTCCTTTACCACAAACCTGAGGAATTTCCAAAGGGCAGGGTGAATAGGGATGCTTGCATTAGCATTTTACAGATCCACAGCATACATACAATTCCTTGGTTTAAAGAAGGGGAAAACTGTCTAGAGTGAGTTTGTCTTGAACCTCTCTTGAACCAACATTTGTTCAGCCTCCACAAGTCCAGGATAGGCCTCAATCCTCCTGACTTCTTAGGGATTAGAAAATACCAGGAATATAGACCCTGACCAAACTCCTGCAGGAACAAACTCAATCATCTTCTGCTGAAGGAGTGACTTCACCTCCAGCTAGAAGGGGGCAGATTAAGAAAGTTTCATGCTGAAGATAGAAATCTATTGAATTGGAGAGCAAGAAAAAGATACTCTACAATCTCCAGAACCTGTCCTTGGTGACACAAATTCATTTCAGAAGGAAGGACTGGACCCTTCCTCCCACCAAGGAGGCGGGCCTCAATGACATAAAAAACTGGTCCCAGACTTAGGCTGTGACTGCTGCTGGGCTTCAGCTGATGCCTCTAGTGGGCAGTGCTGCTACTGAAAATTGGGCAGAGTTTGATGATGTTTAAAAGAGGAGAAGTGATGTCTTTAGAAGAATGAACATTTGTATGCAAAGAACTGCCATGGGAATGAAGCTAGATGGACACCACCAACTTCTGACAATAACTTCAGGGTGGATCAATGTTCCTTGTTCAGAGCCAATATGTCCTGTACCTTGTTGGCAAATAAGTTGTTCCCAATACAGGGCACATCTGCCAGCTGGTTGTGGACATCTTAATGAAGGCCACTCATTCTTAAACATGTGAGCCTTTGAGCTCCTATGGAAGTGGCTGAAGTCCTGCTGCAAAATGGATCATATGATTCTCATACTCTTCCATCTCTTCAACTGCTCTACAGAAGTCTGTCTGCTCTGGGTTTCATGACTCCATTAAAGGCTTCAGCTTTTGCACGCATGCCTAGCTGATGAACCTTCTTTCCAACTGCTTCCAACGCCCTTGATATTTGCTCAGAGATGTGTTTAAGTTATCATAAGGTCTTTTTGCACACTTCAACAACTCCAGCACCACATAGTGCAGCAGCTGGACCCCATAAACCTGGGAAGGGCTGGACCCTATACTTTAGGGTCAAGTTTTCAGATGACCGAAAGACAGTTTTTGCTGGAGGCTGAGGAAACTAAAGAAGTCCAAAGATATTTGCTCTCATGTCTTATTCCTTTCTGACAGTGATGGATAGCATTTTTGTTACACATCCAGAAAGTGTGAGTAGCTGAGATCTTCCAGAGGAGATGTATGCTGAAGCAAGACTGGCAGAAGATCTGAAGGTATCCCCATGAATTCTTCCTCTTTCCTGCAGGATTATGCTGTGCCATGATCCCAATGATCGTGAGGATGGAGACAAAGGAGGGGACCTGCACTGGTCCAAGGAGGAAACAGCAGAAATGCAGAATAAGCTAACTCTGCTTCATGAAGGGACTTCCCTGGAGGAGATGAATCTACCATTTTGGGAGGTGGCCCCTACTCCCACTGCCAGAAGTTCCTGGAGAGAAACATGAACTTTTCAGAAACTCTGAATAGCCCCTGTTTGCAGAAACATTTCCTCTACCTTGAAAAGTTTTCAGGAGGCAAAAACATTCTTAACCAACTGGGTTCCCACATGCTGAGAGTTGGAGAAGAGACAATGTCTTCAGAAACCCCAATTAGTCCATCCTTGCTAAAGGTTGGCGATGCTGGTAGTGCTGAGCAGCAACTCGGGGTTGCAGTTGTAGTTGTAGAAATGGCAGCTTAGAGGTTCCCTGTGTTGATTGCAACCGTACCACTTGTTGGCCAGAACCAGATTCGATCAATGGTGCCAGTGAATCCTCTTTCTGCACCATAGTGGGACTCATGCTTATGCACCAAATGAGTAGCCATAGGAGGCTGCACCAAGGAGGGACTTCACTCCAAAGAAATGGAAGATGCCCTGGCTTGTGTTGGTTCTGAATAGAACAGATAGCTCAGCACCATAGGGATTTTCTGCACCATAAATGACTCCTAAACTCAGGTTTGCTATTCCAACAAAACAGGAAGGACATTTTACCTGGCTGACAGATTGACTAACTGAATAAATGCTCATGAAAAAGTCATAGCTTATGAAAAAGGATGAACTTAATCTAGCCTACATAATTATACAAGTGAGTTTTGGAAAACATTAATGACAGATAGTGACAGGACATGCTGTACACATCAATTTATTCAATTTCAAATGTCATAGCCTATGAATTATGCAGCCTGACTAGGGTTGATAATAGAACTGTTTAGTATTGGATCATTTACAAAAGCCTGTATTTTGTATTTTTCTAGAAGAGATTTATTCAATTATTGCATTTCTTAAAATGTAAAATCATAGTGCTACAAAATACAACTATATATTACTACCATTTAAATAACAAAGGGAGAGGCTAGAAGAGTGTTAAAAGGAAAAGTCTTGTAATTGTGATGGAAATGTGAATAAAATTACATTTTATACAAAACACCCTTTATCCTCTATTTCTTCCTTCTAGTCTTAACTTTTACAAATGTTACAGTTTAGAAACAGGTTGCATTTCATATACACAAATAAAAATCAAAACTTTGTGGCCAATTCAACAGCATTTCAAGGCTTTTCCTACACATAAAATGCATTTTCACTGTTGATTAAACAGCAGATTTCTCATTAGTAAAACCCCTCAAAAGCCTGGCGCTTTCATGTTAAATTGCAAAGACTCTCCTGGGCAAACATATCCTGAGAAGTAAACAATTTGATAGCTTCTTTGCTGCTTTGATAGCTATGGACGTCATTCACCAAGAGTTCTGAATGTCAAAAGTAATCAACTATTCTTTAAGAACATCACTCCATTATACTGCGTTACTCCATTATACTGAGTTACTCTGCTAGGAAGATGCACCTAAATTGCAAGTCACTATATAAGAAGCATAAAAAGATTGGGATTTTGCCCTCTATTAAGTGCCTAGCAACCTAAACTGAAGTGTTTTTCAGAAGCACTTATTTATATTTCTATCTCAAATCATGAATCATACAGTGCATAAACAGTGTTGTTTCCAGCCTGCAAATTTTTATGCAGCTATCTGCCTAAGTAGTCAGCACACCAAAAGCAAGTCATCTGAATTAAATTGTGGAAACAAGATAAATAATCTATGTAGGACACAGGGAAACTGTACAATAAATTATTCATGCCCTCACTCAGTATTGGATTTATCTGCTCCTATAGACAACTGAACTTGCAACATCACAGTACCTTAATATTCACTGTAGTACTTTTGTTTTCTTCTGAAGTACTTATTTAATCGCTTCATCACATAAATAAATCTTTGTTGGGGCTGAATCACTCTGGTAAAAACAACACAAATTCCACCAGCAATATGGTTTGGACTAGCCCTGCCATTCTATTCACTATCACAGACCAGTTCTGTATCCACAGACCCTGGCTTCCTTAGATTCCGTACTGTGACAAGAGTCAAAAAATTTGTCTCTTGCTATGGGATATGGCAATCTCTGTGGAATCGCAGGAAACCAACTGGACCAGAAAGGACCAGGTTGGAGGGTGCACACACACACAGGGGCTTCTCTTTCCTGCCCACTGATCCTCTGGCAGCTAGGGATTTCTCCTCACCCTGCCAGCAGGTTGATTTCTCGTCTGATCACCTCACTAGCTGGGAAGACATGCTTGTCATGTCTGCCTCCTCCTGCTGTCTGGGACAGACCTATGCTGTTTGATACTGCAATATATATAATAGATATATCTCACATTTCAAACTGCCCGGGCAACAGGAGGTGGCATACTTGGCATGAAACGTTGCTTTCCTCCTTCTCATGTCAGTCAGCAGGGTGGGGGGAGGAAAGGGAGAAAGAGATAGGGATGTGGGGAAGGTGGAGGACTTTGGTTGGGGAGAAGAGGAGGAAGAAAGGTTTGGGAGGGGCAGAGAAGGGGAAATGGAGGGGGTATTAGCTGGGGGAAGGGATGAGAGGTTAGTGGAATGATGCTGGAAAAGGTCAGGAGGGATGAGAGGTTGGTAGGGTGAGGGTAGAATTAGTAGGGCAGTAGCTGGTAGGGATGTGCTTTCATTTGAAACAACATTGTCTATCGTTTGATAGCTTTTTAAAAATGAAACAAAAATCCCCATTAAATTTCATATTTTTTTTAAACACTAACAATTTTCCACTATAAATGAAACAAATTTAAAAACAAAAAAATTATAAAAAATGAAATAAAAAATCAAACACAAATAAACTGAAAACAAAATGAAAATAAAAATAAAAATACTTTTGCCACGAGCACCCATGGTAGCTGAGAAGGTGGATGGCGAGACTAAGGCAGAAGGCGTAACAGACACAGGAGGAGAAAATCCTGTAAGAGGAATCTAACAGGAGAGAGATAAGAAGACATACAGCATCTTTAGGAGGGAAAAGGATAGGCTATAAGTAAGAAGCTGCGATAAAAGAAAAGACAAAAGAAAGTTAAAAAAGATAGGGAAGAAAATTAAGAGAAAAAATACCAAACTAAAAATTGAAACAAAATATCCAGGCACACAAGAAAGGCTGAAAAATTATTTTATTTTTATAATGTAAATAGCTCTACACATGCAATGTAAATTGTATGCAAATATGCCACAAAATTTAGCCCAGAACCAACACAGGAAGCCAGGGCTCTATAAGAAATCATTTAGCTTACTATCAGGCCGACAATGTAAAGTGTGTGGGAAAACGGGCACTCAGTGTTGCTCGCCCAGCCACCTCTTCTGAGGGTGCGATACTGTATTTAAATGAAGGGTCGCGCTAAAAAGGATGTGTTAGGGATAATAGCCTGTCCCTAGCACCTCCTTAGCAGCGGAAATCCAAGAGAGATGGCTGTCAGCGGGTTCAGAAAATGGATGCTCAATTTTACGAGCGTCTGTTTTTCGAACCCACTGACGGTCACGGGTTAGGAAAATGGACGCTCGTAAAATTGAGCATCTGTTTTCCTAATCTGACCCACCTGCACATTTAAAAAAAAAAATATATATTGTTTTAACCTTTTTGGTTTCTCTGACTTAATATCGCTGCCTTTCTGTACACTTTTTTGGGTTGCTCAGAAATTAACGCCTGCCCTTGGGTAGGCGCTAATTTCTGAGCATAAAATGTGTGGATTGGGTGCACATTTTTTTTACGGTATCTGAGGCGAATTACTAATAGCCTCATCAACATGCATTTGCATGTGATGAGCACTATTACTTTCGGGAGGGTTTTGATGTGCATTATGGGTGTGCTAAACCCCTTACTGTATAAGGGGTTGTGCACGTGCATCCAAAACGTGCATCCAACAGCATGTTAAACAGTGCACTCAGCTGACTGCACTTTACAGTATCGACCTGTATAGTAGCTAAGCTCTGGCTTTCAGGCCCATATTAGGCATGGGGAACCCTGTCTACCCTCTGCTCAGTTTTAGTACATCACTGCATCTAGACAAATTCTTTTTACTCAACATGTCTTTGTAATCAACTAAAATTCATCATAAAATTTAATTTAATGTTTTTTCTTTTTTTTTTTTTGCTATCTGTAGATTCTTTCTTGGTCTGGGAGAGAGGAGACAGAACACTTATATGTCTGTGGAAATAAAACCTATTCATAACTATTAAAATGAGATAGTGCCTGAGGCAATGCACAACCCCAAGCTCACTTTGAGCCACATGATGTGCAGAGGCAACCCAGTTATTAGTCATCCTTTCAACTGACATAAGCCTTTACATGAAACTTAAGCAATTAATCAAATCTTTACAACATTCAATTACAGCAAGAGAAACTCATACTGTGAAGCTGTCCTGGAATTAATGTGCTAACAAGACAATCAGTGAACCGAGATGTGCAAACAAAGTTCACAGATGCAAAGCCAATGCTGTGAGCACTGGAAAGAAAAAAAAAAAAACGTATTGGCAGGGAAACAATACTATTTGCTAGCATGATTTTTTTTTTCTTTCTCTACAGTCCAATTTGAAATTAATCTGTTTATGCTAGACTATGGCCTCATGATTCATTTCATGCTTATGCCATTCTAGCCACCTTTATCATGAGAAACTCAGTATTCTTAGCAATGACATTGGCAATCTCCTTTGCACTAAAATCTGCATTTACATTCATGGGGTCATATGATGAGGTGCATTCAGCAGAGTGCACAGGTTTATCTGCAGTTGTGTGCACAAACTTTACTGCCGGTGAAGCAAGGAGTTTTGTGCACAAAAAATGTATGCATAAAAATGTGTGTAAAGGATAGCGCCCCCAATGTAAATTTACTGGTAATGAAGGCATTAGTTATTACCACCCATTGCAGAGAGCTGCACTAGCTTAATCATTGCTTTCTTAGCATTGGAACCTTAACTCCTAGCCAGAGATGCAGTAAGGTTTCCAGGGCTAATGTTAGTCTATTGGCAGAAGCTTGAGTTCTGGTTCTGGGACTGGTACTCAGGATTAATGCGCAAAAACCAAGTTGTGGGCACACAAATTATGTCTTCAGCATATAAAATATGATTTATGCTCTCAAAAAAATGCTTTCTGCACTGAAAATGTTTTGTGTGTATAAATCATATTTTCTGTGCATAAATCCCAAGTACAGTTCCCAGTGAAGACAGGAGCACAACATGAGCTGTTCTAACTCAAGTTATTTGGGATTTATGCCTAGAAAATATTTTTTGTGCACATAAATCATATTTTCTGGACAGAAATATGACTTGGGCATATAAACCATGTTTTCTACGCATAAGCTTGTTTTTATACGCAAAGCATTTTTTTACGCACATTCTACAATTAGCGCTTTTTTATTTTTTAACTAGTGATGTATTAGCGTACCATTAGCTTACTTCAGTAGGAATTAAAATGTTACACTGCTAATTACATTGGCCTCATAGTGACAGACACACAACATGCAATAGAAGGATTCACTTCAAAATACCTCAGATCCTGGATAAGCGACACTTTGAGCATCGGTAACATAATTCCACTGTCAGATTTTCTTCTTTCCGGTCCAAGGGCAACTGCTTATACAAAGAACCAAGATGATGACACCAGTTATACATTTTACTTTTACACGTCTCCACAGTGCATGGTAAATATCCTATCTAAACTATCCAGAACGTTTCATGTTATTTTATTGTATTTAAAATTAACATTCATAAAACCAAGGTTGTTTTCCCAGTTTTGAGGATAATTCTGTCCCCTATAGGTTGATCATTATTTTGTGGTTTCTTCCTGTTTCTATTTTGTCTGACTACTGGATTAGAAGAATGTTAAGCAATTGGGTAGGAATGGGAGGTGGTAAAGTGTTGGCATCAGCAGTATAAATGAGTACGTAGAGAATACAGATTGTGATTATGTGTTCTATGATCATCTATGTCATAGTTATGAGATTTAGGATGGTGTCTATTTATATTTTGATTTTATTATTAATCTTTAGTTTTGGTTTTTTTAATATATTTTTTTAATATTTATTTGATGTATTTTATTTTGTTTTGCACAATGCTTTTGGTGACCCTTAGGGGCTGAGAACGTGATTAATAAGAACTTTTAATAAAGAAAAATAATGAAATTTATAAATTAGTGAAAATTCTAAATTGCACTAATATGATGGAAAGAGGTAGTAATGTGAGAAATATGTTGTCAATATACATTAACAGTTGAGTCTGATTCATTAATAAAAGTGAAACAAATTAAGAATAAAGCATCAGAAACCCTAGGTATAAGTAGTGCGAGGCTGTAAAGATATCTGCTGAAAGGCTGTCAGCATCTGAGAAGGCTGTCAGCATCTGAGAAGTATTTACAATCACACAAGCTGTTTTTTAAAAAGCTAGATATTTTGTATCAATAAACAAAATATTTTATGCAATTTGTGAAGAATGTTACCACTAAAAAAAACCCCAAAAAACCAAAGCCCTTCCTTCCTAGACATTAGTACAAATGCTACCAACAATCCATTTCCAAAAATGAATTTAAAGCATTCATTAATTTTTATAATATCATGGAAAAAATTCTAAACCCACTATTCTAACAAAGTCTGTGACTGCAGGCAAGTATTTTGGACAGCCTGAGGCTCAGAAGGGAAAAGGCAATAGCAAACATTCCTAATCCCAAAGAAGTTAAGGGAAACAGCAAATGGCAAAACTTTGTTTTCACAGGCAGCCATGTCCTCTTCTGGTCTCTGCCCTGCCCCTTTCCCTACTCCTCAACCAATCAGCGTTCACTTCAGGCTAAGCCCCACTCACTGGCCTTGCCTTCCAGCCAATCAGCATTTGCTTCTGGGTTAAGCCCCTGCCCCTCTCTGCCTTTTGCCCATCCCTTTGTTGACATTTAGCCTAGCTCTGACCAAGCCATGCCCCTTTATTTTGCCCATGGGGCAGCCATTTTGGCTGCCCCATGGGCAAAAAAGTCTATCTTTTGCGGTATATGCCAGAGGCTAAATATCTTTTAAAAAGCATTCCTCACCTCGCAGCCAGTCTTTGTTTTTAGACTCACGGTGCAGGCGTATTTTGACAGGATGTCTATAACCGTTAAAATATAGCTATAACCATTGTTCCACCATATCCACCTGCAATTGCGAGTCCATGTCTGAGAAGATAGTTTTATTTCGCTTAAAATGCGCTCTGGCCGATCTATGTAAAGCGTAAGCATCTTGTCCCCTGAGCTATTTTGCAATTTGTGCTCTATTCACATCTTTATGGCGTTTCCTAACGGCCTGATAAAGACCTGTCACACCCCCCCAAATTGCCCGCCGCCTCATGATTATAATAAAGTTTTTCAAACAACTTCTTGTACATCTCTGCTTTCCAAAATCTTGGCTAAAATGTGTATGCTTGCATGTTAAATCTGTGGATTTAAAAAAAAAAAAGTGATGGTTTGCCTTTAAATATCCTGATAAGAAATGTATTATTTAAATTATCATCATCATATTACCCAACAAAAACTGCATTTAGCCCTGCACTTTATACACCTCTCGAAAGGTGTGTCTAGACCTGCCCCCTGAATGGGGAAGAGGAACACTGCTGTGTTGTCATTAACCAAACATGGTGCCTCCTCTTTTAGACAAGATGTCATTTCTGGTGATGTCATCTAAAAGGGCTGTCCCTATTAGCCGTGTTGTCATTTCCAGTGACATCCCCTTTTAGCCATGATGTCATCCAAAATGGCTGCCCCCATGGGCTAAAAAGGCGCATGGCTAGGGTGGACCTAGGCTAAATGTCAAAGGGATGGGGCAAAGGTGGAGAAAGGTATGGGGCTTAACCCAGAAGCAAACACTGGCCGAGGGGCTGGAAAAGGGGTGGGGCTTAAACCAGAAGTAGGCATGGCCATCTGTCAAAAGTAAGTTTTGACATTTGCTCTACCCCTTAACTACTTCCCATCATATTATATACTGCCTTTCTTGAAACAACCTAGGGTAGTTTACATAAAAGGAAAAGAACAAGTTATGACACATAGAGGTAGATCTTCAAAACATACGCGCGCGAACAAAAGTACACCAGATTTTATAAGATACACGTGTAGCCGCGTGTATCTTGTAAAATCCAGGGTCGGCGCGCAAAAGGCTGCGCAAAATTGGCAGCCTGCGTGCGCCGAGCCGCGCAGCCTGCCTCCGTTCCCTCCACGTCCCCCCACCTTCCCCTCCCTTCCCCTATCTACCCCACCCCCCAGCCCTACCTAAATCCACCCCCCCCTAACTTTGTTGGGCAAGTTACGCGCGCCGCCCCGGCATCCCCCAGCACAGGCCGCAGTGCCGGGGGACTCGGGACCGCCCTCCCGGCCCGCCCCCGAACCGTCGCCATGCCCCCGGACCCGCCCCGGACCGTCCCCGGGCACACCCCCTCCCACCCCTTTTGCGAAGCCCTGGGACTTACGCGCGCCGGCGGCCTATGCAAAATAGGCGCGCGAATGCCCTGCGCGCGTAAATCCGGGAGGATTTACGCACGCAGGGGTTTTAAAATCTACCCCATAGCTTCTCAGTCATACAAATTGTGGCAAACTGTTTCAGGGTATCATCATTAAACTCAGGCTTGCAAATTACAAAAATAACTCAAAAGAGAAGTTTAAATTAGAGGGGACGCTCAGTGACTTCCAATAGCTTAAAGAGGCCCCAAAGCTGATCAATCAGAAAACTAGAAAAAATCCCTATAGAAAACAAGAAAAAAAAAAGTTATTTTCCTCTTAAGACAGTTGCTGAGAAAAGATGGACTGATGAAACTGAAAACAGATTTGCCCAACTGGGGTTTTCCTTTCCTAATCTATGTCACAAACACTCAAAAAAAATCTAAAGACATGGCTTTTCAGAAAGCCTTTGCATCAACATTATGATGCTTGACAACTACTGAAGTTTTTATATTGTCTACCTATTTGAAATTTGTATGAAGGCTTTTCAATGAAACTTGATTATATCCGTGCTCTATTACATATCTTTATGTTTATTTTAGATGAAAATGTTTATTATGGTAAGTGATTTCATTTCTACTCTTAATCTTATTCATTTCTGTTACTAAGTTTTATGTTGAGAAATATTGTGAAATTATTGTAAGCAGCTTCATTTATTTTCTGTAAACTGATGTGATATCTTAGTTTGAATGTCGGTATATAAAAATAAATAAATAAATAAATAATCTAGAAATATAAGTTGTCGGAGGATGTGGTGAAAGCTTTGTGTAGCTGGGTTTAAAAAAGGTTTGGACAAGTTCCTGGAAGAAAAGCCCATTATTATTTAAGGTGGACTTAGAGAAATCCACTACATATCTGTGGGATAAGCAGCATGGAATCTATTGACCTTTTGGAATCCTGCCAGGTATTTGTGCCTTGGATTGGCCACTGTTGGAAACAGGATATTGGGATTGATGAACCTTTGGTCTGACCCAGTATGAAAAATCTGTTCTTAAAAGAAAAAAATGAGTACTCAAAACCGGGTCTCATGTGTTCAGTCCTAATATATTCATGGCTAGGCGTACATTCATTTTCTTCTCTAACTGGATGTGTTTATTTCTCTCATACCTCACCAGATAAAACTTTAATTTGTATTATTGTGATTCAATACAGAAATGCAATTTTGAAATATTCACCTGGAGATTCTATAATTTGCTCTTGCTTCTCTTCCCTTTCCTGATATTGAAGCAAATGAGACCACAAAGCAGACTTGCCCTATAAAAAAAAAAAATAATAAATTATTCATATACACAATTTTGAAATAAGAAAAAAAAAATTCACTAAATAAATGCCCAAGGTACTCATTATTCAGATGTTCCCACACCAAATGTAAAGTATAAGTGCTATGTTATAACTTGGGAATAAAGTTCAGTAACTCCGCAAATCACTAGCTGGGAAATATCTCTGCTCCATGAACTTTCTTTTCTCAAAACAATCAACTTATTTTCCTTATTTTTGAGAAAGGTCTGTTCATTTCACTATGCCCTAAAAAAGCTACTTTAAAAAAAAATATTTTTTAACCAGCTGCTTTCATCTTGGGAATTATTTGACATTATGTTGACAACTGCATCTTACTCTTGTGGCACGATCTTCGTCTTTTCAGAACTGCCTACCTGTTTGATTTGCAGACCGTGGCTCCAGATCCTTTCCAGAAGGTCACATAGGCTAGCAATGAGTGTGTTCTCCTCCAGACCAGTTATGTTGGCTTCTCCATGACCCAGTTCCACTGCTTCATGGCCCATTTTTTCTACCAACATACGTTTAGTCTGAAGTACGAAAACATTTAAAGTCAAATACATGACCAGTAGAAGAACTAAGTAAATCATTTTTAAATTATTGAAACTACCAAGAACTCTCATCTCTTGTTTTGACTATAAAGAACAGGAAATGTCTTCCCCCCCCCCCCAAAAAAAAAACCCAAAACCTACTCCTGTCGTCTGCCTTCACCATCCCTCTCCTCTTTTTTTTATTTTTTATTACCCTTCTTTTACCTAGGCAGCATGTCCAAGAAAATCATGAACCCTCCAAGACTTATCCCTCAGCACCACAATAGTGGCAGCTGTCTTCCCTCTTTCCCTCATTCCCTAAATGTGTCATCTCTGCACCAGTCCAAATCTTATTGGACTCTTTAAACAGAAGACTCAAATTCAAGTCTGCTGTGATGCAGCAAACAGTCCTACGGCTTGAGCCATCGGTTTGACCAGCACTGGAAATCTTTAAAACAATCAGGTGGAAATGGGCAAGCTAACTCACTGGTGTTATCATGCCTAGCAAGGAGACAGACAATACAGAATTTCACAGCAGACAGCAACACAAGACATACAGATGTTAGGAATAGTACCATATTAAAACAGACACACAATACATTGATCTCCATAATCATACACCAAGGGTGGCAAACTCTGGTATTCAAGAGCCATAAACAGGCCTGATTTTCAGGATATCCACAATGAATATGTATGAGATACATTTGTATGCACTGCTTCCACTGTATGCAAATATCTTGCATGCATATTCATTACGGATATCCTGTAAACTAGGCCTGTTTGTGGCGCTTGAGAACTGGACTGGCCTTCCCTGTCAAACACTATCATCATCATTACATGGTTAAAACGTAGCTGGATAAAAAAGGAGACAGAGCAAGGCCAATCCAGGGACATGGCTTAAATTTACCCAGTTAATGTTGAATATTATCAGCTAACTCTGGCTGGGAAAACAGCAAGCCTACTGTTAGCTAGGTAACTTGTTTTTTTTTTTAACTAACATGCTAATCCTTGCTCCTCTTACATCATTTACCTTATTCAAGGATGTTGGCTAAATCCCTACGCTCGCCCCCAAAACCCCTAAAAGTGGCCAATTGGGATGAATATTAAGTATAATAGAACTTACAGGTCTCAGCACATTAGTATTACTTTATTCATTTCACTCGGGAAGAAAAGACCAATGATTGGCCCAGAGCTGAGTATCTAACTGGCTAACATTGAGCAGATAAAGTTACTCAGTTCTGAACAGGATCTAATCCTTCTTACCTGGAGTAAAGTGAATAAATGTACATTAATAGGCCAGAAGCTATCAGTTCTTTTGTATTTAGAATTCATCCCAGTACACCACTTTTGGGGGGGTTGGAAGGTGGAAATTTGGCCAACCCCTTTTATTTTTTTTTTAAAGTAGAGGTTGTAGGGGGCAATCAACACCTACTCAGAATACTAGGGGAATTTTTTCAATATTCAAAAGATTGGTGCATAGCAAAGCTGCCTAGATAATTTTAGCCAAGCAAAGATCCTAGCTGCTGTGTGGTCCCCTCAGTGAGCTGCAGTTTGAGCTTAAAGGTACACGAGTCAGCATTGCCATGCCTTAAAAGCTTGCCTCACTCAGAGCTCCCCACCTTATCTTGGGGTCTCTATTACTCCTTGCTGTGACTAGCACCTTGACTTGGTCCTGATTTTACTTATATTTCTTGTTGGTCTTCCTAGTGGCCATGTGGTGTCCTGCTTCTTTGACCTTAGTATTGGCCTTCTGGTGTCCTGTTTGTCTGGTCCCTGGCCTTGCCTAGTACTCTATTTCAGCTTAGCCCTGTCCATGTCTTGCCCTGTGCTATTTGGCCTTGGTCTAGTCTTACCTACTTGCTTGTCTGTCCTTTTGGTGCTCTTCTTGTTCATTGTCTTTTGAGCATCTTTCTGTACCCTTCAGCCAGCTTGCCTTAGTGGGTGCCCTCCTATATCAAGTGTATCTCCAGCTAAATCTTGCTGCCCACCAGAACCTGTGGGCTCAACCCTAGGGGGAGATGGTCAGTCAGGAAGAAGACCTTGTACTGCCTGGTTCTTAAGTCCCGTGTAGCTCTTACCCTAGGGATTACCTACAATCGACCTGGGCAGCCATTCAATGTTCACTGGGAAATTTAATCTGTTAAGTCTCAGTGAACACCTCTACCAAAGTTACCCATTTAATCATAACTGGTTCACTTCCCATTTGCCGCACTTCTGAATACTGACCTCAGATGTTCACAGCAGCACAGCATTCCCAAGTTAAAAGTTATCCATATCTATTTAACAATGCTCTATACTTGTGGACTCAAAAGACAAGAAATTCATTACTAACCCAGCCTGCATTACAGGAACACTATGGGGTAGATATTAAAAATTTAGATGGATTTCGAAGTTAGCTGGATAGACATATCCAGCTAGCTTAAATGGGAAATTCAGTCTTTCCTAACACTGACTATCACTACTTAGCTGGCTAAGTAGCGCTTGGCTAAGTAGCGCTGCCCTGATCTGCCCACAACATATCCAACATATCCAGCTATTCAGATAAGTGACCTATCTAGCTACGTAGTGGCCACTGAACATAATCGGATATTCAGCCGCCACTACATAGCCGGATATGTCCTATTATGTAGCACTAAAAGTGCTTTGAATATCCGGCCCTGTGTGTTTAAAAAATTTAGCTGAATTGTCTTCCGGTAACAGCTGCTATCCAAGAACAGCAGGACATCAGTCCTCACACAAAAGTAACATCATAGATGCAGCTGAGATGGAAATGTGATTTTAAAGTTTCTAGAAATTTTGAACATGTTAAGTAACTCTGCTCTCTCTGAGGACAAGTAGGATGGCAACCCTCACGTGTGGGGAATCTCTTGCTACAGACTGTCCAAATGGAAAGAAAAAGGAAAAACCAAAATGGTACCAACGGGCAAAATCTGTATTTAGTGGCAACAGGCCATTTTTGTATATTTTGTCTTTTTTATAGAGGCATCCTGGAACCAAAACAGGCCATAGATGGGATGGTTTGTGGTTTTGTTTTGTTTTTACTGCAAAGAGTGTCCTCAGGAAAGATTGGTCAAACCTGTCATGTCAGGAGTCCTTGTCCAAGCAATAAGTGAAATGTGAACGTGTGGCGAGAACTCCATGTCATAGCTGTGCAAATCTCCTTCATAGAGGTTCATCATAGGTAGGCTAACACCACCATAGTTTTAATACTATAAGCCTTGACACAACTCTCACCAGATTCAGGCCTGCTTGGGCATAACAGAAGGAAATGTAATCTTCTATCCAGTTTGAAAGGATGCACTTGAAAATAGCAATCCCAGGTTTGTTAGTGACAGAAGTAATAAAAAGCTGGGAGGACTTTCTATGGGCTTCTGTTTGCTCCAAATAGAAGGCCAAGTCTCTTTTGCAAGTCAAACTGTATAGCGCTTGTTCACCTTTGCAGACATGCAGCCTGGGAAAGGACAATTGATTGGTTAAGATGGAAGTCCAACACTACTTTAGGCATGAACTTGGGATGCATGTAAAGAATCACCATATTCTGAAAACATTTGATATAAGGTGGATGAACCACTAGGGCCTAGAGCTCACCTACTCTGTAAGCTGAAGTGACCGCCACTAAAAAATAAGACCTTCCAGGTCAGTTAATTCAGCTAATATGAGCTTTTGTCAACTGGGTCAAAAGCACATTGAGATCCCAAGACACAGCAGAAGGCTTGAAGAGATGTTTCAAGTAAAGCAAGCTCTGCAAATAAAGGCTTTATAAAGATGGGTTTACCTTCTACATGGTAGTGGTAAGCGCTAAAGGGTGAATTTTAAAAGAGTTGTTCGTTTTAAAAAACCCCAGAATTTCTTATATATATAGGCCAATTGTGAGCAACTTGTGTTTTAAAATGGATCAATTATGTGCACATATTTGAGCAACTCAATGCGTGGAAAAAAGGGCCAGAGTTAGGGCATCACAGGCATTCTGGGGTGGGGCCAACATTTACGTGGGTAAATATGGATTTTAAACCCCACGTCCACAGCGTGCATCTGGGCTGTTACCTGCACTGATTTACTTCTGCTCTTGATGCGGTGTTAAGTCTGAAGAAGACTCGTTTTAAGCCTAAAGGGTGAGGAGTCTGGGTAAACTGGGGTGGGGAGTATGTGGGTGCATGAGCACTCATTTTAAAGTTATCGTCTAATTGCACTGAATTGGTCTTAAGATCTGACTCAGATAGATGTAGAAGCTTCTCGAGTAGTTTTTGTGTATTGTAGGAGAAAGGTCTCTCTCTTACACCAAAAGGCAAACTCCCTTTTTTTTCTAAACTTTTTATTTTAAAGATGAAAGGCAGTATAGCAAGGCGCTAATACCATAATACAGATACAAAATACAGTGTCAACAACTAACATTTCAGGTATGTCTCTCTCTTCAGCAAAGAATACAGCGACAAACATCAAGTTGGGTCTATAACAAATTATAGCAATGAGAACTTATGTATCTCCAATTTTCAGCAAGGTCAAGCACCCATCCTATTCCAAATCATCAAAAGCTATTTTAGATCTTATCATATAGTCATAATGAGGGCCATATTGAGTCACTGTCCATACAGCAAAGTTATGGATAAACTAATCCGGCTAACTTTGGAGGTATATTCAATAGTGCAGCCACACTACTGAATATAGCTGGTTAACTTCAGGAAGCTCTTTAGCCCGACCAGACTTAGCTGGCTATGTTAGCTGGCTAAATCTGAATATCGGAGTTAGCTGGATAATTCAACTCCTTTCAATTACACCCTCAGAACGCCCCTAACTTATCTGGCTAAATTCTTCATTTAGCCAAATAACTTCTGAGTTATTTGACTAAATACTTTTGAATATGGACCTCATTATGTTTTTTTTTTTATTTTATTTTTATTGAATTTCCATTAACTTAGCAAACGAACTAGCCACTGAAAAGAGGGTCTTAAGGAAGCAAATGAAATTACATTTATGTAGAAAAAGTTAAAAAGAATAACTACAATTATACCCTAGACCCAGGCACCAAGAAATTAGGGGAGATACCAAGGGTTTCAGAGTGTAATATAACATCAAATAAAGTACAAAAGAAATACCAAGGGAAAAGAAAATTCAACAGATAATTTTCAATTCGGTAACTAGATTAGCATGTGACATACCCAGCTGAGGTATGAGAATTGAGAAAGACCCTTAATTGAGAAGGTTTAAAGAAAACATATATTTTATTAATATTCATAATACATTTACAAGGGTAGCGAATTACTATCGGAGCCCCCAGTTGTCTAGCTTCTTGACACATAGTTAAGAAAATCTTCCTTCTTTGCTGGGTAGATCTAGTAATGTCTGGGTAAATCCACAACTTTTGACCATAATATTGCTTTTCTTTGTTTTGAAGAAATAATCTTACAATGAGATCTTGATCAGAAGGAAAAACAAAGCTCACAAATAAAGTACCAAGATATGCAATCTGGTCATCACCAGAAGTTTCCAAAAAAGTAGAAAGATAAGGCGTAGCAATAGCTGAGGTTTGGTTACCCAAAACCATATCTTCTTTTTTCTCAACTGAGGTTAATAAATCTTGAAGATAGGTGGCAAAGCTTCCGATGAAATTTTTAGAACATCTTGGAGATATTTTTTAAACTGATCCCGTGGTGATATAAGGTTAACATGGGAAAAATTCAAAACTCTCAGATTCAAATATCTAAGAGCATTTTCCAAGTTCTCCAACTTTTTAGCTTTAACAGATTCTCCTTGCATTAAGTCACTTTGAACTGACTGTAGCTGAATTACATTTTGATCCAATTCTGCTATCTTAGAAGAATGAGAGAAAACTAAAGGGTCTAGAGTATGAATCTGATGGTGAATATCAGATGTCACTGAAACCAGTGAGGAAATAGATTTTTCTAACAACACTAAAGCATTCCATACAGAGTCAAGTGTGATTACTGGAGAGTTGATCAATTCTGCTTTATAGATGATGCTTACCAAGCTTTCCCGGCTGGGAGCCGCAATTGCTTCATGAAACCCAGCCGGTTCCTCCCTTCCAAAAGGGGTGGAAGCCAGGGTTATATGACCATGATGTCCTGCTTCTACTGCCAAGCTCTGTTGACCCAATGGCAGTAGCAGAGTACCTGTTTTGCCAAATTCCTCGGTATTCACATCTCAGGCAATGGTTGCTGCCCCAGCGGTTGCCGACTGATCTGAGGCCAACTCCGGGCATCGCGACAGCATCCCAGATCCCAAAGTCAAGGTATGAGAGGGAGCGGAGAGAAGTTATCGGAGCTCCGGGGCTCAGAGAGATTTGCATGTCCAGCAGCGCTGAAGAGCGCTCTCCTCCGGCAGCTGCAGTGGACCCAACTCATGAAGGTATGCCTTCTGTTGGGATGAAGAAGCTCTCAATTCGCTGCTACATGGGTCCAGGTAAGGAGGAGGCTGAGGAACTCTCCCTTATCCACCCTTTCCGCTTAGTATGCAGCATTTTCGAGAACAAAAGCAATAAATTTTAATCGGCAAAAGGAGCTCGACACAACGTGCCCTTCCCCTATAATGCCATCTTGGTCCCAACCCCGGACCTCATGTTTAAGCATATGTCAGTTTTTCTATCAGCACTAATTCATATATTTGCTTGTACCATAAGTTCATAGTAGGTTCTGGCACCACAAATCTACCCCTGTGTATCAAATGTCCCAGCAAAATCTTTTTGGATGTACTCAGACACCAATCTTCCCATCACTCAAGTAGACACACCTCTGGAGTGAGATAAAGGGCTTGCTCAGGATTAAAAACAACTCTCTCCCAATTTCCCCCCAGAAAGCCTCCACTTTTAGGCACTTCCACCATATATGTAAATAAGAGACTTCCAGCCTACAGCTTCTCTAGAGGTCCCTGAGAAAGATTTTACATAGAAAAGTGGGTATCTTTAGGTACGGTGCAGGAACTGGATCAATAATTCAACTCGCCGACTGCAGAGAATTTATGGATGTCTTTCCCTATCATTTTCCCATCTTCTTTTATTGCATAATACACGCTAATGGGAGATCCCTTTCTTAAAAACATCTGAGAATAGCTTTATATAATAGTGAGATACTTTTTCTAGGTATGTCATACTGAAGAAACATCTTTTCAAACATAGAAGGAACCTTAGGCTCCCATCCCCATGCCACACGAGCATCTCATCAACCTTCTATAGTGAGCCCTAGATTCCTCCTGAGCCCTGTAATCAGAACACAGTGGTTGAAAGGCTTACATTATCATCCTCCTCCCATAACTGACCCACGAACTTGAACTCACATTTCTAACAATCTGCTGCATTGCTACAAAAAGTATGCACAGGCAAAAAAGGATTGCCCTTTATGGGAGAGAGTACAGTTATAGGTCTTTGGAAAGCCAAAGCTTTTATTCACCTTGCTTTCTTGAAAAGAGAAACACCACTCTCAGTTGCTACACCAATAGAGAAAACCCTCCAGCTTGCGGAAATTAACTTTATAGCCAGACACTCTTTCATAATCAGACAGGATCTGCAAGAACTTGGCACCTGTGGTCTTTGGTTGAGAGAGCAACAGCAACACATCATCAGTATATAATATGACATTCTCCGATCCTCCAACCCAGCATTCCGTCACTCCAGGGCAGGCACAATCCTTTGGGCCAATTCCTCTATAGCTAAATCAAATAGCAGCAGAGAGAGTGGACACCCCTGCCTGAAAATAGGAAAGACAGTAGAAGTTTGTTCATTAGTGAGAAAAGAGACCCTGTCAGTAGATTAGAGCCTAATCTACTGACAGAATTGATCTTGGAAACCAAATTTCTCCAGGACAACAAACAGAAAAGGTTACCACAGCATGTCAAAGGTCTTCTCTGTATCTAGGCACCACCACCATCCCAATCCCCTTCTCTTTTTTTAGCTAGGGATATGATATCCAACAGTGTCCAGGTGTTAGTAAATTATTTTAAACCATAGGACTTCCTTATGAAATACTTTCTGGAAGCCAGAAGTAAGAGACACATCCTCAAAGATCTAGGGTTTGCAGAAGTACTCTTTCAAAATCCAGACTGTGAGGGCCTGGGACCCCATGATGGGCTGGCACAACAGTCCCAGATCTTGAATAATGAGGGTTGGGGACTTCCCCAGTCTGATTAGATTACAGATGGATATTTCCCACAGGCATGGAACAAAGTCTGCAATAGAGAGCTATAAGAATCATAGCATCCCAAACTCTTCTGAGTTTCAATAAGGTCTTTGCCACTAGAAGAACTGGAAGAAAAGCATATAATAGACTCTGATCCCAATTCAAGGCAAACACATTCAAGGCTAGTTTGCATAGAGTCCCCCTTCTGGAGCAGAATAGTGGAATCTTTTAGTTAGGAGGAGATGCAAACAGATCTACCAGGGGATATCTTTTGGAATAATTAATTTTCTACCCCCTCTTCCAGAACCACTCATGGGGGTTCTAGGACCCAGCTCAGTTGGTCCACAAGGATATTTTTCTCTCCTTCCAAGTATGTGGCCCAGACAACCATTCCCTGAGAAATGGCCCAGTCTTACATCTGGACAGTCTGACACAGGAGGTATGAGTCCATTCCTCCCTGTTTGTTGATACAGAACATTATTACTTGATTGTCCATGTGGATGAGGATAACTTTGTTGGTTAAGCAATTTCTAAAAGCTTTTAGAACTGTGGTATTCACTCCCAGTCCTTGAGAGCCACAAATAGATTAGGTTTTCAGGATGTCCCTAATAAATATGCATGAGATAGATTTGCATGCACTTCCTCCACTGTATGCAAATTTCAAGCATATTGTTAGGGATATCCTAAAAACCTGGCCCTTGCAGGCTGGCAGCGACTACCATTGCTTTACAGTGTACTGTATTACCCTTGGTTCTAGGAAGTTTATCTGACGAAGCTTTTCCTGAACTGTCCAAAGGTCCTAGATGCGAAGCCCATCTCTTTCTGGGGTAATGGACGAAAAATTAACACAGCAAAATCAAATGATCTGATGTCTGCAAACAAAACCATGACCAGTGCCATCTCGATGCACAGATACATTTGCACCAAATAGCTGCTGAAAAAGAAAGGCAACATACAAACAAGCAAAAAACCTACCTAAGTGACCAAGGAGAGAAGGAAAAGAAAGACCATGGAGAACTGCAAAGAATTATTCCTGCACTTTTAGGAAGCTGACAGTTGTCTAAAGTAGGAGAGACAGATCCATAACTGGCAGGCTCCATGGAAGAGATAAGGCTGAAGAGGCCCCCATGTGGGTGCATGGTAGCAAAGCATGCTGCACTTTACCTTTAGGGCATTCACAAACTTTCTAGGATCTCTGAAATCAAATTTCCTTGCCAAGTTCCATCTGATGAAGTCACCTATGTGTGAGGACTACTCTTGGCTTGTTTTCGGAGAAATAAATAATTACAATTTGAGTCTTGCTTGCTAATGTATTTGTGTTGTGTTTTTTAAAATAACTATAACTGCACAACATACAAAATGCATAGGTTCACCATCATATATGTAGACTTACATTAGACCCTTACAGCGATACATAGTCAATATTGCATTTCTGTGAAGTCTGCAAAACACAAATGCCAATTCTTCTTTTACTGGGCTTGGTGGACCCTTGGTCTGACCCAGTATGGCAATTTTTATGTTCTAATGTAAGTGTAGTGTTAAGGGTAAGAGGTTCGATTGTCTAGAGGTTATCTTTTTAGGATGTTAAAATCTGAGGAGCTGGATAACAATGCAACTTGTTCACTTTATATTTTTGTACTGTAAGATTATTTTGCCTTGTATGTGGCTCTGTATTTATATAACTAAAGGTTTATACACAGATGTGCTGCTGCAAGACTGGGTTGCAGTATCTTTTGGGTGTTAAAAGAAAAAAGCACAAAGCCCTTTGGGTGGAAGGTTTGGGAAGGGTAGGAACTGAGAGTAGATAGGAAGGGAGATAAAATAGGTACAGAGCTAGAAAGGTTGATAGGGAGCAGGATATAGTAGATCAACGATTGCTGGGAAGGTGGCAGGGCGATGATGAAAAGCTAGGGACAGGGAGATGGGAATATTATAGAAAGAAGAAAGGCAGCACTGGGAAAACAATTAGGATTTGGAGATATCCGAGAATGAGTGTGGGGGGTCAGGACTGGGAACAGAAGGTGGCAAAGAATAAATATGTGATGAATTTGGGGCAACGGAGGAGATCCAAACAGAGGCATAGCTATGAATGGGCAACAATGGCCCAAACACTTTGAACTCAGGCCCACCCAATTATTGGCCAGAAGGAGGTAGAGTTATTGGCTCACAAGGCTTGAATTACCACGTCTGTTTCAAGGACAGGGAGCAGCAGCAGCAGACTCACTGGTGGAGGGCTGAATCACTGCAAGCCAGCAGATGGACAGCCTCTTCTACCCCTTCACAGATGGTGCAGGGGCAGAGGGCTGCTGTAAGTGAAAGAAGAAGGTGCAGTCTGAACTTGCCAGGCTTTACCCTAATCAGCAAGCACCACTTCAAGGCACTGGCAGAACTGTGGCTGCAACTGGCTACTTGTGGTGGATTCCCTGTGCAGCTGCTGACAAGCACCATGCTGGTGGCTGTCCTGCTGAGCCTGGAGGAAGGGGCAACCCTGCCTCCCACTTTCCTGCAGCCAGACTTTCAGACGCATTGTGGGAAGGGGCAGGAACGATGGCTGAGATGAGACTGCATGTGCTTGGAGGGCGCCAATGCAGAGCACTTAGACATACATGATAGCGTATGGATCCTGCTGCAGGGAGACCTGGGGTGGGGGTAGGGAGAGCTTCAGGTACATGCTCTTCTACCTAGATTCACTGGCTGAATGCAGTCCACCAGGCATGTGCACCACCCTGTGCATGTCTCTACTTAAACTAAAGAAGGTACAAACAATTCCCAAAAACGTAAATCCAAATAAAAAGTACAAGGGAATCACTATAACTCACACTGTGACAAATTCTTTATTAAATGTATTATCCTTCTATTTATTTTTAAATTTGAAAAAAAAAACCCAACAATTTTAGTAAGTACTAAAGACCACCTTGCCCAAACATTGTTTATACAGCAGATATGTACATTAAAAATCAAAAGTCACACACATCACGTGCACCTTTCATACCTACAAATATTGTACAAGTATTTGTACAATATTTAAAAATAAATAGAAGAATAATACATTTATTAAAGAATTTATCACAGTGTGAGATATAGCGATTCTCTTTTACTTTTTTATTTGCACATCTCTATTTAACCATCCATTACTGTATTGGGTCGGAAGCACTGAGAAAACAGAGGTAGCATCTACACCCTTTGCTACCATCAAGCCCAGGCCAGCCTTGACACCTGTGTGCGCTGCAGTCTTTTCTGAGAGAATTTTGTTTGTTTTTTTCACTTTGTTTTCGGGGAATGTGCTAGTAAGGGCTGGAAGATATGAATGTTGGTGTCAGGCTGAGGCTCACACTTGTATGCCTAATGCCCTCATATATTTTTTTGAAGCTCTGTTTACTTTGTACGTGTTAAATGAAGTGTACAGCATATCATCACATAACAGATAAATACGCAATAGTCCCCGGTATGTAACAAAAAGAAAGAAAAGAAAAAACTCACAAGATCCTAGACAAAAAAAAAATCTAGAGCTTATTTAAATAAATAAAAGACGTTACTTTGTACCAAGCCCAATATTTGGTCCAAACAGAGTCAGAAACCGAGGTATCCTCCAACAAAGCATAAATAATGTGTTCCATAGAAGCAATCTCTACAGTGATGACCTTCCAGTGCTCTAGGTATGGAACAGATTTCCAGTAAAAGGCAATAAGTAAGTGAGCTGCATGCAGTAAATGAGATAGTCCCAGAAAACAATATGGAAGCTGATCCAATGCAGCAGGAACACGACCAAAACAAAATTAGATTGGCGTCAAGAAATACTTTAATTATAAACGGTAAAAACCAATGCCCGACTCGGGCCGAGTTTCGCTCATACAACGTGGGCTGCTTCAGGGGCTATGTACATAAAACAACAACGTGAAATAGAAGATGATTATTCAAATAATGTTAAAAATAGAAAATCCTCCACAGTAACTGGTGGTGCAGCTATAGACATCAGTTTCAGCACAAAGGCTCAGCACACAGCTTGTGAACTGATTGGCATCTCAGCAAATTGGGAATCTACTCTCGCCCTAGCTAGACAGTACCCAGGTAGAGATCCATCAAGCTCAGGTGAGAGAAAATTGTGTATCTTTCCAAATCACATCCAGTCTTCACTGATATGCAGTGTGCCATTTGTACGTCTGATTGTGCATGTAAAATTGGCCCCAAAACCCTAGTCCACCTTCAAAACCTCACCTTGAGTTACTAGATGACACTCCTATAGTGGTATAAATAGTTGACTACTATGAGAGCCTTATAAAGAGTCTCTCTCTCTCTAGCCAGGAGCAGCCCAAAATAAGAAAATACCCGTCTGAGCACTTCGCTATTTGCGAAGTAAAAATATCGCGGGGTGCGATAAATTTAACATGCATTGCGATAAAATACCTATGCGAAGCACTAAAATAGCGCACAGTGAGGTAACTCTAAATTATCATAGCCATGCCCCTTTTCATTATCACGGGCATTATTCATGCAAAATTTATTGCATTTTGATGAATCTAGGCTTCAGTGATCTAACCTCTTCCTCCCACAACACCTTGGCCAACAGCATATTTACCATATTCCCAAACTCATAAAACCTTTGTTTAGCATAAGCAAAGGATTTATCTATTGCTGAAACCTGCTAGAGTTAAGGCCTATAAAACAGAGTGGGACCCCCCTTCTTATGCCCAAATTCTGTTTACGTTCTATTAACTCAATCTGCTGGTTTTATTCCCTTATGATGGAATATGCAATTAATTTTCCTCTTAGCATAGCTTTCAAAGTCTTCCAGCAAAGAGTGGGAGTATATTCTGCCTGAGGATGATGGAATTGAAAATCTGTAATAGCATCACCATCACCTTGTTAAAGTCTGGATTTTTGAGCACAGATAAATTAAGAATCCATCTACCCCTCCATACCTGATAATGATCTGTTAAATACTGAGATGATATCTCATGTATCTAATTACTAATGTAGAGCTGCACACAAAATCAATTCTGCTATAAGTTTGATATCTAGTGAAAAAGAACATAAGGATAGTAACTTTGAAACAGCCGCACGGGGGCACATGTATGCACGCATGGTGGCTCGCGCCAAAGGATGTAGCCATATTATAACATACATGTGTAAATGGGCGTATGATATAAAATAGGCTGTTCACGTGTACATGTGCGCACAATTTTATATGGACGCATCATTGTGTACGTAAATACCGACTCTAGTGCGTAAGTGGGGGGATTTTATTAGATGCCTGCAGACACAATTACCAGTTTCCCCAGTTTGTTTCCAGTTCACCTAGGTAAAGGATAGGACTTCCTAACACCCCTAGTTAACTAGCCTACTTTATACTTTGTTAGCCCCCATCCTTAAAGCCCTGCTGACTAGCCTAGTACTTTTTGTTTTAGGACTTACATGCCCATCCACAGCAGAAGTAAAGTTATGCGGTAGAGGATCCTGGTGCATGCAAGTATTTACACGCTGGTTACATTCATAAATCCTGGAACACCCATGCCCTGCCCCCTTTTTCGTGAAAGAATTTTTGTGCGCGTACCAGGAAATACATGCGTACCTGGGCGCCTTTTAAAATCCGCACAGTGTGCGCTGGTCCAACTTCTGTGCCTAGCTCCCGGCTTTGGTGCGTGCCGGTCTTTTAAAATTCACCCCATAGTCCTTTCTGATGGGATTCAATCCCCTCCAAATGTCCCTTAAATTCAGGAACTGCAACCAGTGATTTAGTTTGAAAGATGAAGGGTCACTTCTGATGGTGCCCCTGGATCTATCCAAGGTGGGATCTAAACATACATTCCAGTCACCACCAATAAATAGTATGTCTGTGGAATATTGTGCTAACCTAGGAAAAAAAGAATTCAACGCACTGTGTTGTGCATTTGGATGATAAACATTGACCATTTATTTATTTGAAGTTTTTATATACCAACATTTGTTTAGTAACATCACATCGGTTCACAATCAACAAAATTTTGCAGCAGTGCTAAATAAACAAGCGATTAGCGACTGTGCTTTACAAATAATGACTTAACCAAAGGGAAATAGGGGAAAGAGGAACAGAGGAGAGGGAGAATAAAGAGGTAAATAAAATAAGTAAATAGTTGTACAAATTAGATTGCAAATACCATTAAATTAAATAAATAATTAAGTAAAACTTGCTAGAACAATGGTAGGTACAGTTAAATAAAAAAACTGGGGGACAAATCCTGTGCAAATTCTATTGAGCGAGGTTGAGTGAATTGCTGGTAGATGATTGCGTATAACTTAAGTATAAGTTTGTAGGAATAGCCATGTTTGAGTTTTTGTTTGAATTTCATTGGGCATGCTTCCTGACGTAGTTCAGGTGGCATGTTGTACCAACAAAGAGGCCCAGCTACGGATATAGCACGCTTTCTGGTTACCTCGAGAATGGTCGCTTTGTGAGAGGGAGTGTGTAGAGTGGCAGCATGTTGAGTTCTGGGGGGTCTGGAGTGCTTGTGGAAATGTAGGTCATTATTGAGCCAGGTCATATTATCAGTGTGTAGGGTCTTGTGTATTAAAGATAAGGTTTTGAACATGATTCTTTGTGCAATGGGGAGCCAGTGCAAATCTTTGAGAATGGGAGTAATATGTTCCGACCTTCGAGTGTTGGTGAGTATGCGAGCTGCTGCATTTTGCATAGTAAAGCTTATCTCTTATAAAATATTAAAAAATTACAAATACCTTCCTTGTCATGAAATGATTTGTTAACAAGCAAGGGAAGTGATCTGTGCACTAAAAATACAATTCCATAGCTTTTTGAATTATCAGCAGCATGATAAACTTCCCCACCCAACCCCTAACCAATCTGTCATGCTCAGTCTTGGATAAATGAGTCTCCTGTAGAAATGCAATCTGAATATCATGTCTCTTAATAGGGGAAGAAATCCCTTTAACATTAAGAGAAACAATATGCAATTTAGAGCCCATGATTCCCAGTAAACATGCAGCAGCTCGCATACTCACCAACACTCGAAGGTCGGAACATATTACTCCCATTCTCAAAGATTTGCACTGGCTCCCCATTGCACAAAGAATCATGTTCAAAACCTTATCTTTAATACACAAGACCCTACACACTGATAATATGACCTGGCTCAATAATGACCTACATTTCCACAAGCACTCCAGACCCCACAGAACGCAACATGCTGCCACTCTACACACTCCCTCTCACAAAGCGACCATTCTCGAGGTTTATATTAATAATCAAAATAACTAACAGTGTGGAAAAAGAAGAAAAATCTTTTGCAGGATTTCTGCACAGTAGCAGAACCACAAATGAACTTGGAAATCTTTGGTTTTATAATGTGTCTAATCATATGATTTTTTTTGTTTTAAACTTGAGAACCACTCAGAACCTAACCAGTAACTTAACCCCAATTTTTCCCACTTTTTTTTTTTTTTTTACAGACCCATAAACAGCAAGCAGCCAACCTGTATTCAAAGATACTAGTACACCCCCTATAGAGAAAGGCCCCTGCACAACCGGATCTGAACCCCAAACCACTTCCTGTTACCCTCTGTGAGAAAAACCCCAATCCAGAGTACACAGCAAATCCAAAAGCACATCCAGAATAAGAAAAGATTAAAAATAATTAAATGACTCAAGATAAACAAAACTTAAACAGCACCAAAACAGGAAACGTCTTAATCCAAATCAGAAGTCACAAATAAGTAAAAAAACCCATTCAAAACATTCAAAAGAAGAACAGCTCTGCCGAGCCCATTCAATCATCATGCAAAAGGCAATACTGTCCACAGAAGGGGCAGCACACTGCAAGGCCAAGCCCCGACAATATCTTGAAAGAACACTCAAAACCACACAAGTGGAATAAAACAGAAAAAATGAATGAGATGGCAGAAGGTTCAATACAGAGAAATTCAGAAATAAGAGATCTCCATAATATAAAAGAAGTTGCATATAAATCCTGTATAAAAACAGAAAATTAACCAAACATACAGCACAGCCAAAAAATAATTCTTGTACTCTATTTACTGAAGCTCACCAGATCCCCACATAAATAAAGAATGTCATAAAAATAAAAGGAGAAAGGCATCCTGAAGGTTGATCTAATGTCTTGAGCAGATCAATGATTAGGAGCAACACCTTGTAAATATTTTCTTGCCTGATCTGGAGATTCCACACTGATGCTTTTCCTTGTGTTGGTAAACCTGCAACCGAGCTGGTTTAACAAGGCATAAGATTCTACTCCTGGGGGAATTCTGTGCAAAAAAACTGAAAATTCTACATACTTTATATTGGTCAAAATAACAATATATATGACAATATTTAAGTAATTAATTTAAAATGTAATACAGAAAAAAGTTATTACTTAAAGATGCAGAGTTTTAAATATTTTGAGCAGAATTTCCTTAGAAGTACATTGTAAGAATGCCCCTTCCACCCTCTCTCTCTCTCTGCTCCTTTAGCCGGTCCACTTTCACTTTGCTTTCTTAGGCTCCCCAACTCTTCCACCCTCCACTATCTCTCCCCTTCCCTGCTAGGCTCAACCCCTTCCACTCTCTTTCTACTCCCAAGAGTATGAGCCCTCACTCAGTACTGCCCCTCACACAGGCTCCCACTGTCCATCTCTCTCTCTCACACACACAGGCTTCCTCTCTCTCATGCACATAAACACCTCCTCATACAGGCTCCTTCTCGCTCTCACATACACAACTT
The DNA here is from genome assembly GCF_901001135.1 of Rhinatrema bivittatum. Lineage (NCBI taxonomy): Eukaryota > Metazoa > Chordata > Amphibia > Gymnophiona > Rhinatrematidae > Rhinatrema > Rhinatrema bivittatum. The sequence goes on from NC_042618.1 coordinate 249,566,534, forward strand.
CACACAGGCTCCCTTTCTCTCTCATGCATACATCCTCACATAGGCTACCTATCTCTCTCTCTCACATACTCCTACACATTGGCACTCTCTGTCTCACACACACACACAGGCTCCCTCTCTCATCCCCCTACGCACAGGCTCGTTTTCTCACAAGCACCCTCACACACACACACACTCCCTTTTTCATGAACACTAGCTCCCAATCTCTCACACACATACACATTCCATCACAATCTCCTCACAAAGAATCCCTCCCACTCTCTGGCGCACACACACACACATACCCTCACTCATGCTCACACACGTACACTTCTACACTCAGCTTCGCAGTCTCATAAAACAACCACTACACACAGACCCACTCTCACTGGGGCCTGCTCTGCTTGCGGCATGCCGGGGTTTGCACCTCCATCTTTGCCGCAAGTGGGATGTGCTCTGCTCGCATGCCACGGCCGTCTCCCTCTTCGCTGTGACATGGCATTCTGGGGCCTTCCCTCTCTTTGCTGGACCTATTTCCTTCACGCTGCAATGCAGCATGCAAGGGCCTTCTCCTTCATCGCTGTGACACGGTATGCAAGGGACTTCTCCCTCTTCTCACAATGCGGCACACCGCAACCTTCTTCTTCGCCATGGCACGCCAAAACCTGCTCTTTCTTCACCGCAGTGGGATGGGCTCTACTCGCAGCACGCTGGGATCTGCTCCATCTTCGCAGCAGTGGGATGGGGTCTGCTTGTGGCATGCCGGAGCCTGCTCCAAATTCTGCACAGAAACTGGAATTTCTGCGCAGGAGGGGAATTCTGCGCAAATTCTGCACTCCACAGTAGCACAGAATTCCCCCAGAAGTATGTCTCAGGTCCCTTTTTATCTCAGCAAATGCTTGCTGATGTTTTTGAATGGTCTGAGAGAAATATTGAAAATAAACAGACACTACTGATTGAACTAAAGCTCGTCTTTTTTCCTTGCTGCATCCAACATAAGAGCATAAGAACATAAGATATGCCATACTGGGTCAGACCAAGGGTCCATCAAGCCCAGTATCCTGTTTCTAACAGTGACCAATCCAACCCACAAGTACCTGGCAAGTACCTAAACATTAGATAAAGCACAAGCTACTATTGTTTATTAATTACCTTAATAGCAGTTTATGGAGTTTTCCTGTAGTAACTTATCCAAACCTTTTTTAAACCCAGTTCCACTAACTGCTGTAACCACATCCTCTGGCATCAAATTCCAGAGCTTAACTATGTGCTGAGTGAAAAAGAATTTTCTTCGATTTATTTTAAATGAGCTACTTCCTAACTTCATGGAGTGTCCCCTGGTCCTTTTATCTGAGAGAGTAAATAAACGATTTACATTAACTTGTTCAAGTCCTTTCATGATGTTGTAGACTTCTATCATATCCCCCCAACACCATACTTATACCTGAAAAATTATGAAGACGGACAATCAGAATCTGCAGCCTTCCATTAGAGCTTGGGGCCAGGACCAACGTCCAGTGCGCACAGTTAACCTTGAGTCGGACCCCTTTCACTTCCAGGACCAACAATTCAGGAATCTAGCAGGTCACAAATTTCGCAGAATCTGAGCCTTCAGCATTCTGAGGCAAGCCAATGATACACAAATTATTCCCCTGATTTCGATTCTCCGTTCTCTCTCTCTCGTCCTGAATTTTGGCTTTCCTCTTCATCAATCTTTTGACCAAATGTGGTCACTGCATGCTCCAGATCCACCATTTGCCCAGTAAATTTGTCAATCCTAGTCTCTGGCGTTTGAACTGAAGCAACGAGCTAGGCCACCTGGTCCACAACAATTCCAAGCTGGGAATCTATGTGCTTACAGATGAATTTTTAAAATACCTGTGCAAGCCAAAAGCAGGAGATATGTGCACAAGTTGGGCCGTCAAGTGCCGAGCAGATTTTAAAAGCCTCCTGAGTATGCGTGCATCTCCCACTATGCACACAAATAAAACGTTTCAAAAAAGGGGTGGGGAGTAGGCATAGTCTGGGCAGGGCATGGGTGTTCCTGGATTTCACAATGAAACCAGCATGTAAATGCATACATGCACAAGTACACACTGGGTTTCCCTGCCGTGTAAAATTTACTTCTGCTATGGATGGCGTGTAAGTAATAAAATAAAAAAATCTAGGCATGTCGGTGGGGTTTTAAGGGTCAGGGCTAACAGGGGAAAAGGAAGGCTATTAAACTAGAAGGCTTTAGAAGTTCTATCCCTTACCTGGCCAAACTAGGAACAAACTGGTGAAACTGGCAATGGCGTGGACCTTTTAAAATCCCCTCACTTAAGCGGTGGAAGCAGGATTTGCGCGCGCCCACTTAAAATTGCATGCACAAGTGCACGCTCAACCTATTTTATAATGTGCATGCATATATGCGCATATCTTATAAAATACCTGCGAACATGGGCACGAGCCAGCTAACGCGACACATGTGCATCCGTGCGCCTGTTTAAAAGTTACCATCCCTGTGAGTTTGTCAGAGAATCTATTCATTAAATACTTAAGTGCAGCAGTAACATTCATAAGGGATACATTGAACCAGTTTCTCCCTTCCAAGGATGTCTCCTCCATGTGGCATGCACTCTTCTTCTCCAAAACAGATTTGATGTCCAAGGATTGAGCTTTGGTCACTTATCAGTCCACATTTTGGACACAGAACGGATAGGAACCTCCTTAGATATTGCAGCACGTGAAAAGCCAATCCAAAATTGTTTTTAAAAAATAGAAGTTAATCTAGGAAATGGTGGGAACCCTGTTCCCGTGCTGCTGTTCAGGCTAGAATATCATGTGATCCCTCACGCCTGCCCAGGCTCAGCCAAAAAAGCAGTAGTAGCTATGCCACTATGCAAAACTACTATACATTTCTTTGTGATCACTATACACGTGATATATACATATATATACTTTTTAAGTAAACTGTGACAGTGCTATAAAGTAAGGAGAGAAAAGAATTGGCACAAGCAACTTATGTAGATTTTGTAAATAAAAAGTAAAATGAACTTTCAAAGTAAGAAATATATCTCTACCCCCCTTCCCTCCCTCTCCACCTCTCCCCCCCCCATAAAGACCTCACCCCCCATAAAGACTCCTCTGCTAGCCTCCCGCCTCCCACCACCTCCACTTCCCCTCCCTCTATCTTCCCACACAATAACACCCTCTCCAAACCTGACACAAGCCACATTGCTTCGATCTAGACTGTTATAAATTGTTCAAACACCACATTACGATGTCACCCCGACGCAATGTAAATTGTCATAAATCCTTGTTGCAATGTAAAATGTTTTTGTTTTAAACTCTCAAATTACCTCATTACTATTTAAACCCATATTCATATTATGACATTATAAATGTTACTGTGATTTACTACTATCCTATATATTTTAAATTGTTATAATTTATACTCATCTCCTTCGTTGCTAGACAAGTTACCATGTTAAATGTTACACTGTAAAATAAGGCAAGTTACCATGTTAATTGTTTCATGTAAAATAAGGCAGACCCTGCCCTATTCACAGAGTTATATGTAAACCGATGTGATATCTCGATCGAATGTCGGTATATAAAAGCAAATAAATAAATAAATAAATAAATAAAATATCTCTATTTTACTTCAACTCTGCATTTCTCCCTATATCACCTTTATAGTTATTGCTATGGCTAGAAAGCAGGGCATGACTGAGGGATAGGATGCACAAATTTATACCCATCCATGCACAGGTTTCCTTCTAAAACCATCTACCATGCCATCACAGCACAAGAAGTGTAGGTAAGCGAACACCCAAGAAACACAGCCAAGACGCAAATAAACTGTCGTGCCAATAACGTTTCTAAGACTCTAAATATATCAGGAACATTATAAAACTTTTCACAAAATGTAAAATTACCTTCATTCGACATTCCTTCAATAACCCTTCCACAAATTTCCAGTTGGTCTGGGCAATCACTGCAGGCGAGAGGTCTGAAAGTTTGGGCTGCCTCAGAGTTTTTCCTAAACTCCTGGCCTCTTGCATGTATTTCTAAAGCAAACAAGACAGAGCATTAATACAACATGATCCACAAGAGATCTTCCTGCTCTGCAGGAACATGTTATAAAATGGACTACTGGAAAAAAGTGAAATAAAGTATCAAATATTAAAACTAGATTAAATGCATGTATTCTGTTCATTGTATTTTCCTCCTTTCAGTTCAATGTAAGCCAGTATGATGTGCCTCACAAATGTCGGCAAAGAAAAATCTATAAATAAAATAAAATAAAATAAATAAAATATAACATTTTGGGTGTGGGGGAAAGATGTCTAAAGACATGCTTCTTTTTTAACCTGTTCAGTGAGGGAGCACTTTTTCTTAGAAAGTGAATTTTTGTTTTTTTATTTGGGTGGTAGGTGGGAGTCTCCAGACAAAATGCAAGGTTTGACACACATTTTAGTGTATAGAAATCTAAGTGATAGAGAAAAACAAGGCGCATCAAAAAAAGTTCAGACATGGTGGAGAATATCGGCTGTTCACAGGCAGAACCCATCCCTCTTCAAGAGCATATCAGCATTTTGTGCAAAAAAGTTTGATGTTCCTAAGAACTGTTTGCGAGTCCATGTTCTGTTAGAAAGGTCTTCTTCATTAAAACAGCAGAGGTATTTTAGAAGAGTTTGGTTTGCAGTTAAAATCACTAATATTTCTCTTTTCTCACTCATTTTTACTTCATGTCAGAAAACTAATAAATGGTTCAAGTGTTTGAAAACCCTCCTCAGTCACTCACATCAACATATATCTAAAATCAGGATGTTGCAGCAATGGTCCTTCTCAGAATCGCATGAAGGCACCCACTAATATGGATGGTGGTGGATAAGGACAAACAGAAAACAGGTTAAAAAAAAGTTAATGGGAAATCTGGATTCTCAGCCCACCTATCCGAATGATGCTCAGGGAGGCTTACTGCATTTTTAGAATGCAGGTAGAATAATTTTAATCTTCATGAGTACCTGAGCAAACTAAAGATAAAATGACTTGCCCAAGACCACAAGGAATGTCAGTAGGAGAAGTGGGATTTGAATCCTGGTTTCCCTGATTCACAGCCTATTGTTGTAGCCACTAGATTTCTACTCTCTTAAAAAAACAAACAAACAAACAAAAACACACCTTGGAAAGTAAATAAGGGGAAAAAAAAGAAAAGAATATAAAGCCAAGAACCAATGACATTAATATTCTGAGCAATCTAGACAGGTTCTGTTAAATGAATAAACATAAAGCCCTATCAGGTTTGCTAGTAATTGAAACATGTCAATGTGTGCATGCAATCTATCACATGCACAGAGTGAGGGAGGAAGATCTGCTCATTACACACAATGCATTCTATTAACACAGAACTAGCTAAGTTCCTCAAAATACCAATTTATCTATTTCTTGGCTCCAGTGTTTCCTCTTTTGATCTTCCTCCTATCTTGTGCCTATATTTCTTTTCCTAGTCTCTCTCTATATATGTAAATTTGCTATTATTGTGTGTTGGTCACTGTCATTCGTATTTCAAAACTCATATTTGCACTGCCTTTTCACATTTAATGATAGATTTCATTTCCTTAGGGTCTACATAGTATCCCACCAGAACTTTTTCCTTAACTGAACATGAAAAATGGTAATAATTGATTTTCTCATGAACACATAAATATGTCAAATGTGCTTACATGCATATAACAGCTGTCTGAACATTGCTTGACTTTAGTACATACAACATTACCTGAGCCATGTAGCAGTGCACAAACATTTAGAGGTTAGGAGAAGTACCCACATACTTTCAACCAGTGAGAAAAGGATGTTCCTGGGTTCAGGGAAAGGTTGTGGGGAGAAATGAGTGTGTATTTTCAATCATAAGAAATAGGAGCTTTCCCAGAGACAGAGAGAGTCCAGGGGAATGTTTAAGGAGTGAATTTTCAAAATGTTACATGGATAAAAATTAGTGTATATGTGCGTCAGTAGCCTTTACTCATTTATTCTGTATTTTATTAAACTTGAAAATACACACATACTTTTATATATGTGCGCAAAAAAAGGGGTTTGTGTCTAGGGGCATTCCGAAGTGAGGCCAACAAAAGTGAATAAGTTGCTCTTTTAAAAGACACTCACACACACATATTTGCCAACTTATTTGCGTATTTCTACACCTGATAATTATCTAGAGTGATATTAAATATATTTATTATGAAGTACTGATTGGATGCGAAGTCTGGGTGAACTGGGGGGAGTTCAGGCTGAAGAACCAGGAAGGTCTTGAAGACCTGGAGAAGGACTAAGCGAACTAGTGGACTAATTGGTAAACTGGATAAAGCGCAGTTCCTTACCTGTAACAGGTATTCTCCAACAGCAGGATGTTAGTCCTCACATGTGGATGACATCATCTGATAGAGCCTGGCACAGGAAACTTTGACCAGCACACTGAGCATGCCCAGCATGCCACATTCTGTGCATCCATGTGAGGTCCCCCTTCAGTCTTGTAACAGAGAAACAAGTATGAGCCAAAAAATAAAACAACCCAGAAGGAGAACCCAATTCTGCAGGGTGGCGGGCGGGATTCCTGAGGACTAACATCCTGCTGTCCTAGGAGAACACCTGTTACAGGTAAGCAACTGTGCTTTCTTCTAGGACAAGCAGGATCTCACATGTGGGTGAATACTAAGCTCCAAGCTATTTCCGTGAACAAGTGAGTCCAACAGGTATTGAACAAAGTGCCAACAGGCACAACAATAACTGTGGCTCTGTTAGTCAGCAGGGGACTTCCTGGCTCCCACTAGGGGCACTTGGCAGGAAGAATTGGGTTCAGGTCTGGAAAAGATTGTGCAGGACAAATTAACCAAATGCACTATCCTGCTGCCCATCCTTGTCCAAGCAGTAATGAGCTGCAAATGTGTGAAGAGAACTCCACGTTGTGGCATGGCAAATTTTGACAATGGAGACTGCTCGCAGATGAGCCACTGACATCACCATGGCCCACACAGTGTGAGCTTTGATTCGGCTGGCCAGCGGAAGGCCTGCTTGCGCATAGCAGAAGGCGATGCAATCCGTCAGCCAGTTGGACAAAGTCTGTTTACCCACCGGCACTCCCAATTTATTGGTATTGAAAGACACAAAGAGCTGAGTGGACTGCCTGTGACCAGCTGTGCGATCTAAGTAAAAAGCCACGGCCCTCTTGCAATCCAAAGTATGAAGAGCCTCCCTTGAATGGGAATGAGGCCTGGGAAAGAAGGTGGGTAAAACAATTGATTCATTAATGTGGAAATCAGTCACTACCTTAGGCAGGAACTTAGGGTGCGTACGCAAGACCACACGGTCATGAAAGAACCTCGTGTATGGCAGGTAAGTTACCAAGGCCTGAAGCTCGCTGACTTATGAGCCAAAGTAATCGCCATTAGGAATATAACTTTCCAGGTGAGGAACTTGGGTCATAGGAATGAAACAGCTCAAAGGGAGGACACATGAGCCACGCCAGGACAATGTTGAGGTCCCAGGATGCAACAGGAGGCTGAAGGGGCTTAAGCTGGAGCAGGCCCCTCATAAAATGACCTAAGTAAGGGCTACATCGATATGAGCCAGCCACACCTCGATGGTATGCACTAACTAAGATGAACCCTGACTGAGCCAGTTTGAAGCCTAGACTCGGAAAAGTGCCACAAGTAGTCCAACAGCTGGGGAAGGAGTCATGTGAATGGATCCAAGCCATGCCCCGCACACTAGATGGAGAATCTTCTCCACTTCAAACTGTAAGACTTCCTGGTGGAAGGCTTTCTAGAAGCTACCAGCACCTGGAGATACTGTCAGGGCCAATGGCTGAAGGAATTAGCGTTCAACATCCATGCCATTAGGGCCAACATCCGGAGGTTCAGATGGTGCAGGGTGCCCTGGTTCTAAGTGATCAGATCGGGCACAGTCCCCAGCTGGATGGAGGCCCTGACCATGAGGTCCCGCAGGAGAGGAAACCTGTCGGGGCCAAAAGAGCACCAGGAGGATCATGGTCCCTCTGTCCTGTTGAAGCTTCAGAAGAGTCTTCAAGAGGATGAGAAGAGGAGGATATGCACAGCAGACCTCTCCCCCAGTGAAGTGAGAAGGCATCCGCGCCCCCCCCCCCCCCCCCCGGTGACAGGGAGCAGAAGCTCCTTACCTTGTAATTGTGCAGGAAGGCAAAGAGTTCCACATCTGGGGTACCCCACTGATGAAACATTTTGGCCGCTAAATCAGGATTGATGGGCCATTCGTGTCGCTGGAAGGAGCGATTCAGTCAGTCCGCCAGCACGTTCAGCGTCCCAGGCAGTGTTGCATCCGTTGGACCTCGACAGCTTCACCCCGTTTGCCTCACCTTATTCACAGTTCCTCCCGCTTACCTGGGCAAGATGACTACCGCTGTGTCTACAAGCCGACCTCTCTGGCATTCCCGGAATGGCTATGGTGCAGCCTCCCACCATTGCTCCCCCCCATGTACCTAACTAGGGTGTGCGCAACCCACGTCTTTGTACCACCCTTGGTGCGAACCTAGAGGGTGTTCCCTCATGCTGACATCACGTCATCCGGATATATTACCTTCACTCATTTGCTAGCTCCCCGAGTTAGCAAGGACTCAAATCCGTTCTCGTCTACGCTACTCTGCCGCTTCCGTGCTGCCGCAGGAAGCTCTCTCTTTGCCCTTCGGGGTATATATGCTAACCTGGGTACCCACTCCTCGGGGGTCCTCTGCTTTATTTCAGATGCCTTACAGGGAACAGGTACTCACTCCTCGAGGGCCTGCTCTCCCTGCCTCGGTACCTGTACCTTCTACAATGACCTGGTGGAATCGCATATCAACAGCAAACACCTAGTGAGTACTCTAACCCTCAGTCTATCATCCACAGTATCTCCTCGCTGAGAGACCTGCTGCGGAACCTCCTGACATCATCTAGGAGAGAAAGGCTCCCTCTGCCGAGGTCCCTGAGACTGCAACTACGAGACCCTCACTACTGCCACCTCTGGTGGTTCTATCCAAGCTGTTTAATAAAAGAACTCTTGTGTTTGATTAGTACGAGTCTAGCCCAGTGCTGTGGCTCCTCACAGGGCTCCTCCCCGTGGGCATAGTCACCTCCACAGCACCCAAGGATCCACAAACACACATAATAATAACAGGCAGGTACGTCGCACACGACATCCCCGCGACAGGGCCGAGGCCACACCTGCACCACCTCGTGACAGAGGATGAACGATCCTGTGCTTCACTGTTTGCTGACATACCACATTGCCATTTGGTTGTCCATAAGGATCAGGACTTCTTTATGCAACAACTGGTCTCAGAACGCCCATAAGGCATAATGGATCACCCGAAGCTCCAGAAAGTTTATTTGACAGTGGGCTTCATGAGCAGTCCAGAGTCCATGCATGTAGATGCTGTCCACATGGGCTCCCCAGCCCTGAGGAGACGCGTCGGTGATGAGGACCACTTGAGGCGGAGCAGTCTGGAAGGGAATCCCCCCACTCTAAATTGTAGAGGTTTTCTCAGCAGGATAGAGTGGTCCGCAGAGGTTCCGTGACTGCCAGGCAAGTCTTGAGGTCCTGAGAGGCCTGTCACCACTGTTACCGCAAAGTCCATTGTGCCCTCTGTATGCACAAGTGGGCGAGAGGGATAACATGGACAGAATCTGCCATGTGGCCCATCAAGCGGAGCAGAAGGCGGGCAGTCACATGCCAGCTGCTGCATACAAAGGCCCTGGTGAGGTAAGGGCAAGAGCTCGATCGCCGGGCAAAAATGCTTTTGCCTGTGCTGTACCTAGCCTGGCTCCTATGAAGTCCAGCTGAGGAGATGGGCAGAGATGGGATTTTGAGTAGTTGATCACAGACCCTAAGGATTGCAGAGTCTGCATTGTCAGGGCTAAAGCACTCAGCACCCCTGTGCGGGAATCGCTTTTGATCATCCAGTCGTCTAGGTATGGGAAGATGTACAACTCACGACACCTGAGATACGCGAGGGGCTGAGGCCAACCCAAAAGATAGCATCTTGTACTGGTAGTGAGACTTCCCCACTACGAAGTGGATGTATTTTATGTGGCCGGGGAAGATGCTATGTGAGCGTAAGCTTTGAGATTGAGGGAACAGAGCCAGTCTCCTCTTTTGAGGAGGGGTATCAGCGTGCCCAGACAAACCATCTTGTACTTATCTCTTCGGAATTAAGAAATACCGTGAATAGAACCCTCAGCCCTGCAGGAAGGGCAGAGAGTTCTGATAAAGTATGACCTGCTGGCAGACAAACCTCATGATGGACATGGAGAAGAAGTCCATGGGAGCTGTCTGAAGTTGAGTCGGTACCCCTGATGGATTATAGTAAGGACCCATTGGTCCGAAGTGACATCCTCCCAGTGATGGACGAAGCCAATAAACCTGCCTCCCACTGGGGGATCCGGAATCAGAGGTGCGCTTGGCTGAATCGTGCTCCTCACCACCAGTCAAAAACCCATAGCTGGGGTGCTGGCTGAGGCCTGGGTGCTCGCTGCTGGCAAGGGAGCCCCTGGAGCTAGTGCGTGGCTTGCGAACTTGAGAGGCTGGAGGATAGTACTTCTTCTGCCTATAGAAGGACTTCCGGAAACCTGGCCTGGAAGATTTTCTGATCGAGGAATGGAGCGTCAGAAATACTACCAGAAAGCTGTTGAAGAGTGTCATGGTGGTCCTTCAATTGCGCCACAGCATCCCAGACCTTATCCCTAAAGAGGTTGTCACCTGTGCAGGGGAGGTCAGCTAGCTTTTCTTGTACCTCTGGACGGAAGTCAGAAGCTGAGCCAGGCCATCCTACAGGCACTGATGCCCACTGCAGCTATGCGGGGTGCAGTTTCAAATGCATCGTAGGTAGATCTCACTTCATGTTTGCCAGCCTCTAAACCCAGCAGGATGATAGCTGAGAGCGCCTCCTGTTGCTGTTGAGGCAGGCCCTCTGCGAGGTCTTGTACTCACTTCCATAGGTTCCAGTGGTCATGTACAAATGTTAGGCAGCAATACGGGCAATAAGCATAGTGCCCTGGAAGACCTTTCTGCCCAAGGCATCAAGCTCCCTATGTTCTCGCCCCAAGGTGGCAGAAGCGTGGGTATGGGCGCGCCTGGCTTTTTTTTAGGGCGGACTCCACAACCACCGACTGGTGGGGAAGGTGCCGCTTCTCGAACCCCACAGCTTGCTGCACCAAATAGGTGACTTCCGCCTTCCTAATAACGGGGATATGAAGATCGGGTGTTCCTACATCCAGAGGAGAAGGTCCTTAAAGATGTCGTGGATGGGAACTGCCACGATTTCCTTATGAGCGTTGACAAACTGAAGCATTTCCAACAGCTTACGTCGCGCATCCTCCTCCATAAGAAGCTCAAAAGGAATAGCCACAGCCATAGCCCTGACAAACCCGCAAAGGAAAGATCCTCGGGGGAGACCGACGCCTTTCCTCCGGTGGGGCAGGCTTGGAGAGGGGGTCCTCTCATTATTCGATTGAAGATTCAGAGGAATCATCCTCCCATGGGTCATAAGGGCCTTCCTCCTCACTAAGGCCAGCGTGGCATGGGTGAGACCTGTAAGGGATTCCAGGGCTCTGATGGCTTCGGGGGTATCGAGGATACCGCAGGAATCGATGGTTCCCCTGGCATCGGGGGGACCAAGGGATGCGGGAGGCTGGAGGGCCCAGCAAAGGCTCAGGGAACTGAGGCCTCAGGAATGCGACACCTGCCGCGTCTTCCTCCTTGGAGGATCCAATGATAGGAATCGCTCCTGAGGGAGGCATCGGTGGCTGCTGGGGAACTGAAGGTTCCTTGGGCACCGGTTGCTTTGGCAGGGAGCCTAACAGGACATCCAAATGCTCAAGCAGAGGTGCAATAATAGACAGCAGAGGCTCCAGCACAGTCATGGGGACTGGTGGCACGGGTGGCTCGATGCTCCAAAGAGCTCTGAGCACCGCGGTCTGCACCCTGTGGTCCAACTCCTCCTGAAAGTCCAGTGAGGCCAGGACTGAAGGAGGGGGCCAAAGCGTCACTGGCTCTTCCTTGGATCTCCGAGGTGGCACGGTGCCCGGCGCAATCATCCGTGTATGTTGGAGGATGGTGCATCCGAGGAATGGGGTCTCTTCGGTGGCAGTATGGCAGCCACCAGTCCCGCACTGGAACCGGAGCTGCGCGTTGATGGCGACAGATGTCAATGCTTGCGGGACCTCCCACAGTGCTCGGCCCCGAGAAGGCAGAGGATCCCGATGTCCTGGAAACTGGTGAGATCATGGAGGATCGATCACCATTACCGCGATCCTTTGAAGAAGCAGAAAGAGAAGTGGTGAGAGGGAATGTATCAAGGGGCACCCCTTGACCCCCCAGTGTCGATGACTCCGACATGGGCATGGATGGAGCGGACTTTTTAGAACCAAAATGTTTCTCCATCTTGTCAAGGCATGCACAATGGCCTTGGGGATCATCTGATCACTCAGTTGACACCTTGGACGTCGTGTGAAACCCCCAGGCAGAGGATGCAAACCTCATGCGGATCTGTGATGGACATGGTCCACAGGCACTGGGGGCACCGACAAAAGCCAGACAATGCCATGGAAAATACCTGACATGTGGTTGATGACCAGCGGTCACAGAGAGGCAAGATGCTGGGAATCGACCGCAAAGAAGCAGAAAAACAGAAGTTTTGAAAATTTGGATTGCTGGAAGGCTTTTTTTGGTGGGGGGCGAAGGGAAGCCTAGGACAAAATGTGACTGACAGTTTCTACTGTATGTTGGTTATTGGGAAAACAACACAATTTGTTACAAAAAACAGTACAGGGGGAGGGGGAGTCAGTAAAGAAAATCTTCGCACAGGGCAGCAAATATGCTGACCCAGGCCCTGCTACATACGCGCATATATGTTTCAGGGTAGAGATATGCATACTTTATAAAACACATGTATATAATACACATGGGTTATAAAATACTTGCATAAATCTGCTTGCAAATTATTTGTTAACCGCCTATCAGTTAGGCGATTAACAAATAATTTTAAATAAGTATATATGTGTATATGCCACAGCTCACATTTTTCTGAAAGTTATCCTTTAAGTGTGAATGCCTTCTCTGCCAACCCCATCATTTTTGTAGAGCCCTTATACTAATATATTTTGTATTATTATTTTTATACTTTCTAGAATACAACTTATGTACCTTAATCTATTATGTCCAAATGCTTAAAAAATCTAATTTCCTGATTCTGCTCTGTTTATACTCTACTTTTGTCTTATGTGCATGGCATCAGTGTGATGCTGCTTAAATTCCTGATCAAGATTAGCATAGCAGAGCTCTGATTTAGTTAGATTAAGAGTGAGTGAGTGAATACAAAGCAGCAGAATTGAAAAACTTTAAACACCACCATCACTTGCAAACATAAAAAAAACTAGAATTAAGGGAAATATTAAGTGTTTTAACTGCCAACATAATTACCTTAAAAATGATAATGTTGTTGCTTTGGGTTTTAATTATACATTGTAAAGCCTGTTCTAAACAAAATTTGGAATTTATACCAGAAAACCAGGTCCAAGATAGTAAAGATGAGTTGAGATGCCTGGTCAACATGAGAATCACTAAAATTCTCATTAGGGGTGAGGAAGTCTCTGATTGAACTCTGAATCATAGCTTGAAGAAAATGAAAAGTGGGAGGATGAGGGGGAAAAAAAAGGACAAAGATGAAAAGAAAAATGAAATATAGATAAACAAGGATGAGATGAAAAGGAGAAGAATTCAAGTGTGACATGCAATAAAACTGAAAATAAAATATCTGGGTATACAGAACTTTCCTTATGGGTGATTTCAATTTTAATATGTAAAAACATGGGAAATCTGAAGTTGGATAAGATAAAATGTTCCCCCCTTATAGGAGTGTATTGCGTAATCCATTGTTTTTCCAATCTCATTTCTCTATAGAACTGCTGAAACATAACATCTCTATCCCTAAATGTAGCAGTATGTAAACAACCAGAAAAATCAATAGTCACATCAAAATATATTATTTTTCTAGGGTAAGTAACATCACTGGTTTAAATGATTTGAAAGATGATTAATGTTGCAAGCTTTATTACATAATGGCAAAGAATATCAAAACCATTCAAAAAATAATTCCAAAAATAAAATTGGCACAATAACACACACATATATTTATCAATTGCCCTAGTCAATCATTCCTCATTCATACTCTCTTTGTGTGATGCATTTATAACATGTATAGATAGCGACATAAAACACTGTCAAAATATATAGAAAGTGCTTGTAATGGATCAATGACACACTTGCAATAGAGCTGGACTTCAAGAAAGATACTTTGTGAATTGCAAATGAGTCACATGGAAGATACCTTCATTAAAAGGGGGATACAGCTGAATCACACTCCACAAGAAAGGCTATGTTGTAATTATTTCACAATGATGTTTCTGTAGTCTATATGCTACTTCTGCTATATCCTGTATTCTCTCTGTCCCTACAAAGGCCTCTGTTTTGCCATCTAGTCTTCCTCAGGGGAAAATATTGTTCATAACTTTTTGCATTGATACCATGGACTGTATTTAGTGAAGAGGACTTGATCTCTTATTGTTGATTCTACTTTATATGTCAATTTGCCAATTCAGTGTCTTAAGATGAGTGAGGTTATCAAATTTGCAGATGATACAAAATTATTCAGAGTAGTTAAATCACAAGCGGATTGTCATACATTGCTGGAAGACCTTGCGAGACTGGAAGATTAGGCATCCAAATGGCAGATGAAATTTAATGTGGACAAGTGCAAGGTGTGGACCAGTAGTTACATGATTTTAGGTTCCATATTAGGAGCTACCACCAGGAAAAAGATCTAGGCATCATAGTGGATAATACATTGAAATCACTGGCTCAGTGTTCTGCAGCAGTCAAAAAAGCAAACAAAATGTTGGAAATTATTAGAAAGGGAATGATGAATAAAAGGGAAATTGTCATAATGCCTCTATATCCCTCCATGGTGAGACCGCATCTTGAGTACTGTGTACAGTTCTGGTCACTGCATCTCAAAAAAAGATATAGTTGCACTGGAGAAGGTACAGAGAAGGGCGACCAAAATGATAAAGGGAATGGAACATCTTCCCTATAAGGAAAGGCTAAAGAGGTTAGGGCTGTTCAGCTTGGAGAAGGGGGATATGATAGAGGTCTTTAAAATCACGAGAGATCTCGAACGAGTAGATGTGAATCGGTTATTCACACTTTTGGATAATAGAAGGACTAGGGGGCACTCCATGAAGTTAGCAAGTAGAACATTTAAGATTAATTGGAGAACATTTTCACTCAACGCACAATTAAGCTCTGGAATGTGTTGCCAGAGGATGTAGTTAGTGCAGTTAGTGTGGCTGGGTTTAAAAAAGGTTTGGATACATTCTTGGAGAAGTCCATTAACTGCTATTTATCAAGTTGACTTAAGGAATGGCCTCTGCTATTACTGGCATCAGTAATATGGGAGCTTCTTAATGTTTGGGTAATTGCCAGGTTTGGCCTCTGTTGGAAACAGGATGCTGGGCTTGATGGATCCTTGGTCTGACCCAGCATGGCAATTTCTTATGTTCTTAAGACTTCAACTGTTGTTAATTAACAGCTTGCTAAATGCAGAATAATTGTCTGTGAATTTCCAATGATAACATGATCGAGTCATCTGTCTTGTATGTATCGATCTCCTCGGGATCCAATCTTTTCATTTGGTTTGTTTGCCTCTGTTTGTGCCGTTCGTCAAACTGGTAGCTGTCTCTTCTTAGCATGTTGTAAAACCCTTTCAAGTCTCTTTGCTGGAACTATACCTGGAGAAGACTTCAATACCTCTTTGCAGTACAGACGCTGTGTTGTTAGTCCATGTTATCAACACAAGATAAGTTATGAACAATATTTTCCCCTAAGGAAGCTTGGACGGCAAACAGAGGCCTTTGTAGGGACAGAGAGAATACAGGATATAGCAGAAGTAGAACATAGACTACAGAAACATCATTGGAACAATAATCATGTGAAACAATTACAAAATATCCTTTCTTGTGGACTGTGATTCAACTGTATCCCCTTTTTAATGAAGGTACCTTCCATGTGACTCATTTGCAATTCACAAAGTATCTTTCTTGAATTCCAGCTCTATTGCAAGTGTGTCACTGTTTCATTACAAACACTTTGTATATATTTTGACAATGTTTTATGTTGATATCTAATACATGTTATAAATGCATAACACTACAGAGTTTAGAAGCGGTGTGAATGAGGAATGATTGACTAGGGCAATTGATAAATATCTACGTGTGTTATTGTGCCAATTTTATTTTTTGAATAATTTTGATATTTTTTGCCATTGTGTAATAAAGCTTACAACAGTAAGCATCTTTCAAATCATTGAAAACATTAGTGGCATTACGTACCCTATTTTAGGGTTCTCGGACGGATATACCATTTTAGGTACCCACGTATCATTTTTATTTTATTTGCCTATATCCAATACATAGATAGATATGTATATTTGTAAAGTGATTGACTGGGGACATCACAGGATCAGAATCATATAGGCATTGAATAGGAGCAATATTATATATATCATTCAGACAGGTGACACTGCAATGGAGATTAATGGGTTTTCAATTACAGCTCCTGAAATCATACTTATTTTTTTAACATTTTTACAAGTAATGAAAACTTTTGTAGCAAAATATTTTGTCACACAATCATTTCTAAAACAAGAGTCGCATTTGCCCCAACTTGGACAAGTTTCAGCTAAAAACACTTGTGTTGGATTGGGGGAGGGGGTGTAAGAGGCACTTTCCAAATAAAACACACAAATTGGTAACATTTCTGCTCCCAGGAAAAGGTGTGTCTGTGCATTTTGAAAACCTGTTCCTGAAAGCAGCAATGTTACCAATTTGTGCATTATGGGGTAAATTTTCAAAGAACCACACACGCAAGGTGACGCAATTGGGCCTTCCCTCCCAGTCCGCTCCTTTATTCTTCAAACTGGTAGCTGTCTCTTCTTAGCATGCTGTAAAACCTTTTCAAGTCTTTTTGCTGGAACTGTACCTGGAGCAGACTTCAATACCTCTTTGCAGTACAGACGTTGTGATGTTAAGTCCATGGTATCAACACTGCCTCCCTTTTCCCTTCTCCACCTCGACCCTCAACCCCCTCAATTAACATAATATTTTAAAATATTAAAGTTTACCTGCTCTCCTGAGCAGCAGTAAGCTCCGCGCACTGGCCGGCCCCCTGCACGCTGTCCCGGCCATGCCCCTCCCCTTTTTACAAACCTGGATCTTCCGTGCATACTGGGAGATACGCGCATGGCAGGGCTGCTTTGAAAACGTGCTTGGCGCTCGCGGCCCAACCACTCGCGTATCTCCCAGTATTGGCGCGCGCCAGGGCATTAAAATTAGGCCATTTGTTTTCAGAATGCATCTGTTCCCGCATACAGGCAGCTTTAGCTGAAACTGGCTGTTCGGGACTACTGCAACTCTTGGTTTTAAAAGTAGACTCTTGTAATAGTTTAACACTGCAGTTTTCTCAAGATGTACTTTTTGCTTCATTTTGCACTGATAACAGTTATTTGTTTGGCTTTGTCACAATGTTTTGCTACACCAATGTTCATCACTTGTAAAAAATAAATAAATAAATAAAGAGGAGTAAGATTTCTGGAGCTATGATTAAAAAAAAAAGTTGGTATGTTACCTGCATGATACATGATTGCTCCTATTCCGAGTGTATATAATAGTCCTCTCAGGTCCCCAGTTTTTCTCCTTATTAAGTATATACTGTATATATCTAACCCTGCCATTACTCAGAAGGGTTTTCAATAGTTCTAAAAAGTGCGTGGTGACATTGGTTTGAAAACAATTACTTCTTTGCAATTAAACTGGGGACATTACCATTATGTACAACTGACCGGAACCAGACATAAGCCAAAGCTGAAAATAGTAGAATGTATGCATAAACCACTAAGCCACCTTGCTAAAATACTGCCATCTAAACAAAAACAATCTTTTAAGCTTATTGCTTTCTTATGGCTATAAACTACTAAAGATCATTTTTGGTGCTCTTAAGAGACACATGCGCACAAAACATGATTTCTGTGTGGACAAACTCCTCTCCCCCTTTTTTTGAGTTAAACTGTACCTTCAAGCCTTTTGCAATTTGTATGCCTTTTTTTTTTTTTTTTTTAAACTTACAATACATTACCATACCATTTGTTTACTGCATCAGCACACAGTCTTCATGCATGGCTTATTATATTGGACTCACAGTAAATATATATGCTCTCAAAAGAAAAAGATCCAATTTATAGTGAAGGTAGCAATTCTGTTTCCTAATACATCACTCAAAGCAGTTTAAAGCAGAACATACCAGGCAGCATTCAGAGAAGGATTTTTTAGGAGGTCGTGCAGGAGGAGGGGGCCCCTGATCCCACTCCCAGAAAGCCATAGAGTTCTGTCGGATCAAAAGCTCCTCTGATGGCTGGGAGCAGCAGATACACAAAAAGGCAAATGAAAACAGAAAGCCAGAGAGAAGACAGACAAAATAAGCATGCACATGATCCAAAGTTAAAGAAATAAGAGAAACAAAAGTAAATACAGTTCTAACAAAAGGAGCAATAAAAATGATATGCAGAGGCAAAGAAAACAACATTCAGAACTATGAGCCTGATTCACTCAAGAGATTTTCCCCATACTGTAGGGCCAATGTAACAAGACCCGTGCTGAAATTGGCATTTTTTCTGCGTGCGTAGCAAAAATAGACGGCTGCACAGGATTTAATAATGGAGGAGTATGCTAATGAGATATGTGCAGAAAATCCCTGCAGAAAAAATTACTCGCGCCATTATGCATGTAAAACCACACATTCAAGGTCCAAGGTAGCAATCGACGTGGCGAAAGCCTTTCCCTTTCAAGGCAGTTAGAGGTCCGGGGAGTGGGAATGAAGGTGGAACGCCTCTCGGGCCCTCCTCAAAACTGCCTTATCTCAGCCTGTTCTCCATGCAACTGCCTGCCACGCTGCCATACTGTAAGGCTTCTGCCGTTGTTTGGCTGACCCGCAAAATGTACCGTAGCATCAGAAAAAAGTGAACGAAATCCATGATTACACTAGAGCTGCATGGATACACACCCAAACCAATGCCAGCAATGAAAAAAATGGTCTGACAGGTGTTTTAACTTAACTCCTGCCCTGATCCAGCTGCTAAAAAGCCTGCTTAAAAACCCCTCACCAACCATTCTCTTTGCTAGCATGGCTCCCTGTATAGCCCATAAATGGATAATTGCCTCCTTTACATGCCGTTTGCATGCAACCCGCTGAGGGTTTTTAATGTGGGTTTGTGCATGCATTGTACACATTACATACATGCATAAGGTCTGTGTGGGAAAACATGCACAATTAATTACTTGTGCAAAAACCCGCGGTAGGTTGAGTGCAGCTTATTACATTGGCCCCTATGTGTACCTGGGACAAAAGTACTGAGTGGAAGAGGACTCTAGAATAGCAAGTTAGCATTCACAGAAAGAGGCATTTACACTAATGCTGCAGTGCTCTGGATTTGTAACATTTAGTGGATAATTTGGTAAAAACATACATTAGATGGCAAATACATGGAGAAGTTGCACCAATTTGGAAAGTAATGCTATATGCATAAGTTTGCTTTGAAAATTATCCTACTATATCTAGCCACACATAATTACATCTACTAATTTGTGTGCAGATTTTTCCCAAGAAAATGTATCCATATATTTTTAAACATGCAAACCCTTCCCCAACTCCACCTCTGGGAACACCTCTGCTCAATCCAATTAAACTTATTCGTGTACATGACATGCACCCTAGGTTTACCCACATACTGGGTGGTCAATTTTGGAACATGCCATTTCCATGGGAATACAACTGTTTTACCCATGAAAATGCCTTTGAAAATTATTCTCTTATGATGTGAACATCTGCAAATGCAATTTTCTTGCACATGCTGCAAACTACAGTAAAGATAATCTAATTTTAATAGCAAAACAGCACAGCGGTCCTCTTCAAGCAAATTGCAAAATGAATAAAAAGATTTAAAGCATAACAAATGCAATCAAAATATAAACATACTGGGGCGGATTTTCAGAGCCCTGCTCGCGTAAATCCGCCCGGATTTACATAGGCCCACCGGCGCGCGCAGAGCCCCGGGACTCGTGTAAGTCCCGGGGTTCTCCGAGGGGGGCGTGTCGGGGGCGGTCCCTGTCGGCGCGCCGTTTTGGGGGCGTGTCGGCAGCGTTTTGGGGGCGGGTACGGGGGGCGTGGCTACGGCCCTGGGCGGTCCAGGGGCGTGGCCGCGCCCTCCGTACCCGCCCCCAGGTTGCGGCCCGGCGTAAATCCCCCAACAAAGGTAAGGGGGGGGGGGTTAGACAGGGCCGGGCAGGTGGGTTAGGTAGAGGAAGGGAGGGGAAGGTTAGGGGAGGGTGTTAGAGGATTCCCTCCGAAGCCGCTCTGATTTCGGAGCGGCCTCGGAGGGAACGGGGGTAGGCCGCGCGGCTCGGCGCGCGCCGGCTATACAAAATTGATAGCCTTGCACGCGCGCCGACCCAGGTTTTTTAGTAGATACGCGCGGAGCCGCGCGTATCTACTAAAATCCAGCTTACTTTTGTTTGCGCCTGGAGCGCAAACAAAAGTAAGCTATTCGCGGAGTTTTGAAGATCCGCCCCACTGTGACTGAGGGGCGGATTTTAAAAGGAGCGCGAATAGCCTACTTTTGTTTGCGCTCCAGGCGCAAACAAAAGTACACTGGATTTTAGTAGATACGCGCGGAGCCGCGCGTATCCACTAAAATCCGGGATCGGCGCGCTCAAGGCTATGGATTTTGTATAGCCGGCGCACGCCGAGCCGCGCAGCCTACCCCCGTTCCCTCCAAGGCCGCTCCGAAATCGGAGCGGCCTCGGAGGGAACTTTCCTTTGCCCTCCCCTCACCTTCCCCTCCCTAACCCACCCGCCCGGCCCTGTCTAAACCCCCCCCTTACCTTTGTCGGGGGATTTACGCTGGGTCAGACCAAGGGTCCATCAAGCCCAGCATCCTGTTTTCAACAGAGGCCAAAGACTAAGTTCCTCCTTTTAATTTCAGCTCAACTGGGACCAGGGCTGGGATTCTAATGCCATGATTTCATTCACAAATCTTATCTGGGGATTTTTGTCCTACTTTAATAGGGCTTTACTTCCACTGTTCATAGTCTGGTCATTGCAGCAATGATCCTGAGGCCGGGATTCATATAACGGGGCTTGTTCCAGAACCCTGTAGCATGGATTCTTTTTTTTTTTTTTTTAAATCTTTATTTTCAATTTTCCAATATTAGATACACAATCAAAAAAATATTAACTTCCTACTTACATTTACACTTTCTGAAATCACATTCGATATACAATTTCTATAAGGAAATAACTAATCCATAAATTGTCATACCTGACATATTTAAACTTAAAATTTTGCATATTCAAATATAGAAAGGAAAAAAAGACAAAAAAGTATCCTCTAATCTTTCTCTGTTAGAGGAAAAAACATTGAGGCTATGTGAGGAATCTAAAATAATTGAGGAGACTAATAAGAAACAAAAAGACATTATCGATAGCTATTCATATTTACCAGCTGATTTACTTATTACTCATGCCATTTCACACACTTAATTGTACCCCCAGATTTGGTGTCTCATTGGGCAATGGTGTAGATCAGAGCTTTCCAAACTTTTCATGTTGGTGACACACTTTTTAGACAAACATAATTTTACGACACGGTAATTCAGTCTACTAGTAAACCAGAGGTTAAAGGTTAAACGAACAAAACATATTTCGACAATTTATGTATGTTTCCTTAAATATATACATAAATAAAATGTTTCACGACACAACCTATCTCATGAAAACCTTAAATTTATATTAAAAATATATATTCCAAGATTCATGTTATTGTTATAATTTATGAGAAACAATAATAAAACAAATTGTCTGTCCCCCACACACTCATCTCTCTCCTCCCCCCAGCACATGTCTGGCCCCCACACACTCATATCTCTCCCCCTCAAGCACATGTCTGTCCCCCCAGCACGTTTGCCCCCCACTCACTCATCTCTCTCCCCCCAGCACATGTCTGGCCCCCACAATCATGTACCTCGTCTTTTTGATTGTTGCCAGTTAAGTGCTTCACTCCCTTCCATGATCACCAGACACTGCTGCTTGCAGTCAGCACTCCTCATGGCCAGGCCTCATCGGCAGCAGCAGCCAATGCAAGGATGGCTGGGCTCGTTCCACCCACCAAGCCCCCCAAAAAAACGCGATTGACAGCAAAAATCACCCAATAATAAGCAACCCATAAACTGAAAAAAAAAGTGAATCTCTAGAAAAAAAAAAGCCCAAACTCGCATCAGAGTTGACCGGGCTTGCGCGACACACCTGCACACTGCAGGCGACACACTAATGTGTCCCGACACACAGTTTGGAAAGCTCTGGTGTAGATGCTATAGGCTATTGTTGAGCTTCAAGAAAACTGTGTAATTGTTCTAACTGGAAAAACACATATTCAGCTTCCCCTTTCTTTAACTCACATTTACACGGGTATCTTAGAAAGAAGGAAAAACCCAAGGTAATAGCTTTCTGACGCAATTTCAAAAATTCTTTCCGTTTCAACCTCGTGATAGGAGCCAAGCCAGGGTATATTTTTACTACTTGGCCGTGAAAACTGGTTGGAAATTTTTGAAAATATTTTTTCATTAGGGTACTGATATCTTTCTTTAAAACAAAAGAAACTATCAGGGTGTTTCTATGCAATACTTCTAAGGAAGAGTCCTCCAAAAAGTTTGATAAATTTGAAGGTACTGGGGATCTTGTTGACACAAAATAACGTGTTAATGGATGGTAAATCATTCTCAGAAAAAAGTAAAACTTCCTTTAAATACTTTTTTAACGAAATATAAGGCAATTCCCCTAATACCTGAGGAAAGTTAGTGATACATATGTTTAAATGCCTGGCCTTATTCTCTATCATTTCTAAACGGTGTGAATATACCAGTTTGTTCTTTTACTACCATGACATTCAACTTATGTATCATTTTTAATTCTTCCTCATTTTTGTTAACTTTTCTAGAAACCTCTGATATAGCATGGATTCTAAACTTGGCCACCTGGTATTGCTCTTAATAAAGAACATGGATCTCCCATCCTCCCTTGCCTCTGCAATATCCCCAGCCTCATGGGATGCAGAAGACTAAAATCAAATAGAGGAACTTCTGCATGGACCTTTCATAATTTTATATATCTCCCCTCTGTCATGTCTTTTCAAAGTTGAAGGATCCTTGTGCTCTTCTGTATCTCTCCTTGCATGGAAGTTTTTCCATACCCCTGGATCAACACTGTTACTCTTCTCTACCTTTTGTTTATTATGTCACCCATCTTATTTTAAAGCAGGTAATTGGAACTGGATCCAAACACAGTTTTGATTTTTGGGAAATTCAAAATGAATATTCAGGAGATATTTGCATACCACTGATCTAAGCGACCAGGTAAATTTGGTTTGGTTACTCTGAAAACCAGATCTGCATGTGACCCTCCAAGACTGCAGTTTGCTCTCCTAGTTTTAAAATAGAAGAAAATGTTTTCAATTTCTCATTCTTGCCTCAGCCTTGGTAAAATTATATTGTTGCCAGAGGTAGGAAGTACTGGTGCTTTAAAGAAGAAAAAACCTAAATTCTAAGACTGTTAGGGTTACTAACCAAAAGCAAGAATTTCAGTACAAATTGGCCAGACAGTTTAACACAATATTTATTGGCTGTAGTATTTAGATAATGTATAAATGGTGAAGAGCGTTAGCAGGCAAACTTTGTTGCCATTCTGAACATAGGAAAATTTTAATTGGTAAAAGTGGTGACATCTTTAACTGGATCAATGTAAATACAGCATGAGGGTATTAATGAAGAAAAAACAAACAAAGCATCAAGACCAGAACACCAAATAGGAATTGTCCTCTCTCATTTATTCAATCTGTTTTCACATACAAATCCTTATAATCTAGTATTCATGTCTGGGTTACTTAATCTGGTTTCAAAACACACTCCACAGTCACACTATGGAACTACTCCAAGATTAAATGGGGAAAAGTTTCCATATGTGTTCAAACTTAACACTGAAATGGATGCCAAATCTGTGTTCATCTACATTTAACTAATTATTAGTTACCACTGGAATAAATGAATAGTGGAACTATTCATTTATTCCTGCCTGGATGGGATTTACTGAGCTAAAATTAATGTGGAACTCTCTCTCTCTCTCTCTTCCTAGTATGAACACAAAGCATTTTCCTATTAGAGGTGTGTATAAAAGCAGTACAAATTCTTAAGAAAATGGCCACTGTGCCGTCATCCTGAGAGGTTTTTGTAAGAGCTAAAAACAGAAGGCCCCCCCATTTCCCTCTTTTGTTCTTTTCCTATTTTTAAGATTAACCATAGTAACATTGATCTCTGGATGAGGTAATTTACTGCTTGCTAACACTTTAACTTGACTTAGCAAGGCATTAACCCCAGGCTTGTGAACTACCAGAAATTCCCTCTTATTAATCAACTTGCAAGCCTATACACTTATCTTTGGAAAGACAACGTGGAACTACGTGTGGCCTGAAAAGCAGGAGTACAATAATGTGTACACATAATAAATAATGTATGTTGGATATCTGTTAAGATTATTGCTTTTAATAGGCTATGTATTTCTGATGATATTGTCAGGAGTAGGGGGGTATATCTTTTGGGAGGGGCTCCAGCAGTTTCCTCCTGCTTCTTTGGCCTTTCTCCTCAATTGAAACAGGCCTCGGTTTGGGCTATGGAGCCATAACGTTTTCATTCGCAATTACCTGGGAGGAAGAAGGGTATTTCCCCTATTTTATATTTCCCTTTCTCGTCACTTGGTATATTCACTGACTATATGGGACATACCTCCCTCAAATCGTTGTCTAATCCAAGATGCTCCGAATGATGTCGAAGGCGATCCTTCCTGCGTTGTGCTGTAGTACTTCGATTGACCCATCGACTGTAATTACATTATGAAAGTAATTAAACATGAGTTGCTTACTGTACATTTTTTTAAAAATCATAACAGTAAAAAGAACATTATACAAACCAAGATTTTCTACACATTTTGATTAGCTAACAGATTCTAGTTTCCATTTTACAATATTTTATAAGCCAACAGACTGCAATATAATTTTGCATTTTAATAGTTGTCATCCTCCAACACTATGGGCCTCATTTTCTAAAGTATCGCAGGCCTGCGATACTTTAGGGAATGAGGGGCAGGGGGCCGAAACGGGGGGCGGGCCTGCGCTAGCCGGCAGCGATCGCACCGTTGCGGTGCAATCGCTGCCGGTTTCGCACCCAATAGTGCCACCATAGAAGGTGTAGCTATTGGGCATGAACTCGGACATGAAAAGGGCCTTACCTTTTCGTCATCCGCGGTGTCTTCGTGGAGTCGGCCCCAGTGACGCCCCGACTCCTCCTCTTCCGGGGCCGACTCTGCCCTCATTTTGGTATCGCACGCGAAAAGGGACTTTTCGCGTGCGAAACATCCCTTATCGCGTTCGATCCGGATGGAAAATGAGGCCCTATGTCAAAATTTGCCCATGGGACAATTAAGGTTATCTTTGAAACTGATGTTCGCCTATTAGATTTAGGGAACATTTTGTAAACTTTTTTTTTAATAAAGTTTAGATACAGGAGTGTCTTTCATAGGGTTGTGGGTCACATATTTTAGAAAATATGTACATGGTGCTATATGACGTTGAATGGATGTATATTTGCTCATTGACGTATTGAATTGTATTTTTGTAAAATTAATTTTTTGGTAAAAAGAATTTTTTATATATGTTTTCTACTTAAAATATATTGGAGATATTAAAAACACAAGAAATGTTTAAAAAATAAATATATGACTTTTGTATTTTAGTATTTGAGCTTTGTGAGTCATTGCCAAATTCTCATTCTTAAATCTCTCTGTTTATTTACACCATTAAGCATAGCATTGTCCTGGACAGACACACTTCATTTGGATTTTCTTGTATCTCCCATACTTGGTTTTCTTCCCCTCTCTCTCTGTAAAAGATTGTTCAGGGAATCAACCATTACAAAATGGCGACATTAAGTAGCCAGATTTAGGGTCCTATGATTGCAGGGTCCTGGAAGGAGCCCTGGGTATATGGCCCCTGGCCAAGGATCATTACTGCAATGACTGGACTAAAGTATGTTGGGAGGGGATATAAAATAGGGGAATTTAAGGATCATGGTGCTAGATCCCAGCCCTGGTTTCAGTTGAGCTAGAAACCCAACAGAGGAGGAGGAGGAAACTGCTAGTGAAGCCTCTTCTCCCCCCCCCCCCCCCCCCCGAAAAATATAGCCTAGCTCTGTATTTTCTCTTGTGACACAGTCTGCCAATATGTACCCCCTCCTTATTTCTCCATTCTAAATCATATACCCTTCAAGCTATTTTTTTTAAACTTATAGTATTTTCATAAGTACAATAATCACACATTGCAGTGCATGAAATGTTTACTTATAAATTGAAAAAAAAAGAGAAAAATATAAATCAATATTGCAATAATATCATAAGATAAACTCATCCATAAATGGAGGGACAGATAGCACAGGATTAAGCAATATTCAAAATTTACATCAGATTATCATACAAACATACCCAAACAGATTAAGGCTCTACTCAGAACTACTCTTAACATCAAGAAACCTTTTCAACTGCATAGACATAGACATAGAATTGATAGCAGAAAAGGACCGAATGGTCCATTCAATCTGCCCAGCAAGCTTATGGTTGTATCTACCGTGCCAAACAAGTCACCTCTATACTTATCAGTTTCCCAGACCGTTAAAGTCAGGGTCCTTGTTGGTTGCTGTTTGAGTCCAATTCTCCGTTAGCTTTCTGCTTCAATGGCTAGAGGTAATTTGGAATTGCATTAACAGTATCAGGCTTATTGGTTAAGGGTAGCAACAGCCACATCAGCAAGTTTCTCTCATGCTTATTTGTTTTCCCAGACTGTAAAATTCAATATTCTTGTTGGTTGCTATCTGAATCTAATTCCCCTTTTCCCCCTGCCATTGAAGCAGAGAGCAATGATGTAGTTGCATCAACAGCATAAAGGCTTATTGGTTAAGGGTAGTAACCTCCACACCAGCAAGTTACCCCATGCACTCTTTTCTTTATTCCCATCCTCTAGCCTTTAGGGATCCACAATGTTTATTCCCTTGCACCTTTGAAATCTTTTACTGTTTTTGTCTTCATCACCTCCTCCGGAAGGGCATTCCAGGCATCCACCACCCTCTCCGTGAAGAAAGATTTCCTGATATTGATTCTGAGTTGCCCTCCCTGGAGTTTCATTTCATGACCCCTTGTTCTACTGATTTCTTTCCAACAGAAAAGGTTTATTGTTGAATGTGCATCATTAAAACTATTCAGGTATCTGAAGGTCTGTGTCATATCTTCCCTGCACTTCCTCTCCTCCAGGGTATACAAATTTAGTTCCTTCAACCTCTCCTCATAAGTCATTTTCTGGAGAACCGCCCCCCCCCCCCCCCCCATTCTGGTCACCCTTCTCTGGATCGCCTCCATCCTGTCTCTGTCCCTTCTGAGATATGGTCTCCAGAACTGGCCACAGTACTCCAGGTGAGGCCTCATCAAGGAACTGTACAAGGGGATTATAACCTCCTTTTTCTTACTGGTTATTCCTCTCTCTCTATGCAGCCCAGCATTCTTCTGGCTTTAGCTATCGCCTTGTCTCGTTGCTTCACCGTCTTCAGATCACTAGACACCTTCACCCCAAGGTCCCTCACTTGCTCCATACACAACAGCCCTTCACTCCCGATCACATATAGCTCTTTTGGATTATCACACCCCAGATGCATGACTCTGCACTTCTTGGCATTGAATCCCAGCTGCCATATATTTGACCACTGTTCAAGCTTCCTTAAATCACATCTCATTCTCTCTACTCCTTCCGGCATATCCATTCTGTTGTAGATCTTAGTATCATCTGCAAATAGACAAGCTTTACCTTCTATCCCTTCCACAATGTCCCTCGCAAAGATATTGAACAAAACCGGTCCCAACACCAATCCTTGTGGCACTCCACTTAACAAGGTTCTCTCTTCAGACTAGGTTTCATTTACCATTACATGTTGACTTCTATCAGTCAACCAGTTTGTATTCCACGCTACCATCTTGACGCTTATTCCCAAAATTCTCATTTTTTCATGAGTGTTCTATGTGGGACTGTATCAAAAGCTTTACTAAAATCCAAGTAAATCCAATTCTCTAGTCCTCCAATCAAAAAAAATCAGATTATCTGACAAGACCTTCTCCTGGTGAATCCATGCTGCCTTGGATCGAGCAACCCACCGGATTCTATATAGTACACTATCCTTTCCTTCAGCAGAGTCTCCGAGGTGAGGCTAACTGGCCTGCAGTTACCTGCCTCCTCTCTACTCCCACTCTTCTGAAGCAGGACCACGACCACTCTTCTCCAGTCTTGCGGCACCACTACTGTTTCCAGAGATCTATTAAACAGGTCCTTCAGCGGACCCGGCAGCACATCTCTGAGCTCCCTCAGTATACTGGGATGCATCTCATCTGGTCCCATTTGTTGTGGGAACGCGGGTAGCGGACCCATTTCTGGTAGTTTCATGTACCCTTGGGCCACGACGCAGCCACAAAGGAGCTCTGGCAAACGCCGAGGCAGGTGAAGAGTGTCCAAGTGTAGGCTGGTGTTGTTGGGACCTTGGCCACAGCCTAACCTGTACGCAGCAGAGAGACCCAAACAACGCAATGTTGGTCTCAAGAGTGGTCCTCGACTACTCAATAGCCCTTTCGGAGCCGCCGCACGGGAGCAGCGATTGCGATAGGATGGACAGTGGTTGAAGGATGAAGACATCAATGAAGACAAAGACTTGAAGTGAGACAAGACTCTGGATACATGGAGTGGAACGACACTCTGGATACATAAAGTAAGACGAGACTCTGAACACGTAGAGAGAAAGGAGATTCTGGATACATGGAGTGAAATGAGACTCTGGTCACGTAGAGAAAGAAACTCAGGAAGGCCATGAGTTGCTTGAAAAGTACTGAGTCGGTACTGCAGATCATGCCTCTACACAACCTAGCCGGACTGGTCCCGGACCACGCAGGCGGCATGCCCTACACAGCCGGGTAGGCTGGTCGCAGACCACGCTAGTGGTTCCCCACTCGAGTTGCTTGCAGAATGCTGAGTCGGTACTACACATCACGCGCTCTACTCAGCCAATGAAGACAGGTCATGGACCACGCTGGTGATTCCCCACACAGGAAGAAGAGAAGATGAAGACTCTGACGAAGCCTGCACCAAAGTGCGCCCTGCACAGCCAATAAAAGCCAGGCATGGACCACACTGGAACAGAACAGGAAACAGAGTTCATTCATGAAGTGGAGCCAAGTTGAAGACTCAGAGGATCCAGACAGGGTTGAAGATTCGAGGGAATGCATCAGTGACAAAGTCAGGATAAGGAAGATAAAAGCTGGAACCCCTTGGAGACTTGCATTGCCATGAAGAAGGAAGGTCATCCGGAAAAAGAAGACATCTAGACGTGAAGACATCTGATGGATGAACATCAGGAATATCTGCAACACAGAAGCTTACAAGACGAGAGACCAGGAGAAGATGAAGACATGGGATCCCACATAGAACGAAGTGCCTTGAGAAGCTGGATTACAGAGAAGTCCTAAGGAGGACTGGCTCCTTGCGAAGGCAAGGTAGAATTGAAGCCAGGCCCTTTTTTTTTTTTACGGCTGAAGAGGAGACTCCCTTGATGACATCAGAGGTGCACCACTCCCTGGCTGTACCTTTAAGATGTGAAGAAAAACGCGGCTCCGCCCCTAACGAAGAGGGGAAGGACCTTGGAGAGCAGCGTCCCTGCTGCTGAAGACATAGGAGCAGGAACTAGGCCTCAGGCAGGCCCCGGGATGGGCGGCTGCTTCCCTGCCGTGAAAGATTGAGTAGAGGCGGCTTCCTGCTGCAGGAAAGACCGGGGCTGATGGGCCCTTTTCCCCCGAGGGCTCAAGGTAAGCTTAGTGGCCTCCGGGCCACATGGAAAGAAGTAGCGCGGCACCAGCCGCGTAAGAGACGCATCGGCGGCCTCCTGGCCGCAGGAAACACTGAGGCACGGCTCCAGCAGAATGTAGGGGCTTCGGCGGCCTCTGGACCGCTTGGGATACGGTAGCACAGCTCCTGCCGCGTGCTAAAAGTACCAGCGGCCTCCGAGCCCCATGAAGTGTGCTTTGGTGGCCTACGAGCCGCTTGGAGAGCGCAATGCGGCTCTGGCTGTGAGGAGAGGGTGACACAGCGTGGCTCCAGCCGCGTGAAGATAGCATCGGCGGCCCCAGGCAAGTTGTAGCAGCGTGGCTCCAGCTGTGCTGAGAAAGCGGCAGAGAAGAAAAAAAAAAAAAGTTAGATACTGCCCAATGGGGCAGAATCACAACACCATGGCCTTGTCCACTTTTAGTGTTCCTAGCTCTTCCCATACATTCTCTTCTGTGAACGGAGTTTTGTCTACTCCACTACCATCCACAGTCTTGTTAACTAGCAACGTTCCTTCTCCAGGGTCTTCTTTAGTGAACACCGAACTGAAGTAGTTGTTTAATATTTTGGCCATTTCTTTGTCTCTCTCCACATATTGATCATGGTCACCATTCAATTTCACTACACCACTTTGGAGCTTTCTCTTTTCTCTGACATATCTGAAAAATGTTTTGGCACCTCTCCATACCTCTTTGGCAGTCTTTTCTTCCGCCTTTTTGCTTTCTTGATTTCTTTGCCTCCCTCAGTTTCACCAGATATTCTTCCCTGTGTTCCTCATTTTTGGATTCTTTATATTTCTTAAACGCTGTTTTTTGCTTTTATCAGCCACCTCCATTTGAGAAGCAGATCGGTTTCTTATTTCTCTTACTTTTGTTTACTTTTATAACATATAGATTTGTTGCCTTTGTCATTCCTCCTTCTAGTTTGGCCTACTGTTCCACCTCTCCCATTTTCTCCCAGTCTTCTAAGTTCTACCTCCAGATATGTCCTCATTTCGACAAAGTCCGTATTTTTGAAATTCAAAACCCAGGTCTTCATGTGACTTCTCTGTATCTCATCAGGCCCCATGGCTTTGTCCATTTTCAGTTTTCCTAGCTCTTTCCATACATTCTCTTCCATAAATGGAGTTTCATCTACTTGACCTCCTTCTACAGTTATGTTAACAAGTGACTGTCCTTCTCCAGGGTCTTCCTTTGTGAACACTGAACTGAAGTATTTGTTTAATATGTCTGCCATTTCTTTGTCTCTCTCCACTCATTTGATCCTTATCACTTTTCAGTTTCACTATACCACTATGGACCTTTCTCCTTTCTCTGATGTATCTGAAAAATGTTTTGTCACCTTGCTTTACCTTCTTGGCAATCCTTTCCTCTGCCTGACTTTTTGCTTTCTTGATTACTTTTTTCGTCTCCCTCAGTTTTGTCAGATAATCCTCCCCTGTGTTCTACTTTTCGGAATCCTTTATATTTCTTAAACACTGCTTTTTTGCTTTTATTATATCAGCCACCTCCTTTGTGAACCAGATTGGTTTCTTATTTCTCTTACGTTTGTTTAATTTTCTAACATATAGATTTGTTGCTTTTGTAATTGCTCCTTTTAGTTTGGCCCACTGTTGTTCCACCTCTCCGATTTTCTCCCAGTCTTCAAGTTCCACCTCCAGGAATTTTCCCATTTCGGCAAAGTCTGCATTACTGAACTGTAAAACTCGGGCCTTCGTGTGACTTCTCCATAACCTATTTGCGATATCAAACCATGTTTGATGACCACTGGTGCTTAGGTGGGCATTCACTCGGACATGAGAGACATTATCTCCATTAGTGAGCACTAAGTTGAGTATAACTCCCTCCCTCATGGGTTCCATTTCCTTTTGTTTGAACAGAGCCCCTTGCAGGGCATCCACTATTGCTCTACTTCTGTTAGATTCTGCAGAAGGGATTCTCCAGTCTACATCTGGCAGATTAAAATCTCCAACAATCAATACTTCTCTCTTCTTTCCCATCTTTTGGATGTTTTCGACCAGATCTCTGTCTAGTTCTTCCATTTGAGTCAGAGGCCTGTAAACTAACTCCAGTAAAAATGGATGCACCATCATCTTTTTTTATTAGGATGGTCCATAATGCTTCTTCTCTACCCCTCATTCCTTGCAGTTCAGTAGTTTGGATATTGTTTTTGACTTAAAGAGCTACTCCTCCCCCTTTTCTGATCTCTCTGTCCTTCCTTAACAAGTTATAGTCTGGTATGGCCGTATCCCAATCATGAAAATCTGTGAATCATGTCTCTGTAACCACAACAATGTCCAAGTCCACCTCCATCATTAGGGTCTGCAGGTCTGGGATTTTATTGCCCAAACTGCAAACATTTGTAGTCATAGCTTTCCAATTTTTCTCCCTTTATTTTTTACACTTCCAGACACTTTTTCTGCTTTTTTGAGCTGATTGATTTCATTTTCTCCTCCCAATTCCTGTATTGTTTGGGAGTGACATGTCAATTTTATTGGCCATCTCCTGCCACCCCCATTCTTTAGTTTAAATGTTTAATATATGATCTGAATTTCTTACTTAGCATCCTTCTTCCTGCTACAGACCAATGTAGGCCATCTTTTCCATTGAGCATTTTACTGCTCCAAACATGACCCCAGCCTCCAATGCATCCAAAATCACTTTTTGTACACCAGGTTTTGAGCCAGGAATTGAAATTATCTATATGGCATAGCTTCTCATTTCCCTTTCCATAAACAGGTAGTACTTCCAAAACGGCAACAGTCTTTGCAGTGTGTCTTATCTTTCCTAGATTTTAGAAATCTTTTTGTATTTCATGGATACCATTTCTATTGAGGTCACTGATCCCCAGATGGATGATAACACTGATAGCAAAGCTCCTGCTTTATTCTTCCATGACTTGGGCTATCTGGTTAACATTTCTACTAGCTGAGGATCCTGGAAGGCATTTAACCAGTGTCATCATCAAACTAGCTTTTCCATAACCAGACGAACATTACCCTTTACCATACCACTCAAACAAGCTTATCCATAACCTGACGAACATTACCAGTAACATAACTCTTCGAACTTTACTATGACTCCCTTCACAGGCTTTTATTGCACCTTTATTTATTTTATCCCTACGTATATTTATTTTAAATTTTCTCTGGTGTTGATGTATAGTTTCTTGCTTAATTGATGCTTTGTTCTCTAAGGGGCGGATTTTAAAAGCCCTGCGCGCGTAAATCCTTCTGGATTTACGCGCGCAGGGCACTTGTGCGCCGGCGCACCTATTTTGCATAGGCCACCGGCGCACGTAAAGCCCCGGGACGCGCGTAAGTCCCGGGGCTTTCTAAAAGGGGCGTGTCGGGGCGTGGCCGGAGTGACGTGGCGTTTTGGGAGCGGCGACGTGGGCGTGGTTTCGGCCCGGGGGTGTTCCGGGGGCGTGGCCGCGGCCTCCGGACCAGCCCCCAGGACCGGAACATGGAGCGGGGCTGCCAGCCGGCGCGCACAAAGTTACGCCTGGGTTTGCCGACAAAGGTAGGGGGGGGTAGGTGGGGGGAGGGCGAAAGAAAGTTCCCTCCGAGGCCGCTCCGAAATCGGAGCGGCCTCGGAGGGAACAGGCAGCGCGCGCTGGGCTCGGCGCGTGCAGGTTGCACAAATGTGCACCCCCTTGCGCGCGCCGACCGCGGATTTTATAAGATACGCGTGTATCTTATAAAATTCAGCGTACTTTTGTTCGCGCCTGGTGCGCGAACAAAAGTACGCGATCGTGCAAATTTTTAAAATCTACCCCTAAGTGTCTCTTTGGTTAACAGCCGCTAATTCTACCCCCAGTTTTATTCATTGTTTCTCCCAGTTCTATGTAACCCCGATTCTATGTAATGCTTGTTGCAATATTGTGTTCCACTGTAAACCGATATGATATGTATCTTGCCACATGAATGTTGGTATATAAAAGTTCAAAATAAATAAATAAATAAATAACAAAATAAAAATATGCAAAAGAATCTTATTTGATCCTGCTTCAAGAGTTCATTCCTGCAGCAAATAGCTCATTACATGCCTGCCAGTCATGCCCGAGGGTTCAAAAGTTTAAAAACTGTACCACCTGTCATTACTGTCTAACCAGATTGAATACCAACAAATACATTTTAATAGCTTTCTGAAATGTTTAGTACATAAAGTCAAAAGCAGATATTCTGCAAGACTGCTCCAGTAGATTAGGCCGGCAATAAAAAATGCCCTTTTCTTGGGTTTCAAGGAGGTGGGCAGCGTTTGAAGAAGGAACAACCAACAGGCCCACTTGTGAAGATATCAAAAGACAGGGAGGATTACCGTATATATTAAGAGCTTAAAACTAATCAAGGGTGATTCAATTTTTCTCAATTTATGAATTAACATGGCTGTTTT
Source organism: Rhinatrema bivittatum (assembly GCF_901001135.1). Taxonomy (NCBI): domain Eukaryota; kingdom Metazoa; phylum Chordata; class Amphibia; order Gymnophiona; family Rhinatrematidae; genus Rhinatrema; species Rhinatrema bivittatum. Next base: position 249,601,070 of record NC_042618.1, read on the forward strand.
AAACCTCCTTCTCCAATTGATGGGAAGTCAGTGGAGATTACCAATTATCTGGGTGATATAACTAATACTTAAGCCTGCCAAAACACAAGCTGCCACATTCTGAATGATTTTGGAATGGTCTAAATACACACACAGGGACTCCAAGATATAATGCCTCTGTATCACTCCATGGTGAGATCACACCTTGAATAGTGTGCAAGTCTGGTCACCACATCTCAAAAAAATATATAGTTGCTCTGGGGAAAGTACAGATAAGGGTGACCAAAATGATAAAGGGGATGGAATGGCTCCTCTATGAGGAAAGGCTAAAGAGGTTAGGGATGCTCAGCATGGAGAAGAGATGGCTGAAGAAGGATATGATAGAGGTCTACAAAATCATGAAAGGTAATTGAACAGGTAAATGTGAATCAGTTATTTATTCTTATGGATAATGCAAGGACTAGGGGGCACTCCATGAAGTTAGCAAGTAGCTCATTTAAAACAAACCGGAGAAAATTCTTTTTCACTCAACGCATAATTAAGCTCTGGAATTCATTGCCAGAGGATGTGGTTATGGCAGTTAGTGTAGCTGGGTTTAAAAAAAGGTTTGGATATGTTCCTAAAGCAGAAGTCTATAAATTGCTATTAATCAATAAGCATTAGTAGCTTGGGATCTATTTAATGTTTGGGTACTTGCCAGGTACTTGTGACTTGGTTGGCCACTGTTGGACTCAGGATACTGGGCCTGATGAACCCTTGGTCTGATCCAGTATAGCATATCTTATGTTCAGTAACCTAGACCTGTAAATAATAGTGCTTGAAACACTACAAAATTCCTGGTCTCTTAATAGAGGTTTCAATCAGCACAGCATTCTAAATTTAAAGAAAGAAGACTTGATGACCGTGTTTACTTGCGGGCACATAGACCGGCTTGGGTCCAGAATGACCCAGATGATCCTCATGTGTGTCGCAGTAGGAATCTGATAGCCCTCAAAGTTGAAAACAGTGGGTCTATAGAGTGCTGGGACTCTCTCCACTATCGTGACTTCAGTTTTCTCTACATTTAGAGATAGCTTATTATTGTTTTAACATCCAGAAACAAATAGACACAATCTAGAAATCTGCAGGCCAGGAAGACAATACAGCAATGAAAAACTGGATATCATCTGCATATAAATTGTAATGTGCACCAAGACCAGATAACAACCTGCAGATCAGGGCCATGTATATACTGAAGAGAGTGATCCCTGGGGTCCCTGGTACTGACAGGGTACTATTTATTTATTTATTTATTTATTTCGAAGTTTTTTTATATACCGCGGCATGTTAATAACATCACCTCGGTTCACAATCAACAGTAAATCAGCAACAAGCTTTACAATCGAAGAGAGAAAAAAAACCAACTCGTGTGTACATAATAAATCAATTAAGAACAAATTAATGACATAGTTAAGCACTAATCAAATTAACTTAAAGATAATCATAATCTATTGAAAATAATAATAATATAATCGCAAATGATCTATCGGAGATGCAGAACAAGTAATAGGTATTTCAGAACATGGGGAAGATCATTGTGAGTATGCTTGTTCAAACAGCCAAGTTTTGAGGTTCTGCTTGAATTTTTTATGGCAGGGTTCAAGACGCAGGTCAGTGGGCATTTTGTTCCAGATATTGGTTCCCGCAATAGTGAAAGCGCGGTCTCTTGTAGCAACGTGTTTGATGTGTTTAAGTGAGGAAGACGCGAGTTTGGCTTGGTGTATTTTTCTTATTGGTCTCTTTGACGTGTGGAAGAAGAATTGATCGGAGAACCATTGCATATCTTGGTTGTAAATCGACTTATGGATGAGGTCGAGAACTTTGAATAGAATCCTTGAAGCTACCGGCAGCCAGTGAAGGTACATGAGCACTGGTGTGATGTGTTCATGGCGGTGGGTGTTAGTAAGTAAGCGAGCAGCTGCGTTTTGAAGCATCTGTAATGGTTGTATAGTGTTTTTAGGGAGACCTAGTAGAATGGCATTGCAGTAATCGATTTTTGACAAAATAGTTGCTTGTAATACTGTACGGAAGTCGTATGGATGAAGAAGCGGTTTGATTCTTTTTAGAGTGTGTAGCTTGAAGAATCCGTTTTTAATTGTAGCCATGATGAATTTCTTTAAAGAGAATTGATTGTCAATGATGACGCCAAGGCTGCGGACTTGTTGTAAATTGAGGGAGTCTGATGATGCATGCGGGGTAGATTTAGAGTAGGGGTTATTGTGTGAAGAAATGATGAGGAGCTCTGTCTTGGTTGTATTTATTGCAAGGTAGTTTTCAGTAAGGAGATTTTTTATTTCCACCAGAGCTGTGTCCCAGAATTTTAGAGCATTAGGTAGTGAGTCATTGATGGGGATTAGGATCTGCACATCATCTGCGTAAATGAAGTGTGGAAGATCCAGTTTCACCAGCAGCTGACAGAGAGGAGCGAGGTATATATTGAAAAGAGTAGAAGAGAGCGAGGATCCTTGAGGAACACCTTGCGCTAGTTTTCTGGGTTTCGATATATTGCTGTCTGTTTTAACACTGAAAGTCCTGTCCGACAGAAATGATTGGAGCCAGGATAAGGCAGTGCCTGTAATGCCTATTTGTGCTAGACGGCATAGGAGGGTATTGTGGTTGACCGTGTCGAATGCCAAAGAAATATCAAGAAGTGCCAGTAGGTAAGAATGACAACATACAGGATAAAATGTGGATCAGTTGCAGTTGATTTGTCAGGTAATATGTAAACCAGGTTAACAATATCCCCGCTAACCTACATTCACTCAAACACTGGATTAAAATACTGTGATTGATATTAATGAATGCAGCACAGATATCCAATACCACCAGGACACAGACTGGCCACAACCAAATCCGTGTTGGATGGTATTCAAATTTTATAGCAGCAATGTTTCCATGCTAAGGGATTTGCAGAAACCAAACTGATAAGGATCTAAAATACAGTGTTCTTCTATAAAATTGTTAAACTGCTGAAGAATCATGGCTCAATTAGTGATCTGTTGGTGCATATTAATGAAAACTAGCCAATCAATTTTGATAATGAGCAACAAATTAGTTTTGCCAAAAATGATAAAGCTGATCTACAATTATTAAAGTTAGATGGATCTAAGGAAGGCTTCTTTCATTTCTATGGTTTAATATTGTTATTTGTGTATTTCTTATTGTACATCAAGAATATTTCAAATATTATTAAATGGACTACTGCACTTAGATGCAGGTATACACAGAGATGGATCATATGCAAACTATAAACCACAAGGTCAAAGGGTAACCAAGAAATCAGAAAGTAAAATCACTTTATAAATTAAACTCTGTACTGTATAATCTCAATGCTTTATTACCAATACATAAAGCCAAACTGTATTATAAATTTGTGGTAGAAGGTCAAACATCAGAGGTTAAATTATAATATGCATAAAATATAGCCATATTGATTTCAATTGATTTGCTTTTGTTCTGTATAAGAGTCTGGTGAAGCATCTTGTCTGGTGAAGCATCTTGTCTGGTGAAGCATCATGTTGTGTCTTGTCACCTCGTGGCCCATGCCACGAGGTGACAAGACACGACATGACCCGCCACACCAGAGAAGGTAGCCATGAGGAACCAAGGGTCCAGGAAGCAGAAGCAGAGACGAGGCATCAGGAAGGAACCCAACTGATCGAGGCTCCAATGTCCGAGAACAGGAACCGGACGAAACTGATTTATTCTTGGGATGGACATCTGGAGGACTCGAGGAGCTGGAACATCATAGGAAGACCACGAGACAGCAGGAAAACCATGAAGCATCAGGAAGAGACCAGGAACATGAAGAATGATGAGGGATCACACGAAGAACGAAATACTAGCAGGAGTGAAGACGAGAAGTCCTTGAGACGAACTAACTCCTTGCGAAGGCAACTAAGGACTGGAAGCTGGGCCCTTATACAGGGCTGAAGATCAGAAGATGCCCTGGGAGGAGTCCAGGTGGGGCCAAGAGGCTGGCCCTTTAAATCTCTGAAGGAGGTGCGGCCCGCGCCCTAGGAGATAGGAAGTAGGAAGTATGCAGAACCATGGCCAGCAGCCATGCTGCAGGAGCAGTGCAGGGAAAAGCCGAGCCTCTACACAGGCCCCGATGTCAGCAGCGGCTCCTGCTGCTGCTGGAGGCACAGAGGACGGCTCCAGCCGCCAGGAAAGCCTGGGGACTGCGGCCTCCAGGCCATGAGGCTGAAGAGGGCTCGGTGGCACTCCCTGCAGCAAGAGAGTCCTGATTGGCGCCGCTCCATGCTGTGCTGAAGATTAAAGTCCACAGGTCCTGCCGCGAAGGTTGGCGGCTCCTGCGCTGCGGAGGTAAGTGCAGAATCATAACACATATGATGCAAAAGAATAATTTTGATCAGTGTAATGGACATCAGAACATACACTTGACCTGTGCTTTGTGATCAAACATGGCAATAACTAGAATAATCTTGAGTTATTTTCAACACAGCCAGCCATCTCATTATTCAGATCAGATTTCAGTTTCCACTTTTGCATGCCAAACTGAAATCTTGTTGGAATGCAATACAGGCAGACTGGCCATCCCTCACAGTGGAAATAAAAAAACAAAACAAATTTCATGATTTCACCTGATCCCAATAAACTTTGGCTGTTTTATTGTCATTTTAAATTATGCTGCTAAAAATACATCCCTCCAGGATTCTGTAAAATTTATATCAACTGCTGGTCAGAAAAATCCATACCCTTATTAGAGAGCTATGAAAAAACTGAGCAGCCTCAAAGAAAGTGACTAAATTCTTAGAATCCCTCAGTGCACACTACCATCAGTGATGAAAAAATCTTGATTTTACCATTCAAGTCAAAAGGTGTAAGCAATTTGTGTAAACTTAGAGCTGCTCCATCTACTACAAATAGACCATTCAAGATTTAAAGGAACTGATTTAGAGGCACAGGGAATTAGATTCAGAGAGTTTGAGTGTCGTCAGCAGCAGCTAACTCTGAAGCTCGAAATAAAAGAGGCAAGAGTGAGAACAGCGGAAAAGGGTGAAAGACCAATAACAGAGCACCAGGGGACACCACAAAGAGTGAATATGGAGCTGAGGAACTATTCAATGATACCTAGTTCACCTTTCCAAAGAAATGTGCCACACTCATGCTTGCTAGAGAATTGAAAGACTGCAGAATGGATTGCCCATAGAAAGTGGGCACAGTTTGGAGGTGTAGGAGACACTGTTCCCCCAAAAGGTAAGGGGCAAGCAGCAAAGCCACCTGAATTGGCCTGCACAGGCCAGAGGCAGAAAGAATTAGCATCAGCCTGTGCAGGCTGGAAGGAGAGCGATGAGGTGCTTATGTCAGCCTACGGTTGGAAGGAGGAAGGCGGAGCATGCACACATTGACCTGCAGTCAGTAGGTGGAATGGAAGCTGTGTCTACATTGGCCTGAATAGGTCAGAAGACAAAGAAGTTTGTGTTGACGCAAAAGAGATGACCACGCTCATATTGACTAGTGCGGAGGAGGAAAGAGCAGAAATTTAACGGGTGGGAGGATTAGAGGCTGATGGGATCTGATGGGGAGAAGAGTGTGAGTGTAAGTGTGCATGTGTGTTACAAAAAGCATGCACGGAGGGGATGAGGGAAAAGAGAAAGTGTTCCATGCCCTCCACCCCAGTAATCTAAGCCAATCTGAGTGAGAAGGGAGAAGATCTGATGTAGGACTTTCTCACTCTAAATTAAGCAGTGAAACTCTGCTTATGTCATAGAATTATATTTTCATTGTTTCTCTGTTTTGATTTATATATTTAGTGATACTACTCCTTTTATTAGGGCAGTGTATAGTATTTCATGAAAAGTAATAGTTTTCTTAACATTCTTCTTAGTATACTTATATTACATTAACAGCAATTTTTTTTTTACTTATATTCATTAATTGGCATCTTATGGACATATTTATTAAGGCAGGGTGAACTTGTTCTGCAGTGTTTCACCCCAATACCATAAACCTAATTTGTTCACTGATATTTTCTGGATCCAAATAGAAAATCTCAGCAAATATTTTTAAAGTAAATAAAAAAATTTGTCAGCAAGCAAGGATGTCCTATATCATATACACTTATGTGAAACATGGTTCTAATATTCAAAAAGACCCCCATTTCAAACTCCTGGGTCAAAATTCAGAAACTGATTAAAAACATTTTTCGCTGATTAAATAAAAAAGATCTACGCTAGCTTGGGAAAAGTAGATTTTAATTTCAACATTTTCAAAGCTAGTTATACTACTTTCCCATATCAATATTTGATGTTGCTTTGGTAATAGGATTGCCAATTTTCAACCATCAGATGTCCAAACACATGCAGATGCTATTTAATATCTTCGTTGATGGGATTTAAGCTCATGACTTTTATTACCACTCTTTACTCGTCAAAGAAACAGAATATATAATCAGAGAAGGACCTATCTTGCCTACCCAGTTAACTTCCTGCTACACTGCCATACACCCCTACTGATATCTGTCTTTCCCCTTACTTCTTTGTAATTATTGCTCCTCTTTACTTGTGCTTTCTTGAACTGTTATTGTTTTGGCTTCTACCACTTCCATTGGGAGGTTGTACTATGCATCTACTATCATTTCAGTAAAGAAATATTTTCTGTTACTCCTGAGTCTACCTCTTTGGAGTCCCATATCATGACCACTATTTCTCAAACTTCTGTATTCTGAAAAAGGTTTGCTTTTCCTAGCCCAAGGGCCAAACTACTGTTTTGTAAAATTGTTTATACCCTTGATTAAATCTTGGACTGAAGTTTATGTAAGTGAAACAAAATTAATGTATTAATCACATACTGAATAAAGATTACTACCAAAGTGCATACAGTATTATATAATTGCAGGGGAGCAACGGATGCTAATCTGCAGCTGGAAGGCTAAAATCAGGACATTTCTGAACATTTTAGCCCTCCCTATTTTTTCCACACAATACCCAAAAAATCTTACAGTCTAGAAAAAATCAACACAGTTGGCAATCCTATTTGGCAATTCACTGCTATGGTAATCTGATGCCAATTGATTTAAAATGATGTCCTCATTTAATAGATAATTTTCAATTTCCTTTCTTACTGACCTGCATCATTTGCTTTGATAAAACTTGCTGCTATATTTAATTTTACTCATTTTTAAGTTGTAGCAGTAATGTGGCTCAATCAATCACAAAATATTCGATTCTGATATTAAATATGATATTATAATAGCAATCTTTGAATCTGCATTCTAGATTGAGCTGTTGCTTAATAAATATACAGAACAGTGCAAATATTAAAGAAAACTTTTGTGCCCTTAAAGCAGTAAAATAGTCAACGGTCTTTGAAATAACAACCGGCCCATTTCTCAACTTTGCTTTCTTTTTGGTCTTATTTCTAAGTATTCTTTATTTTGTTCCAACATATTTCATTTCTTACTTATCTGCATCACTCACTCTCTTAGGTTAGTGAAAACTCTTCTGCTTAAAGAGAAGAGAGGTACTTTGATGGGATGTCAGACTTTTACTTTTTTAATATTAAGATTAAGACTTTACTCCAACACTCACAGTTGGGTAGAGCAGAATGGAGGTAGTAGGGTGATATCCGAGATTGATCAGTTATGTGAGCTCTAAATGTGTAGAATGTATTCACACAGACATGCACTGGAACCCCGTGCACATCTATGCGTGAATACTCTACGCTCTACAGATTTCTGCTTTAATATGATAAGCTCTGCAGTGAATAGTTGATTTCACACACACACCTTAAGCAAGATTTGTGCTGCATTTATTTACAAACATCTATTTCTCTTATAATTTGGAGCAGGTCCCTGCCCCCACAGGATTTATATAAAGACTCTATCACCAACCTTTCTGCATAAAGACACTTTTGGATTTTTATTCTTTTCAACATATGGTGCTAGCCAACTCTTTTGTATATTGTATTGTTTTATTTTATATAATTATGAAAAATTAATAAATAGATTTTTAATTTTTGTGCCAATCCCTAAGGTTTTCCTATTCTTCTATATTTATCGTATGTATACACATCAGGAACATTAGTAAGTTTATTCACTGCCTTATTTTTTTGTTTTATATATATATACCTCTACTAGCGTGTGTATTAGTAGTGTGTGTGTGTATATAACATCCTCCTGTCCTGTGAGAACACCTGATACAAGTAAGCAGCTCTGCTATCTATCTATATGTATGTATAGATAGATAGCAGAGCTTATATATATATATATATATATATATATATACACACACACACACACACACACTACAAATAAAAATCAGGCAATGTATATATTTATGTAAAGGGCTCAATGAACATACAGTGACTTACCACATGGAAAAGAAAGCATTAATGTACAGTTTAAACTAAAAAATTTTTAAATTCAAAATTTTTTTAATACACTTACAACAATTAAATAAATAAGCTACTGTGGGAGAGAAGAGAATTTGAACCTCATTCGGTAACCATACGTCATCTTCTTTTGGCAATTTTTTCCTATTAGTTAATCCAAGAATGTACTGTTTACACATGAACAGCCAGCAATTATCTTTTGATTCCCCTGAGGAAGCCATTTTTTGAGGGTGAAAGAAGACCTTTAGTTGGGTATATATATATATATATATATATATATATATAAATATATACATATATATATATATAGATAGATAGATAGATAGATAGATAGCAGAGCTGCTTACCTGTATCAGGTGTTCTCAAGAGGACAGGAGGATGCTAGTCCTCACATACGGGTGACATCATCAGATGGAGAACCGATGCAGAAAACATGTCAAAATTTCTAGAACTTTGACTAGGCACACTGAGTATGCCCAGCACGCCCTATATCACACCTGTGGGGTGGCGGGCAGGTTTCATAAGCAATTCCGCTTTCTCCGAGAACAAGCAGGATGGTAGTCCTCACACATGGGTAAATCCTAGCTACAGGCTGCTCCCCAACACAAAAAGGGACCAACAAACATCTAACCAGGTGCCAATGGGCACAATACCGGTGCTGTTGATAACAGAGGAGACGACAGCCTGAACCCAAACAACGGACCCTATGTTGAGAGAGTTGGATCCTACACCTCGAACAGGTCCTGAAGTAAGGATTGGCCAAACCTACTGTTGCTATCCCTATCCAGACAGTAATGGGATGTGAATGTGCTGAGAGAACTCCACGTTGCAGCCTTACAGATTTCCTCCATAGGAACTGCTCACAAGTGGGCCACCGAGGCTGCCATGGCTCTGACAGAATGAGCCATGTCAAGACATGACCCCCCAAGACATAGTCCCCACGTGGGCATAACAGAAGGAGATGCAATCCGCTAGCCAATTAGATATTGTCTGGCAACGGCAACACCCAACCTATTCCTATCAAAAGAAATAAAAAGTTGGGTGGACTGTCTATGAGCTTCTGTCCACTCCAGGTAACAGGCTAAGGCTCGCTTGCCATCCAAACTGTGCAGTGCTCATTTGCCTTGGTGCGAATGGGGCCTGGGAAAGAATACTGACAGGACAACTGACTGGTTAAGATGGATATCTGTCATCACCTTAGGCAGGAACTTAGGGTGCGTACGCAAGACCACCTTGTCATGATAAAACTTAGTATAAGGTTGATAAGTCACTAAAGCCTGGAGCTCACTGACCGCCATCACAAATATGACCTTCCAGGTCAGGTACTTCAGGTCACAGGTGTGCAGTGGCTCAAAAGGAGCTTTCATTAGTTGAGCTAGCACCATGTTGAAATCCCAAGTCACAGCAGAAGGCCTTAGGGGAGGCTTCAACTAAATCAGGCCCCGCATGAAATGCACAACTATAGGCTGTACAGAGATGGGTGTACCATCTACACCTTGGTGATATGCGTCAATTGCACTCAGAAAACTATAATGGAGTTGATTTTCAAGCCAAGTGTAGATGTAGAAGTTGTAGATAGGTGTAGAAGGTAATCAAGCAGTTCTTGTGGGGGGCAGGAGAATGGATCTAGAGCCTTCTGCTCATACCTTATGGAAAAACACCTCCACTTCAGTCCACAGGACTTTCTAGAAGCCACCAGAACCAGAGACACATCCTCTGAAAGATCAAGCGGCTGGAGAATCAACCTCTTAACATCCAGGCTGTGAGCGACTGGGCCTAGAGGTTGGGATGCCACAGCCAGCCTTAATCTTGCATGATGAGATCTGGAGAAGTCCTAGACTGATTGGTTTCCGGATGGACAACTCCTGCAGGAGTGGAAACTAGACCTGTCTTGGCCAGTGAGGGGTTATGAAAATCATAGTCCCCCCTGTACTTGTGAAGCTTCAAGAGTCATTGCCACTAAGGGAATTGGAGGATACACATACAGAAGACCATTGCCCCAATGATGGGCAAGGGCGTCCAAGGCTGGTTTGCCATCTGATCTATACAGGGAGCAAAACTGAGGCACCTTCTTGTTGCAAGGTGATGCAAACAGATCTATGTCTGGGTTCCCCCAGAGGCGGAATATCCAATTTGCTACCCCATGGTCCAGGGACCACTCATGGATCTGAAGGCTTGACTTAACCTGTCCGCTTCTACATTCTCCGCCCCGGCCAGGTACATGGCCCTGAGCACCATCCCATGGGACAGGGCCCATAACCAGACCTGGACTGCTTTCTGACACAGGAGGTATGACCCCTGTGCCTCCCTGCTTGTTGACATACCACATGGCTATCTAGTTGTCGGTCTGGATCAGAACAACTTTGTTGGACAGCCGATCTCTGAAAGCCTATTGTGCATAATCATTCGCCCAAAGCTCCAGAAGAAGGGAGGAGGAATAGCCTAGTGGTTAGAGCAGTGGACTATGAACCAGGAGATCAAGGTTCAAGCCCTGCTGTCTCTCTTTGTGACCTTGGGCAAGTCACTTTACCCTACATTGCCTCAGGTACAAAAACTTAGATCGAATGTCAGTATATAAAAAAAAACCAATAAATAAATAAATAAATAAAAAAGTTGATTTGACAAGCATTTCCCTGAGGAGACCAAAGACCCTGGGTGCTAAGCCCATCTACATGAACTCCCCACCTCAAGACAGATGCAGCCATGATTAGAACAATTTGAGTGGGGGGACTCCGAAATGAGATCCCCTGTTCCAGATTGGAAAGTAACTGCCACCAGGAAAAGAGTCCCTGAAAGACAGGGTGACTCAGATGCAATCCTGGAGTCTCTGAGTGGCCTAAGGGTCCATTGGGCTCCTTGCATGTGTAAATGTGCCAGGGGAATAACATGGAAGATTGCAGCCATATGGGCAAACAGTCTCAACATGTGCCAGACTGATACCTACTGGCTCCAGGGTAGCATTCTCTGAAATGCTCCCTGTTCCACGCCTGTGAGGAGGTGTTCCCATATCCTCAGCAGCAGCTTAAGGATCCTTTATCTCAGAACCGCCACGATTACCTTAGGAGGCTCCACGAACTGGAGGATGTCAAGCATTTTGTGCCTGGCATCCTCCTCTGTCAAAAGCTGAAAAAGGATGGCCTCTGCCATCATCATTACAAACCCTGTGAAGGTTTAATCCTCAGGCAGAGATTTCATTTGCTCATCTGGAGGAGAAGGTTCTGACAGGAGACAATTAGAGTCCTCAGAGGAGGACTTCGTTGGATCGGCATGATGCGATATTTATCGCGAATGCCGGTATAGAAAAACTTAAAATAAATAAATAAATAAATCCTCTCCCCCAGGGGTCATAGGGACCCTTATCCTCACTCTATTCTACAGGGGATGGGGCCTTAAGTGCTCGGCCTACATCCAGAGGTACAGGACCAGTAGAACTGAATAGGGGGATGAAGTGCAGTCCTTGGCATCTCTACCGGCCTCGGTGAAGCTTCCTCCTGAGATGAACCAGCAATAACCACCATATTGGTAGGGGGAAGCCTCGGTGCCCCACTGGGAGCCGTCACCAGCTAGGTTGGTAGCGCACCGATGAACACACTGAGCTTCTTCAGAAGCAGTATAAGGATGGGTGGCACTGGCTCTGGTGCTGTTGATGCCACAGGACCGAAGCTCTGCAGCACCCACTCCACCGCAAGCTTGGCTCGGTGCTCCAGTTCCTCCTCAAACTTTGCTGATGCCAACACCGACTAGGAAGAAGGGGTGGCCAGATCTTCCTTGGACCCACGAGGGGGATTGGTGACTGGTACCAGAACCGATGGAGTCCATCACGGAACCTGGGCATTGATAGAGGATGGGTGCGCCTCACCACGGGGTTGCTTCGGCGGCATCGCAGCAAAAGCTGTGTATCTCCATGCCCAGCAGTGTGCATTGACGGGGACCGGTGCTAATGCTTCTTAGGCTTCTCTCAATGCTCGGCCCTGTGCTTCCCTGGTGCTGAGGTTTAAGATTATGAACCCGGTGTCCTTGGCCTGGAGATCAACGGTCGGTCTCCGGTGCCCCTATCCACTGGCGACCTCGATGGTATGGTGTCCATTGGTGCAGCTCAGAGATCCTTTGATGCCGATGCTGCCAATGCCAATGGCTTGGACTTCTTCAACCTGAACATCTGATCCATCTTGTCGAGTGAAAGTCGATGTCCCTTTAGGGTTATCTGAGCGCACAAGTGGCAACCCCGGGCGTCATGCAATGCCCCCAAGCATAGGATGCACACCTCATGAGGATCAATGATAGACAAGGTCCACGGGCCCTGGAGGCATTGGTGAAAACCAGATGTTGCATGATGGGGCAAAACAAAAGGGCCTAAATCGAAAGCGATGGCAACAGGCGTCGATGGCCGGCAGGCACAGAGGCACTGCCATCACAGGACAAATCAACTGCGAAAGGAAACTTACCTGAAACACCAAAAATCTTGACTGGGGACACTATGGGAAGGCACCGAGAGGGACCTGGTGATGGATCGAAGAGAAAAAATTGATCAAAACGCAAAGAACAAAAGTTTTCCACAAGGCAGAAAGCTAAAGTTTTGAGCTCAATCACACCATGAGGCTTACAGCTCTGCAGAAAAAAAGACAGAAGAGGAACCCCACGTGGACGAGTGGTATAGGGCATGCTGGGCATGCTCAGTGTGCCTAGTCAAAGTTCTAGAAAATTTGACATAAGTTTTCCACATCGGGGCTCCATCTGATGGCACCCAGGTGTGAGGACTTCCACCCTGCATGTCCTCAGAGAAATATATATACACACACACACACACAGAGACATACGATAAATGTTCATTTTAATCAATTAAAACTGGCCTGCTACAAAGCTGTAGAGTTTAATATAAACAGATCTCCATCTACTAATTATGTTTCTATTATTTTATAAACCAAGTAACCTTCCTGAATTCAGAGTTCCTATTCAAATAAAAATCAACAGTTAAAAAGGTCTATATTTCAAAGATCAAGAAAACTCTCCATTATATTCAATTATGCTTCTCTTATACATTTAAATTAAATCACAACCTATTCTCTTGTAACTGTAAGAGCAATTTATGTTTTAATTGACCAGTTTAAAGCAGTTTTTCCACAGAGTGAACCTAATGGTCATTTTCCTTATAATCAATTTCTGTTTCATTAACTTCAGCAACAGTTAGGACTTGTGGGCATTACTGCTTGGGGCCTGTGATCAGCAGCTTCAAACTGAAAAGTTGCAACCACAGTTTTTTGTACACACCCCAAACACGTGGAACAGAAATACTGAAATTTGACTGGAGCTCAAGGCAGTGTCACTGCCAAACTTCCAATACGTCCATGATAGTACTTCCCCCCCCCCCCCCCCCCCGCTTCTAGAGTCCAGAAGTTACTGCTACCATCTTTCCCTGCCTCAGTCCAGCAGAAAATTGGATATAAGCACTAGGGATGTGCATTCGTTTCATACGTTTCCTATACAAGCATGTAATATGAAACATATAAAACGAATGCACATCTAATTGACATGTAATGAGAAACGTATGAAAAGAATTAAATGAATGAAACGAATGCACATCCCTAATAAGCACTGTCTGCAACAGTAGGAGGAGGAAGGTGGACAGAAAGTGCTATGATGCAACATCCTGTTTGAAGCTAATGTTCTCAAACTGCATTGCCTAGCAATAGTAGCCACATGTCATAACTGCTGGGGAATATAATAAAATAACTAAGTTAGAATATTGATCAGTGACTACACATAAGTATATTGTACTTTCTTTCAAAAATTATTTTTTAATGTATTTTTCATACAGCCTTTGATCTTCTGTTGGATCCTATCAAGGGGTTTCCATTTTCTCATTCCAAAATATAATCTCAAAGAAGAGGTTGACACCAGAATCTAGAGAATAAGTAGCACCCCTGACAAAGAGAATGTCTCGAAACATGAAACCATATTGGGCTGATTATGCCTCTGTGAGACAATATACAGCACATAATGAGCAACGGTGTACAGCAATCAGTTGAGTATCATTTTGGGTGGTTTTTGCCCCATGAGACAATGATGGTAACTTTCAAACCGGCGGATGTGCGCATACATGTCGGCCTGCGCCCAGGGATATGACCATTTTATAACATACATGCGCATTTTATAAAAAAAAGCCTGGTCACACGTGCAAGTGCATCAAATTTTAAGTAGGCGTGTACATGTGCATGCAAATGTGACGTAAATCAGGGGGATTTTAAAAGGGGTGCGCAACGATGCTTTTCCCGGTTTTGCTAGTTCATCCCCAGTTCACCCAGTTAAGAGACAGGACCTCCAAGCTTTCCTAATTTAATAGCCTTCACTCCCCCCAGTTCGCCCTGACCCTTAAAACCCTGCAGATCTACTTATTTTTCTTTCTTTCTTTTTTTTTTTTTTAAACGTACACGTCATCCATTGCAGAAGTAAAGTTATGTGGCGGGGGCCTCGGCACCCACTGGATCGCGTAACCATTTACATTCACATATCAGGTTCACACTCCAAAATGTCTATGCCCCCCCCCCACAGACCATGCCCATGTCTTCCCCTTTCTGATAACTTTCCAGATGTGTGCACTCTGGGAGCGTTATCTTGGCAGCATTTAAAATCCGCTTGACGCATATGAGCCCGACATATTCGCACATCCCCTAATTAGCACATGAGTTGGGCTTTTAAAATTCATCTTACTTTGAACATATGAGTATTTTTGTACAATAATCAGCTACATATTGCCAGGGATTTAGCCCTGTTGACACATTCTTGCGTGCAAGCTATTTGCTTCTGCTTGATAGATTTCCATCATAGTGTGCAACAATGTAGAGTAAGAACATTTGTTACAGTAACTATAAGAGGAATCTTATTATAAATAAATTCGCATTTGGGCATTTTTCTTGTTCACAGAAGAACTCTTGAATACTTGAATATAATAATATTATTGAAAAAAAAACACATGTATTGCAGACCAATAATTATAGTGATCAATACTGAAAAAACGGAATTTCTACACTTAGAAAGAAAAAATATCGAAATCATTCAAACCCCAATTATACTCAAAAACAACCAGAAAATAGTACTAGCAGAAAAAGTAAGGAACCTTGGAATAATAATGGACCCCGAAATTAATCTAAAACAACACATATCGCTAAAAGTAAAAGAAGGCTATGCTAAACTCGTGATCCTCAGAAAACTTAAACCGTTACTAACTCCTGCAGATTTCAGAACAGTGATTCTGGCGCTAGTTTTCGCCAGTACCGATTACTGTAATGCACTTTTTCTAGGACTCCCAAATACAACAATAAGACCACTTCAAATTCTACAAAACACAGCAGCAAGAATACTAACTGGAAAAAGAAGAAGAGACCATATAACAAACTCTGGCCGAACTTCACTGGCTATCCATAGAACAAAGAATAAAATACAAAGCACTATGCACCATAGATAAACTAATACATGATGAAAAAGCGGACTGGCTAAACACCGCACTACGGGTACACGTACCACACAGGAACCTTCATTCAGCAAACAAAGTTCTCTTAACCATGCCCTCAGTCAAGACAGCGAAACTAACCCAGGTAAGAGAAAGGGCATTGTCTTTAGCAGGACCCACACTCTGGAACACACAATGCCTTTGGAGACCAGATTACAGAGAGACCCCAAAACATTCAAGAGAAGTCTAAAGACATGGCTTTTTAAACGAGCCTTTTATAAAGAGAATAGAGAATAGAGAATACACTGGAATAAACAGAAGAGCACCGGCACACAGCACTATTCTCATAAATGTGCATTACAATATTTTAACAAATTGAGTACATAATGAATGTAATAATATAACACAGTAAATGTGATTTATTTTTTTTTACCTGTAAAAGTACCTTCTAGGTACACCTGGCCAGAACCTACATCACTGAACATTTGTACGTATTTTTATGATTTGATGTAACCGAAACTTAATGGCACCTGTTAGAATGTACTATAGTACGCTTACTCCAAACTTACTTATGTGCCTACATGTAAACCGTTGCGATGGTATATAACTTAGCGATGGTATAGAAAAGACTTTAAATAAATTAAATAAATAAATAAATATTGTGGGACTGTCACAATAGCAGCTGCATAGTTGAATGAGCATTAAGTCCTTAGTATGATGAACTTTATCATGTTTAAAGAAGGTTCTGGTTCAAAGAAACATAAGATTTAAATAGTTGAGTATAGGTGGATCTTTTTATATTTTTGAATATTACTTCTAACAGATACTTTTGGTTTGATATAGTATTACCACAGAATCACTATAAAGACGCTTCACCATTCTTTCACAGCTCTGACATCTTCTGAATAGTCAAAGAGCAGGTTCTTTGTGGCAAAGGTCCAGGTGGAGAATAAAGAAAAAGGTCAATATGGAATTTAAGAGAAAATAACTTCCCCATCAAACGTATTTTTGAAAGGGAGGGATACAGAAAAACTGGCTATATTATTTCTGTAATATACTATCAATACTGGTTTTCCTTAAAGAATTCTTACTTGTTGTTGGTGGGTCCTGTTACCAGCACATCAGACTGCAACTTTGGAAAGAAGCCTTGCTCGTATTTGCCCTGCCCAATTTTCATATCCAATAAATGTGGGTGGATGGCTGTATGATCAATCTTCATTAACCGCTGCTCAATGGACTGGGCTGCAAATAATATTCATAAAGAATCCATTAGACGCATTTTATTCAGTGCTCTACCTAAAAAGAATCCAGTAAACCATGAATTGTTTTGGCTAGTATTTCTGAAAGATCTTAAGTGTGCTAACAATATAGTGACCTGTATGGTTCCAAAGAAACTAGCACTGCAAAGCTTTTCACCCTGTAAGAGTCAACATTACAGATTTGGAACCTTTGATAATTGTGCACGTAAACTTGCCTTTGAAGAATAACAGGGTTGGAGGGGGGGGAGGGGAAAAGAATGTGCCAAACGTGATTTTGTTTATACGTTTCCCTGGACTAACGAGAGGTAATCTGGAGGCTGGGGGGGGGGGATGAGGCAGAGTCAGGCAAGTAAAACATTTGCACATGTTCTAGCAGTTACTGCAAGAATGCATGTAAATGTACACGTGCTAAGCTACACGTGCTCAGGACAGTTGAACCTTACAGTGCATATGTCCTCATGCATGCCAGCAGTATTTGGAAATTTTGAATGTAGAGTCTTTCTTCCAGCTTATACATAGACTACCCACTGTATTTTCCACTACCCACTGTATTTTTCCAGTTATATGCACAAAATCAGCTGAGCTAGGTTATGATATCCATTTAATATCACTTGATAGTTATGTTGAAACGCATACTCAAAGCTATTGAAAACCAACACATTTTGCAATGGAATTTTCTAATAAAAGTAACTTTGCAACTAAATGTTATTTCTGCTATAATTTGTGACTTATATTACATCAGACGTTTAGCTCTTTCCTCACTGAAGTCAGGACTCTTGATTGCCTGTATTTCATAAGCCCTCCCAGCAAATAAGTATAGATCATGCCTAAATTTTGTAAAAATGCAAACAAACTGTTTTCTGCAAAATGGTATATATATATATATTTTTCCCCCACACATGCACAATTATACATTATGGGGTAATTTTCCAAAGGATTTACATGTGTAAATGCACTTTACACATGTAAATGGGCTTTTGAAAACTGCTACACTAGTATGTTCCATTTGCACACGTAACTCCTTTGATATTACTTCCCTTATGCACATGTATAAAGCATTTCAGTAAAGCTGACTTTGAAGTGCATGCTGAAGTGGTGCTCTAAAAACAAGTGTCTGATGGAATCAGCCTCTATTACTGCTTACAAGTCTAAACACACCACCAGGAATTTTTTCTCACAAGAATGTGACTTAAAAAAAAAAATCCACCAACAAAAAAACCCTATTTCTTATAATCACAGCCTAAAGAATTGTGAGAATGCTGCCGAGTCAGTGATAGAGGGAAGCTAGCAGCAGGTAAGGTTGCCAACTTAATTCTTTTCTCATGGACCTCATTCCTCTCACCTGAGCTTTATTATTAAAGCTTACCATTCTGTTATCAGGCACGATGGCAGCAGCACATTAGGTAGGATCATAAAAGGACTGAACTGGCACACGCTCACAGGCTCCACCAATGGACTCACCACCTCCTGGCCTCTGTATAGGGAGGCAGGGCTTGGGGGCTGAGCTGGCACATGCTCATATGAGTCTTCCAGTGCTGCTGCCACTGTCATACCTAAGAATGGTCTCAGATGCTTCAATGAGGTATTCCAGGCAAGAGGAGAGGAGAAATAAAGACTGGGTGAAGGGAGGAAGCAATGCCGTCTGTAGGCAGGAGGTAAGGGAGCTGGAATTTTTTTTTTTTTTTTTAGTTTGTTACCTGCAGAAACAGGGTGGTCATTTTATGGTACAACATTGAGACCAATGTTCAGTAGCCCGTTTAGTGGACAAATTATCCGGGTAAAGTTAGCTGGGTAACTTGTCCTGTATATGCAACAGGAAAAATGTTCCGCTGAATATGCTTGCATAAAGTTATCTGGCTACATGTAGCCGAATAACTTTAAAACCTAACCGGCTATGTTGGAAGCATAAACTTAATAGAATGTTAGGAATTATTAGGAAGGGAATGGTGAATACAACGGAAAATGTCATAATGCCTCTGTATCGCTCCATGGTGAGACCGCACCTTGAATACTGTGTACAATTCTGGTCGCCACATCTCAAAAACATATAGTTGCGATGGAGAAGGTACAGAGAAGGGCAACCAAAATGATAAAGGGGATGGAACAGTTCCCCTATGAGGAAAGAGTAAAGAGGTTAGGACTTTTCAACTTGGAGAAGAGATGGCTGAGGGGGGATATGATAGAGGTGTTTAAAATCATGAGAGGTCTAGAACGGGTAAATGTGAATCGGTTATTTATTCTTTCAGATAATAGAAAGACTAGGGGGCACTCCATGAAGTTAACATGTGGCACATTTAAAACTAATCAGAGAAAATTCTTTTTCACTCAACGCACAATTAAACTCTGGAATTTGTTGCCAGGGGATGTGGTTAGTGCAGTTAGTGTAGCTGGGTTTAAAAAAGGATTGGATAAGTTCTTGGAGGAGAAGTCCATTACCTGCTATTAATCAAGTTGACTTACAAAATAGCTACTGCTATTTCTGGCATGAGTAGCATGGGACCTACGTAATTTTGGGGTACTTGCCAGGTACTTATAAGCCTGGATTGGCTACTGTTGGAAACAGGATGTTGAGCTTGATGGGCCCTTGGTCTGACCCAGTATGGCATGTTCTTAGAGCAGCACAGAGGCGCCAGGAACAGGGCAAAGGGTTAGATTGCCAGGAGCGGGGTAAAGGGTTAGATTGCTCCCGGCAATCTAATTTAAGGTATCGGGGGGATTGGAAGGATCGGGGGAAGAGAGTGGGGTCAGTGATATGGTAAACCCTTGTGGGTGGGAGGTAAGGGAGGTGCAGCATGATTTTATAATTTATGATACACCAGGACTGGGGGGGTCTTTTGTTAATATTTTAAGAAGTTGAGGGGGTGAGGAGGGCATGGCCCGATGGGGCCTTTCCTAGATATTGGGGGGGGGGGGGGGGAGGATGGAGGGGATGGCTCACTGTATTTTTCATTTTTTAAAACATTACTTAGCTGGTTATCTTTAAAGATATCTGGTTAAATAGCAAGTAATTCAGTCATATGAGACCGGCTAATTTTAGATCTGCTCAGAAGTAGGTCTAAAGTTATACAGCTAACCTTGTTGGATATACCTTGTGAGTTATCCGTCTAAATGGCTTTTGAATATTGACCTCAACGAATTTTGGCCAAGATGGTACAACATTTTAAAGATATGATCAGGTCCTCTCAGCAGTCGAGAGAAACCTGGGCCCAGTTTTTGAGACCCCCCTAGCCACAATAAAAATGTAAAAATGACAACACAAAACATTAGCAATTCTCTACATTTGAGGCCCGTTTAAGTGTGAGACCCAAGCCAAATGGCCCACCAGGCTGTTCCTTGATGTGATATTAAAGAAATTGCTTTTCCGTTGAATAAGATTAGTATTAAAACAAGCAAGTACTGGGTTTATTTTATGTATTTGATGTGACTAAGTAAAAAAAACCTTAGGACTCCATTTGTTTCCACTTCTGGATGCAAACTATGCGATTTTATTGCCATATCAACTGACAATTTCTGGATAGATACTTGACATGCAAATCAAAATGCTTTTTTTTTTTAAATTAACATCCCAAATACTTGGGATAATTGTTTTGTTGGATAATGAAGAGAAAAAGCATTAGTATTCTGTACCTCAATATTTTACTTTATAAACACAAAATAAGAAGGCAAATCAGAATTGAATCCAAGAGAAATTGTTACTGAATTCTTAAGCACTCTGCTATCTTGTCTGATAAATATCTTAAGTCAGCATTCAATTTGAAAACACTACATGCTGTGAAGCCTTGAGTTGCCTAAAGCTTCATTTACACAATTTAAATGATTATTTCAAGCTAACACAACTCATTCATGTCCAAGCATGGCAGTTGAATCAGCTCTGCACACTTACTAATCCCAAGCTAAATAGTTAATATGTGTTAGTTTAAAGTAAAACAAGCAAGCAACATGTACAATCACTAGCTGCATACACATGTCAATGGCATTCTTTACTAACTCCACGCTCTTTTCCCAGTCACCACCACCCCCATTAACATCCTTTTTTCCAGCTGATACTAGGTCACAGATGGATGATCAAAGTTGCAGTTGTAACCAGACTTTGGACTTTGCTGAAACAGAATTTCTTCATTAAGCGGGATGGTATTTTCTTCAGAACGTACAGATTGCTTTAATATTTGCCACACACTCTTCTTACAGTATTTTGCTCTGGTGTGTTTTGTGCATCCCTTCACTTCCTTCTTGGACATGACCTACCCAAAATGTATCCTTTTTCATAAAGGACACCTAAAAAGGCCTCTGTTTATTTTAGACACTACATAATAAGTGATGATTTAACTGCAAGTGAAAAGGCAGCTTCGCATGAGAAGTGCACTTGAAAAAGGACAATTTTATCTTGCTATGTATATTTTTCATATAGAAATAAGAAATTCCACCCAGAACTAAAGGAGCCTACGTTCGAGCAGGCCTGGATTTGTCAATAAGCACACTGGACCTGTGCCTAGGGCAGCACAAATCTAGGGGACAGCAGGCCAGCTGCAGATTTGCTGCCTCCCAGCATTGTTGAATCTCACACAGCAAAGAACTTTGAGCTTCAGGCCCTCCTGGGCCAGAGCAGAAAACAGGAGGGGAGGGGTAAGGCTGGAGGGGCAAAGCAAAGAAAAGCTGCTGTATTCTCTGGTCTAGGAGGGGTAAGGCTGGAGGGGCAAAGCAAAGAAAAGCTGCTGTATTCTCTGTTCTAGCCCATCACCTTCTGTCCTGTGTAGGAAACAGGAGGGAAGGGGTGAGGCCAGAGCAGACAGCTGGGAACAAAGAATAGACACTCTGCTCCTAATCCAGCCCTTCTGCTGTCATTTAGAGACATGAGGAGAGGAGAGGAGGTGAGTCTGAAGCAGATAGAGCAGAGCAAAGGTGGTTGTGCCTTAGACCTTCTGCTCAGTGGGGGAGTGGGGGGGAGGGGGCGATAGTATAAACAGTGCCAAGGGAGGCAAACATCTCAAATCCATCACGAATTCCAAGCCATGTATATGTGTGCATCTGTAGATATATATGAATACAAAAAAAAAAAAATCATCCTGAGTCCTCATATTCCCCCTGACATGTCCTTAAAATCTGGTGTGGATAGGATATCAGCTATTAAAGTTATTAGACACACAAACATACAAACTGATAGTGATCTCATAAACCTCCTTCCTTTGGAAAAGGAGCTAAAAAATAAACAGGCCGATTCAGTATGGTGTGCTCAGGCCGAGCGCACCATTAGCCCCCGTTTGGACACTCGTTTTCGACGCACTATTATTATCCCTTATACAGTAAGGGGTAATAATAGCGCGTGGAAAACACGCAGCCAACCCCCCCCTCCCCGAAACTAATAGCGCGCCCAACAAATGTATGTTGATGAGCCTATTAGTTAGTCACGCTCAATACAGAAAGTGAAATATGCGGCCAAGTCGCACATTTTACACTCAGAAATTAACTCCTGCCAAAGGCAGGAGTTAATTTCGGCCAGCACCGGGCAAATGTACAGAAAAGCAGAAAAAACGGCTTTTCTGTACACCCTCCGTCTTAATATCATAGCGATATTAATTTGGAGGCCCCAAAAATTTTAAAAAATTAAAAATCTTTAAAAAATCTGCCCGCGGCCTGGAAATTGGACGCTCAATTTTGCCGGCGTCCGTGTTCCGAACCCGTGGCTATCAGCGGGTTCGACAACTGATGCCGGTAAAATTAAGTGTCAGATGTCAAACCCACGGACAGCCACCTCCTCCTTATTAGCGTGGGCCCTCATTTGCATACTGAATCGCGCACCCAGGAGAGTGGCCTGGGCGTGCGTTGGGAGAGCTGGCGCTCGCCTTGGAGTGCCGGCGCAATTTACTGATTCGGACTGAAAGTCAGAAAATCCTCCAGTGCTGACTTTCCCAACCTGAGGAGTGCAAGACAACCAGCACTGAAAGAAGTAGCCTGATCTCTGCTACACCTCCCCGCCCAATGAACAAGTAAGAAAATGGATCCGAGCAGGGCCATTTACCTCTACCCATCCTCCCACCCATGAAAGAGAAGAGATTCAAAGTAGTAAGTCACTTCTCCCACTGCCACTGAAAGAATCCATTGGGGGAAGTTACCAACCTCAACCCTGCAAAGGATAAAGGAGTGATAGAGGAAAGGAAAAAAACATTTTTTACAGATACTGGTAGTCCTTTTAGTGGGTAAGATTATTTGGAGTGGTTGAAATACTTACATTTTGCAAAACACAGTATGGAGGGGGAGGCTTAGCACTTGAGGAAATGTGAAACTATTGGTGGTGGTGGTGGGGAAATTGATGTGGCAAAAATCCACTGCTCCAGAGCTACTCATAACACCAATAAACTGTTTGCTTTACCAATTAACGTATCTAATACAGATGTCATCCAATACAATAAAGGCCTACTCATTGTTGGGACAGCCCATAGTTTTGAATATTGGCTTGTTACTCAAACCCCTTTCGAAGTTCATAGACATCTTTGTCCCTTTGGCACCATTGTATGGGCATGATTCAGGACATTTTATCACCATTCTGAACCAACTCTGCTTACCACCGGATAAATACTTTTTTGTTGAGTTGACAGTGTCTTTATATCTGAATATACCACAAGAAGCGGCAAATAAGGTGGTCCAAATGGTGTTAGATCAATGACCCAGAGATAATTGGGTTCCTACTCACCATTTGATAAAATTGACACGCTTGGTGCGAATCAAAAATTTTGTTACAGTTGAAAATCACTTATCAGCAGATCAAAGGCATGGTGATGAGGACCACCATGGCCCCCAATATCATTTGCCTCTGTTTCCCATTTTGAAGCAACATATGATTCTCCATCACCACTTGGCTGCAGTACATCAATGATGTCTTTCATCTGGTTGGGAACCAAGATTCAGATTTTTGCATTTCTGGACTGGCTAAACACTCGGGATCCTAATTTACATTTCGTTCTTTACATGCACCCCTTTCCATTCTTAGAGACCCTGGTGAGATTCCAAGATGAGGTGTTGTCTACTTCTATTTACCGGAAAGAAACTGATAAAAATATTTATCATCCTATTGTAGCCACCACCTGCGATCCTTAAACAATAACATTCTGGTAGATTAGTTCCTTTGCTTTCATCATCTGTATTCTTCTTGCTCAGATTTCATCACTCAGGTTCAACAGACGATGAAGCAGTTTTTATTATGGGGCTGTCCTCACTGCATAATAAAGAGGTCCTTTAAGCAGGCCTTAAATATTAACCAAGATTTTCTGCTTCTCCCTACTAATGCAGTTTCCTCAGACAAGCTGACGTGTGTGCGCTACCATATTCTAGTCGTGTTCATATACAAGGCCCCTCACACAATTTTTGCCATAACCCCCACCCTCCTTGCTTTGAAATTCATAGGGGTCGCAATTAGAGAGATTTTCTTGTTTCATTAGAGTTACGTGCTTCGGTTATCTCTGAGTCTTATGGTTTGGGACACAGACCAAGCTTAGGTTCTTGCTAAGTTTGTCCCTTTTTGTTGACTATTACAGAATTTATTCATTTATCTAACCAGGCACTTTATCGCTTATCTCTCTCATCAAATTGTGATTCTTCCAACATAGCCTATGTAACAATGTGCCCATGTAAACAGCTACATGTGGGTAAGGCAAGCTGAAAATTAGAACTTAGATATATGAACATTGTAGCTTATGTGTCACTTGCAAATCAATGCTCCTTTTGAATTTATACATTTTTATTATTAAGCAGGTTTCCTGTCAACCACGAGGTGGCAATCTTGATCACCTCTTGCTCGAAAGGGAACAGCACTGGATATTTAACCTGCAATACTTATCCCCTTGTGCCTTAAATGTTGGTATTGACTGGTCTCTTTTCTCTAGTTGTTACCAGTTTTGGTTTTCTAATGCTGTTTATTGCGTTATATTGTCTGTCTTTTTTTTTTTTTTGTATTACTCCAATTGGCAGATTATCATCACGTGACAATTTTACATCATTTGGATAGAGTTTTAAATTGTGAACAAGAGCGGTATTATTGTGATAATGCTATGGAGATGTTTTAAATATGCTGAAATGGACTTACAGTTTATCCATTATGGTAACATAGTAGTGATGGCAGAAAAGGACCAAATGGTCCATCCAGTCTGCCCAGCAAGCTTAAAGTAGTAACTGCCACTTTGTGTAGGTTACTCTCATATTTCTCTTTAGTAACTGTTGTTCTATGCAGTTATCCCCAAATCTTATGATACCCATAAAACTTTCAGCTAGTAACATTTTTTACTGGGTGATAAGCTTTCTAGAAAATTCATAGTTTTGCTTGTAGTGCTTTGTTTAAGGACTTGGCAAGTAGAAGCAGTCCTGTGCATTTTCCCCTTATGTCTGCATATCAGTACCCTAAACCTTAGAAGTCGGTGCCCTCTTGGTTGTTGTCTGAATCCAATTTCCCTTCTCCCCCAACTGGTGAAGTGGTGAGCAATGTTTCAGTTGCATTTAACGCATCAAGGCTTATTGGTTAAGGTAATACTCTACATGCTTTCTAAGGGAAGTAACTGCCGCACCAGCAAGTTACTCCCATGCACACTTTCTTCATTTCCTTTAGGACTTCACCACAGAAGCAGTCCAATGCTTTTTCCATTATGTCTGTGTATCAATATCCCAGATATTGGGTATATGTGTTATTTTATATTGGATCGAGTTTGATTAAGTTTTTTGTTTGCTCCTTATAGATCTTTCTCCTCTGATGCAGCCTAGTGGTGAAACATGGTCCATGTCAGAGGACTTACTGTATATTTAAATTTGGTTGAATAAAAATGACTTATTAAAAAGAATAAGTATTTTGCTCAACAATATTTTCAAGTGACTTCTTCAATAGACATAGTAAGACCTTTGCTTTACCCATCAAGTGAGAAAGCTTTGAAATGTCTTTTTCCTTATTATAATAATTCCTCACATTAGTCGATTATATATTTTGTGGTGTGTGAGACCATGTGTTTATATTCACTTTTTTTATGGAGCTGCTCATTGTTGTAAGATGGGGTAAAGTCTTAAAGATATGCTTTCTCCAAAGCATAACAGGAAAAAATGCATTATACCATGTTTCAAAATAGATGAATTGGTCACAAATTTATTAGATGACCTAAAAGTGGAATCTAATTGGGTGCGCAAGGTTTTATTTATTTATTTTTTAAAATCTACTAGTCCTACCCTCTCACCACTCATATTGTCCTAGTGAATGGTGGCATTATGGAGAAATTACTTACCTGATAATTTTGTTTTCCTTAGTGTAGACAGATGGAATCAGGACTAATGGGTATTGTTTTTCTGCTAGCAGATGGAAGATGGAGTCAGATTTCAAAGCTGACAACACCCCTGCACTGACCTCACTTCCTCAGTATCGTCTTCGAAAAGCCAATGTGGTTATATCTTTTGCTTAAATAACTTGCTTAAGCTTGATTAAAACTTGACTGGTTCAACTGATTTCCAAACTGGAGACCGCCAGTGCACTCAACCGATTAAAACCGATTAAAGCTTACCCATATTTGTTTAGTCTCGAGGTTTGCCATCCGAGGTTCTCCCTTTTCTGGGGCAGTCGTGGGCGGGATGCTGAGTCCATTTGTCTACACTAAGGAAAATGAAATTATCAGGTAAGTAATTTCACCATTTCCTAGCGTGTAGCCAGATGGACTCAGGACCAATGGGATGTATAAAAGCTAATCCCGAACAGGGTGGGAGGCTGCCCGTGGCCCACTTAGTACTGCCCTTCGAAAACTGTGCCCTCCCTGGCCTGAACATCCAGGCAGTAGAATCTGGAAAAGGTGTGTATGGAGGACCACGTCGCCGCCCGACAGTTCTCGGCTGGTGACAGAAGCTTGGTTTCCGCCCAGGAGACTGCCTGGGCCCTCGTAGAATGAGCCTTAACCTGTAGAGGTAAGGGCTTTCTTGCCTCTATGTAGGCTCCCTTGATGACTTCTTTGATCCAGCGGGCTATGGATGCCCGCGATGCCGCTTCCCCTTGTTTCTTCCCACTGTGAAGAACTAACAGATGATCTGTTTTGGGCACAGGTTCAGATCTTTCCAGGTATCGGACCAGAAGTCTGCCGACATTCAGATGGCGAAGAAGGCGTGAGTCTTCAGAGTCCTTATGCTCATCTGGAGATGGTAGCGAGACAGTTTGGTTCATGTGAAATTGGGAAACCACTTTCGGTAAGAAGGAGGGGACAGTGCGCAGTTGTACGGTTCCAGGTGTGAACCTAAGGAACAGTTCCCGACAGGATAGTGCCTGAAGTTTGAAGATGCAACGAGCTGAACATATTGCCACCAAGAATGCCGTCTTTAAAATTAAGAGGCATAGTGACAGACCACGTGTTGGTGTGAAGGAGGCCCCTGCTAGCAAGCCTAGTACTAGATTGAGAATCCATAGAGACACCGGCCACTTTAGGGGTGGTCGGAGTTGTTAAACCCCTTTCAGAAAGCAGGATACATCTGGATGAGTTGATAGTCTGATACCATCCACTTCGGCTCTGAAGCAGGCCAGTGCAGCAACTTGGACTTTGAGGGAGTTGAGTGACAACCCCTTCTTCATCCTGTCCTGCAGGAATTCCAGGATCATGGGAATTTTGGCTGTCCATGGGGGGATCCTGCAGTCCTCACACCAGGCTTCAAATACTCTCCAGATCCGTATGTAAGACAGAGTTGTGGAGAACTTGCGCACTCGGAGCAGGGTGTCAATCACGGCCTTTGAGTAACCGCGCCTCTTCAGGCTAGACCTCTCAAGGGCCATACTGTAAGAGAGACTAATCTTTGTGGAGGATCGGGCCCTGTGTGAAGATAGGCACAGAGGGTTCCCCGCAAGTAGTCTTCACATGTCTGCGTACCATGGTCGTCTTGGCCAGACTATCAACACATCCAGATGTATCCCCTGATAAAGGGGATGGAACAGCTCACCTATGAGGAAAGGCTGAAGAGGTTAGGGCTGTTCAGCTTGGAGAAGAGATGGCTGAGGGGGGATATGATAGAGGTCTTTAAGATCATGAGAGGTCTTGAACGAGTAGATGTGACTCGGTTATTTTCACTTTCGAATAATAGAAGGACTAGGGGGCATTCCATGAAGTTAGCAAGTAGCACATTTAAGACTAATTGGAAAAAAATTCTTTCACTCAACGCACAATAAAGCTCTGGAATTTGTTGCCAGAGGATGTGGTTAGTGCAGTTAGTTTAGCTGGGTTCAAAAAAGGTTTGGATAAGTTCTTTGAGGAGAAGTCCATTAATGGCTATTAATCAAGTTTACTTAGGGAATAGCCACTGCTATTAATTACACTAGTAGCATGGGATCTTTAGTGTTTGGGTAATTGCCAGGTTCTTGTGGCCTGGTTTGGCCTCTGTTGGAAACAGGATGCTGGGCTTGATGGACCCTTGGTCTGACCCAGCATAGCAATTTTTTTATGTTCTTAACTAGCCCTCTGTGATGCTCTATCTTGTGGATGTCCTTGCCCAGAAGTGGCCATGGAGGGAAGGCATACAGGTGGTCTTCCTCTGGCCACATCTGGACGACAGCGTCGATTCCCTGGGAGTGTGGTTCTCATCTGCAGCTGAAGAACCTGGGAACTTGGGCATTGAAATGGGTTGCCAGTAGATCCATGGCTGGGAGGCCCCAGCGATTTACTATCAGTTGGAAGGCTGTGGTTGACAGCGTCCATTCCCCCGGGTCTAGGCTCTCTCTGCCGAGGTAGTCTGCCGAGATGTTGTCTTTTCCCGCGATGTTGGAGGCCGAGATCCCTTGTAGGTTTATCTCCGCCCATGCCATGAGGGGTCTATTTCCAGAGACACCTGCTGGCTCTTGGTTCCTCCCTGACGGTTGATGTAAGCAACTGTTGTTGCGTTGTTCGACATTATCCTGATTGATTTGCCGTGGAGTCTGTGGCTGAATTGCAGGCATGCTAGTCTGACTGCTCGTGCTTCCAGGTGGTTTATGTTCCATTCCACCTCTTTCTTGTTCCATTGTCCCTGGGTGGTCAGTTCCTGACAGTGGGCTCCCCACCCTCGTAGGCTCGCATCCTTGGTGAGAAATATCCAGTTTGGTGGGGATAGGCTTACTCCTCTGCTTAGGTGGTCTTCTGGTAGCCACCATTGGAGCTGAGCGAATCTCTGCTGGTAGTTGGAGGTGAATTGAGTAGTCCTGGGACAGTGGGTTCCATCGTGACAGTAGGGAGTGCTGGAGTGGTCGCATATGGGCCCTCGCCCACAGGACGAGCCCCAGGGTTGATGCCATGAGGCCATGGATTTGAAGGTAATCCCATACCTTGGGACGTGCATTGGTCATCAAGCGTCACAATTGTGACATCAGCTTTCTTCTCCTCAGAGAGGGGAGGAAGACTCTGTTCTGTTTGGAGTCAAACCAGGCCCCCAGGTACTCCAGCGACTGATAGGGCTGTAGACTGCTCTTGCTCGTGTTCACGACCCACCCGAGCTCTTGCAGTAGGCTCTTGACTCTGCTGGTCATTTGTCGGCTCTCCTCTGGAGATTTCACCCTGATCAGCCAGTCATCCAGGTAAGGGTGCACCAGTATCCATTCCTTTCTCAGCGCTGCCGCCACAACCACCATAATTTTGGTGAAGGTCCTGAGGGCGGTTGCCAGGGCAAAGGGAAGCACCCAGAACTGGTAATGGTGACCCAGTATCGCAAAGCGCAGCAAGCGCTGGTGATCCTGATGGACTGGGATGTGAAGATAGGCTTCGGAAAGGTCCCGGGAGGTTAGGAACTCTCCTAGTTGTACTGCCATTATAACAGGGCGCAGAGTTTCCATGCGGAAGTATAGTACCTGCAGATAACGGTTGACATTCTTGAGATCCAGGATGGGCCGGAATGACCCTTCCTTCATGGTAATGATAAAATAGATGGAATAGTGCCCAGTATTTTGCTGGAGTGTGGGCATCGGAGTTATTGCCTTCAGACTGAGTAATCTTGTTAGTGTGGTTTCTACTACCAGTCTCTTGGAGTGGGCGTGGCAGTGTGATCTCATGAATTTGTCTCGAGGGATGCTGCGGAATTCTAGAGAGTACCCTTCCCGAATGATGTTTAGGACCCATTTGTCCGAAGTTATCTCGACCCATCTTTGGTAGAAGAGGGTTAGTCGACCCCCTCTGTTTTCCTCCTGTGGATGGATCAGCCTCTTCTCATTGTGGGGCAGGGCTGGAGCCTGCCCCTGGTCCTGCTCCCTTCTTGGTGTGTCTGCTCCGAAAGGACTGGGACCTTCTGGAGGGGCGAGTTGTGTGGAACTGCGTGTTCCTGTAGGGTCTAAAGCGCTGCGATCCTCTTCCCTTAGGTCTTCTGGGAGAGGGGTGCCGAGATCTTTTATTTCTATCTTCAGGTAGTCTAGGCACTGGAGATTCGCCCCATTTGTTGGCTAACTTCTCCAATTCGCTTCCGAATAAGAGACCCTTTAAAAGGCATTCTCGTGAGATTCACTTTAGATGTTGCATCCACAGACCAATTTCGCAGCCATAGTTGTCTTCTGGTTTCCACAACAGAGGCAACGCCCCTGGCTGAGGTGCGCACTAGATCTGAGCTTGCGTCAGTGAGGAAGGATGCTGCCGGTTCCATCAATTCTCCAGTATGAGCTCCGGAGGTGTCAGTCTCTCTTGAGAGGAGCAAACAGGAACGGGCCACCAGTGCGCAGCAGGAAGCAATCTGCAGCGTCATTGCTGTTGCGTCAAAGGCCTGCTTAAGGATGGATTCCAATCGTCTGTCCTGCGTGTCCTTCAGTGCAGCTCCTCCCTCAACGGGGATCGTTGTTCGCTTTGAGACGGCACAGACCATAGCATCGACTTTCAGGAACCGCAGGTGTTCCTTGGCCACAGGTTCCAGAGGATATGGCTTCCAATGACTGGCCCCCTTTGAAGCTGGACTCCGGGGCATTCCATTCCAGGTCAATCAGTTCCTGGATGGATTCCATCATTGGAAAGTAGGATGAGGACCTTACGAATGGACACCAAGATGGGGTTCTTTGGTTCCGCCATAGGGTCCGTGCCCGGAATACCCAGCGTCTTTAGGGTCTGAGAAACAAGGGCAGGTGATTCGTCCTTGGGGAAAAGCGAAGCATGGTTATGTATGGTTCCATCCCTAAAGGGATTTCTCCTTCTTCCAGGGAGTCACTCATCATCTGAGGTGTCTGGATCTCTATTAGGGAAGTTCTTATTTAGGCGAGGCGTATCTAGAGGCGTCTGAGCTGGACTGGGAGGGTCTACAGCTCCTGGTGGGGGTTGAGCCTGGTGCGCAGCTGGGGCTGGTTGCGCC
Source organism: Rhinatrema bivittatum (assembly GCF_901001135.1). Classification (NCBI taxonomy): domain Eukaryota; kingdom Metazoa; phylum Chordata; class Amphibia; order Gymnophiona; family Rhinatrematidae; genus Rhinatrema; species Rhinatrema bivittatum. The sequence goes on from NC_042618.1 coordinate 249,632,435, forward strand.
TGCACGAAGGTTTGCAGCCCTTTGAAAAATTCCACCCAGGAGAATGTCCCTGGATCCATGTAGATCCCATGTGGAGTAGGGGTCCCCAGAGGTGCCCCCCTGAGGGGCGGTCATGCCAGAGATACCTGGGTCCTGGGAGCAATCGTCCGTAGTTCCAGACTCCTCTTCTACCTGTAGGGGTCCAGGTTTTGGTCCCCTCCTGGGCTTCTTCGCAATGCTGGCATAGACAGGACTCCAATTCAGGCTGCGCGGCTCTTATGTGGCAGGCTGTGCAAAGGGAGTGTCCCTTGGCTTTCTTGGGCAGGGTGCCATTGTTTTCCACGAGTTTGTGCGCGTGGTTGCCCTGAAAAACCAGTTTGTGCGCATGGTTATGCACTCGGGAGCGCTTAGTTGTACACACGGGGTGCGCTCAGCTGTGCGCGCTGTGTGCAAAAGTTGTGTGCACGTTTCAGTTTGTGCGCGCAGCTATGTGTGCGGTAATATTGGGCGCGTGAAAGTTAGGCGCATCAGACACCCGGCCTGCCCCGCGTGTACTGCCGGTCGAGGAGGGAGTATGACGCCGACAACCCAGCTCGCAAGATGGCGCGCCCCCCCCCCCCAAGGGTCTCCACATGTGTGGATCCTTGCACTGGACCGGGGCCTAGCCCAAGTTGGGCTGCTCAACCCGATTGGTGTCCCTTTAAACCTCACCGGAAGAAACGATCGGTATGGCAATCTGAGCTCTGGAGACTGGAGACCTCAGTTAAAAGATTTTTACCTTACCTGGTCTCGGCACTTACTGGCCGCTTGCCAGGCGGTCTCCAGCTGCGGGGGGAGAGGGAAATACCTTCACCGCTGTGCTCAATTCTGCACCCGCTGCCTTTCAGCCACCCTGGGGGCTAAGTCCACGCCGGGAACCGGACCAAGGCTCACCTCTGAGAGATCTCGGAAATCACCTCAGGAATTCTCGACTGGGGGAGGGACCCTTAGGTTTCACCGCAGGAGAGCGGGGCTCGATCTTCTTAAAGGTAAATTTGTTTCTTCTCTGCTGTAAATGTTAACACTATTCTAGTATGTGGTATAGTGTCTGCATCTGCTTAGGAGACGGAGCGAAACTGAGGAAGTGAGTTCAGTGCAGGGGTTTATGTACCCAGGATGACGTCAGCTTTGAAATCTGACTCAGTCTCCCACCTGCTAGCAGAAGAGCACAATACCCATTGGTCCTGAGTCCATCTGCCTACACGCTAGGAAATGGATCGTTCTGTTAATTTTGCAGAGCCATAACAAGATCTGCAGTGAATAGCAAGGCCCTGCTGCAGTGGATATCAAGAGCCTGAATTGGCCCCAAGCCCATCTGCAAGGCATCAGCCTCCATGAGTGAAGTTCAGGCCACCATTCGTAGGGGATTAGGCCCAGATAGCCTGGCTAGTCCCCACCAACAATTCTTAACACAGGTCTGGGCACAAACCAAAGCCTGATAAAGCAATCCCCTCAGGTTCTCCCTGCATTGTCTAGACCCATAGCTCGAGCACCTCACTGTGACGAATGAGCAACAAGTAAAAGGGAGCGAATGGGAGATTGCTTCCCCTTTTTACATCTACACTGGCGTTTGCTGCAGCCAATCCCTTGGGACGCAAAGGAGAATGGGCGCCAAGTAGCCTAACAGAATGAAACCAGGAAGTGGCTGCTCAGCCATGCAACCAGGTTTCATGTGGCCAAATCAGGGGGAGGGCAGCACAGGCCCTTCTTTTTCTACCTGGCTGACCAGTACTGCAGCTGGATACGCAGGAGAAGAGGGGAGGACAGGGTCAAACTGTCCCACCTCCCCGCAGGTCTAGTGAGTTGGAAGGCTCAGGGGAAAAGGGGAAGGGGGGGGGGTACTGGTTCTTACAAATGGTTAATTTGTTAAACATAAAATACTGGCTAGCTTAAAGTGCTACTCATTAATGTAAAGCTAAAACATAATGATGTACACTTGAAGTAGGATAAAATGCTTACGTTTAAGATTTGTACAATTAAACCTCCAGCACTGAACATACCTGCCTCTTTCAGAATGGTACATTTCTGGTAGATAGAAGTCCGTAGTGCAGGAGCCCGTACATTATACAGTCTTAACTTCTCAATTCGGGAATCAAATACTCGAAGCAGAGGGTCCTTCTCTTCCCACTGGGACATAATTTTATTATCAATGAACGTAGCAAACATTTGGGTCTCAATGAAACGGGACAGGAATGGGAGGTAAGGCTCGGGTTGATCCGACAGAAATGATGCCTACAAAAAAAAATCAAAGCAGTATAGCATACAGGTTTTAGTGCTTTAACCCACTAGATGTATTGCTCAATGAGAAATATGGATTTATTGTAAATTGAGATAGGTTTCCTTGGAGTAATACAAGAATTATCCCAAAATAATGTAGCCCCTGAGTTTTTGAGACCATGTAACTCTCCTCTCAGATGTGACAGAGATACAGTGGCTTGCAAAAGTATTCGACTCCTAAAAGTCAGATTTGTGTGAATTACAAATGACATTTACACAGACTGTTCCAAGACAATATGCTTATTACAAACCAATATGCTCTTAAAGTAAATTTTGAAAGTCACAATTCATTACTTCTCTACATTTTTTTGTAAAATAAAATCAAAAACAAAAAACGCTGCTTGCTACCTTTTATGACCTTCTTGTTATGTTGATGGAAGGACAATTTACTGTCTAGCCATATCCCAAGGCTCTTGGCATGTGAAAGGACTGGAAATTTGAAGATGTTCAAAAATTGTTGTACAAGGAATAGAGTCATTATTTGAATGTTGGATTAACATGAATTCCGTTTTTGAAACATTCAGTACTAATTTATTGTGGTGAAGCCATTGTTTAAAGGCCGACAAACAAATCCCCATTAAACTCACTGTTGTGGGGATGCTTTTCTTTAAGATTTACTTTAAAAGCGTACTGGTTTTGCAATAAACACACTGTCTGGAACAATCTGTGTAAGGGTCATAATCCACACAAATCTGCTGACTTTCAGGGAAATGAATACTTTTACAAGCCACTGTATATACAGCCAGATGTACTAAACCCTTTCCCCTACAGACACAAAATGAAGAAAACTCTTTAAATTTGGCCCATTATCTCAGAAGTTCATATTCCAAGGTTAATGATACATAAGTTTTATATTGCACTAAAAAAATGTTATCACAAACTATGAAGAATCCTTTAGCAGTCAAAAACTTCTATTCAGTTCCTATGTTTCATTTGAAAAATACCAGTCATAGCCCCAAAATTAAATTTTATATAATACTGTATAAGTTATACAGTACTATACAGTAAATTCCAGCAATACTGAAAAACTACTGGTTCCCACTTTTAGCAGTATAACTAATTATATTTAAATTAAAATGTTATTGATGTTCTATCAGAGTTTAAATATATAATTTATACAAGTCAAGTCAACCATGCAGAATGCTAATTTAAGATACATCTATAATTCAAAAATTTGGTTTTTACTGGGGAAACAATCTGGTCTAGAAGTCTGAGCATGGAACTTGGGAGTCTGAACTGCTGTATTCACATTCTGGTTCTTTCAGATCGCCTTTGCAACCTTGAGTGAGATGATTTGGATTTAAATTACTTGCTTTTCCAAATGCAGGCTCGAGGCAAGTTACAATCAGGTCTCTGTCCCTTTGTATCTCACTTTTGTCAGCTGTTATTAGCTAATAAAACCATTATTCTTTTTGTTTTTTCAGAGTTTGCCATGCACTGTGTAAGAAATTACACATGGCTATCACTTATTTCTGAGAAATCCCACTAGAAAATATTTTCTAAACTTGGACTGAAAAAAAAGCCAATAAACAGCAATGTATTATTTCATTATGTATAAAAAGGTTATCCATCTGCTATAGAAATTAACAGTCATAAGCAAATAAAACAATTTTGTTCCCACCTTTTGTGCTGACAAAAGAAAATGTAATGTTATTTTTACCTTGTCAAAGTTCTGCATCTGTTCTCTGTTTGTCAGCCATGAATCCATATCATGTGCAGAGTGAATGACGAAGACCTCATAGTCAGAAAACATTTGTGTAAAGCGATTGGAAAAGACTTCCCTAATCTTAACATTTAGCTTGTAGTCACTCAATTCTGCTTCTTCACACTGAAGCTTTGAGTGCTTTTCCTTCTCTGTCAAGGGTGTTGTGATGGCCATATGTTCCACCAGCACTCCTGTCCTCTTTGCGAGAGCTTGAAGACGAGCAATAGTCTCATTTCCTCTCAGTAACTCGTACATATTGATGGTGTTGCTAGGGATTGTATTTCCATTTTTCTTGTCATTAATAATGTCATCAAAGACTAGATTTTTCAGCTTGGTGGCACTCTCACTGCAATGCAAGTTACCTTCAGGAGGGATTCCAAACTGTAAGAGAACCTCTGAGATTTCCTGGATAAATTCCAGCTTGTTTGGAAACTGAGGGAATTCCTCTGGCAGTTCAATAAAGTGGTTATCAATATCCACAAAACACAAGTTGGCCTGCAAAGCAAAAAGAAAAAGCATGACCATAAATTTCTATTGTTCAAAGGGGCATCCAATCCTTATTTTGTGACCAACACAGATCAACAGTTTGTGGCTTAAAGATTATTTTTTAAAAATCAGAACATCTATTTTGTTGCAAAAACTAGAGAAAACCTTTATAAATTAACTGCATTCTTCACTAAAAATCTCGTTAATTTAGGGGATATTGAGAGGAAATTGTAATAAAGTGTGCTATGTTAATATTTTGCAATCAGCTAGATTAACAGAATGGGAATTTGCTTTACCATCAATTCCTATTCTATTAACTCCTACAGCAGTCGACCTGTGAGCATTGCTGTTGAGGAAGCATAATTGAAAACTCCTTCTACAAACTGGAAATTGCATCATCCTGTCCTCCTCCTCCTACAGTGGTCCTTCTGGCCCACCCAGAGCACTCCTCCAGTATTAGTATTACTGCAACTCTGATGCACCAGTTATAGTTTTATTGTTATATGCACCCCTTGTTCTAATGTAAACCGGCATGATGTGATCTGCTCATGAATGCCGGTATATAAAAAACCTAAATAAATAAAAATAAATATTAATGACCTCAAATGGTCATCTAAACAGTGTTATTTATTGTCCAATATCAGGATAAATACTATATAGATAGGGTCCATTTTCAGTTTAAACTGTTTTCACCCATAAATTCCTGGATTTTTTCAAAGGTGACAATCAGTTTAAACTGATATTTACCCTAATTTTAGGATAATTAAAAAGCTGCTCCATAGCTGCAGATGCAGCTTTTCAAGGCCTCCAGCCTTAAAAGCTGCTGAAAGCCAATGAAGGCCAAAGCACATACTGTATTTCAAGTCCCACTCTCCACCAGTGAAAGAATTCACCCTCCGGTGCCTCCAAAGCCATGTCTTCAAATCCTGCCTCCTCACTCTCCCAAGCAGTCAAAATCTCTGCTGCCTGGTGCCATGAATGCATTTCAAGTAGGTCCAGTCCACCAGAAGCACTTTTCGGAGCGGGCTGCCTAGCCCTTAATAAAAGCAGAAGTGCAGTGTTGCAGAGCAAGGGAGCCTCAGTACGCATTCTGGCGATGGAGAAAGAAGAAGCCTGGAGCCACCCCCAGTAGGGACGAATGCTGTTGCAGTGAGTGCTGTGGGGGGAAATGGAAGGGAGGGGGGGTTAGGAGATTCTCGATGGGATGTGAGAAGAGAGAAAGAGGAGCATGTCAGGCAAGGCATGGGGATAGAGATGGGGATGCTCCTGAGCAGGTGGGTGGGAGAATTTGATGTTTTCTTCCCCCAAAATAAACTCAAGATATTTACCTGGAAAAATAATGAGCCATTTCTTTCCCCTGATTTTCTCCAGTTTTTGTTCTTATCATAACAAACCCTGCTAAACTCCAGGGAAAAATAACGAGCAATAGAAACCGAAAATGAAGGTCCCTATATATATATAGGCTATCAGGTCCTCATTAGGCAAGCAGTGTACTCAGAACATTAATGGGACGACAAGGTTCTATTTGCTGTTACTAGAACTGGAACGGACAGTAAGGAAAATTTCCATTCTATTGCACTATTGCAGAGATAACGGATGGCAAATAACTAAGCAGGCCTTAGAAGTAGTGGCAAAAGGAAGAGGGAGGCACCATGGGACAGGCCTTGACAACAGTTAAGAGAGCAGCTGCTGCAGTGCCAGTCTCAACAGCAAGGAGAACAGCAGCTGAGGGTGTTGGACCTTAATAGCACTTGCAAGAGGAAAAAAGAAACAGAGGTAATTGAAGAGTGGAAGGGCAGTTTGTCACAATTCTGTGGCAACAGCAAATTTCATAAGCAGAGGCAAATTCCGTGGCAGTTGCCATAGAATCGTGACAAACTGACGGCCATGCTTATAGTTTTGTAAGTTGCAAAGCTTGGCTCCAAGATAGAGTACATGGAGTCCAACCACATGGTCTACCAGCTGAGATGGCACCTGTAGGCAGCCTGCACCTCTTTCTTTGCCTTCAGGAGTTCTGGTAGTTTTACCATGGCTCAGGATAGCAGAACTGATGAACTTGTAAAGATTATTGAGGCAGCGCTTCCCACACAACCTCCACTCCTTCAGAGCCTGGAAGCACCACTCTGCAGGACACAGCATAGTCTCTCTCTGTCCAAGAACAGTAGACAGAGTGGAAAAGAAAACCACAGGAGGAGGAATAGGCAGTGGGACAGGAAACATTATGAAGCAGTTATCACAATGGTTCCCAACCCTGTCCTGGGGACCCCCCCCCCCCCCCAGTCAGTCGTGTTTTCAGGATATCCACAATAAATATGACACGAGAGAAAATTTGCATGTTATGGAGGCAGTGCATAACATGCAAAACTTACCATTTAGTCTTACTCTGTTTGCTATCTTTTAACCAGTTACTAATCCACAATAGGACACATTGCCTCCTATTCCCATGAGTTTTTAATTTCCAAGGCGTCTCTCATGAAGGATTTTGTCAAAAGCTTTCTTAAAATCTAAAACTATATCAACTAATTCTTTCAAAAAATCTTATAGATTGGTACGGCAAGACAAATTTACAAAAGTGATATATATATATATATAATTTAGAAACTACTAAACTATTACAGTGCTGTTTTGCTCACTTCAATACAGAAAATCATGGTCACTATAATATCTCATAACAAAGCCATTTTTAAAAGGTTTTGATAGGTCAATGTAATATGGTGCATGCGGTTGTGCACACATTTTTGTATGCACAACTTTACTCCCAATTTAACAAGGGGTTTAGCACACAATAATATGTGCAAAAATGTGTGCTCCTCCATACACATCCCATGTTAAATCAAAGCATTAGCTATTGCTCTCCAAAATAGAGCAGTATATAGGCTTAAACTCATGTTTTCTTAACATTGGAAATTTCACTCCAAGTCAGAGGTAGAGTAAAGTTTCTGGGTTTAGTGTTAATCTATGGAGATGAGTTTGTGGTGTGGGGGTCCTGTATTTGGGATTTAGGCATTATTAAAATTTGTGCATATACATTTTGTTTTGTGCACAGAGGGGCGGATTTTAAAACGAGCGCGAATAGCCTACTTTTGTTTGCGCTCCAGGCGCAAACAAAAGTACGCTGGATTTTAGTAGATACGCGCGGAGCCGCGCGTATCCGCTAAAATCCTGGATCGGCGCGCGCAAGGCTATCGATTTCGTATAGCCGGCGCGCGCCGAGCCGCGCAGCCTACCCCCGTTCCCTCCAAGGCCGCTCCGAAATCGGAGCGGCCTCGGAGGGAACTTTCCTTTGCCCTCCCCTCACCTTCCCCTCCCTTCCCCTACCTAACCCACCCGCCCGGCCCTGTCTAAACCCCCCCCTTACCTTTGTCGGGGGATTTACGCCTCCCAGAGGGAGGCGTAAATCCCGGCGCGCCAGCGGGCCTCCTGCGCTCCGGGCCGTGACCTGGGGGCGGGTACGTAGGGCGCGGCCACGCCCCCGGACCGTAGCCACGCCCCCGTACCCGCCCCCGAAACGCTGCTGACACGCCCCCGAAACGCCGCGACGACTGGGCCCGCCCCCCGACACGCCCCCCTCGGAGAACCCCGGGACTTACGCGAGTCCCGGGGCTCTGCGCGCGCCGGGAGGCCTATGTAAAATAGGCTTCCCGGCGCGCAGGGCCCTGCTCACGTAAATCCGCCCGGTTTTGGGCGGATTTACGCGAGCAGGGCTCTGAAAATCCGCCCCAGAGAACTTGCATATTATATTTGTTGTGGACTTTTTGGGTTAAAACACTTTCTTTTTTTAAATACCTGATGCATTTGCATAACATTTTACTTACTGTATCGGGAATTAACTTTTTTTTTAGTGCATGAGTAAAGAAAATATGCACTGAAATTCAGTTTTTACTCACATCTTACTACACAGTTTTTACTCACATCTTACTACATTGGGCTCTCAATAAGATATTTCAATGTATGATGTTTTGCTCAGGACAGAAATATAGTTTCTAGATTAATATACAGTACAGGAGAAAAAAATGAGGAGCAGGTGAATGAAGAGCAAAAATGGGAAAAGCTAATTTAATTCTCTTTTCAGCTGTAAGGCTTATACACTTAAATTCCAAAAGAGTCAACAATTGTTCTTTTTCCTATTGGAACTCCTAATAGTGTATGCAAACTTGAAACCAAGAACATTAAAAAAAAAAATTGTAAAAGATTTGTAACGGATACAAGTGTAATAAGCATCAAACTAACTTAAAAACTACAGAAACACAGAGGATAACAAAAAGTACTTTATTAAAATCCACCACTTCCTTGTTGCTATTATCTGCCCAAAGCAAAATTCTTTGTTATTGATACAAAGAGAAAATAAAATTCAAATATATAGAAGGGCATGTAGCATTATGAATGACAGTGAAAAACCTGCATCATTTAAATTTTAGTTTGCTCAGTCAAAACAGTTGTGCTGAATAAAGCAAATGGTGAACTTGTTTTACTCAGTTCTAGTCTGAAACAGGGTTGTTCAGGATTAGATATACCTCTGTGTTTCACAAGAATCAGAGAACGAATTTTAACTTTTAGCTCTTTGTTATGCACACAAGGGAAGGTGGGAGCAGAGTAGCAGGGGCTCTATTTTTATTTATTTCACTTTGTAACCTGTATAATCACAAAGGTAGCTTCATGCAGGAAATATAAAAGTAATAAAGAAAATAGCAAAACATATAATTCAAATTTAAAACAATTAGATATATAACTTAAAATCTCACAATTCAAATCAATTAAGTCAATTTCACCAGCCTGCTTGGTCTTTGAGGCATAAATCATTCTCCATCTGCAGCATACTCCTACTAGAAAAACAAAGCAGATTCTATATGTAGTATTAAACTGGAAAGCATTTCCTCCTACTCATAAGCCAATTTTGAGGTTTCCATTTCAGTTTTTGTCTGCGCATTTGTAATTTGTGGTCAACATTATGAATTTGGAATAGGTCTATCTGTGTTCTGTAAATGTGATCAAGTTGAGGTATTTTGCTAGTGTGCCAGGATGTATAGATCTTTTTCACTGTATTTTCCTAATAAGAGATGCATTGCTGTTCTAGGATCCAGTGTAATATTTACAATGCTGCCTTTAGATGTTGCTGTTGGGAGTCTTGTGAGTTAGTACTGCTGTGATATGTGTTAGGATCCCCGGCCGAGTCCCCTTACCTCTGCTGGGAGGCTCCCAGGCCCGGCTCTCCCCCGTTGCTGGCAGCCGCAGCCGCCAATGCAGCCTGCCCTCGCGGTGTGGCATGCCGCCTTCCCGGTCTCTGCACTCTCTCCCCTAGGCGTGTGCACGTGCCTTCGCGCCTAATTTAAAGGTTCCCACGGCGGGAAAATTCCCCGCGGCCCGTAGAGATGACGTCAGCCAGGGTGGATATATATATTCGGCCCTGACTCCAACACTCTGCCTCAGCAACAGGCCCTGCTCAGATACTGAGTGCTTCATCTGCGTTGTTCCTGATCTTGATCCTGTGTTCCAGCCATGCCTCCTTGATCCTGCGTTCCAGCCTTGACTTCCTGATCCTGCATTCCGGTCCAGCCTCTTGTTCCTGTGCTCCTGCCTCGGTTCCGTTCCTGCTCCTGCCCTTGGACTGACTCCCCAGTTTTGGACGTCTGCCTGGTACTTCATCTACGCTGGACTTCCGCCTGCCCTGACCTCCAGCTTGCCTCTTCATCCTGCCTGTCTGCTGCCTGTCCTGATCTCTGACCTGTTCCTGGTTTCGTCTGTCTGCCGCCTGCCTCCACCTTGCCTGCCTGACACCGTGTTGCCTTCTCCTTGGACTGCTCGACATGAGAGACCCGCACCTAAGTCCTGCCGGCCCCAGCACCCAAGGGCTCAACCTGCGGGGAATGTGGGCTGGTAAAGGTGAAGCTCCAGTTGGGTCTTCACCACCTGCACTGCCTCCCAACAACCACTGGAGGCCTCCCCTTGGTGGTGGTATCAACCTTGTCTTTGCTCAAGGGACCACATATGCAACTGTATGGCAAGTTTACTACATAAGTGCTGGGGGGTTTTTTCATTAGGATTTTGTATTATTTCACAATGTGCCTGGTAGTGGAGAGAGTTTGTGTTACTGTTAGCCAACAACCCATTCTAGGAAACTTGTTAATCAACTCCAAGTACATATGAGTACACACTGCCATTTCATATTGGTTGACCTCGCCTCCCTTTTTTGGGATCTGGATTTAGCTAAATCACCACTGCGACAGGAAACTGAGCATACATAGTATGCTGAACTACGTGCCTGTTTTGGGTGATTAGGATGACTATAGATAGAATACAATAGATTTGATGAAAATCTGGAGGACAAGAAACATTCCTTTTGTTGCATTATTATTTAAGATCTATGCAGGTGTATGAGGTGCTAATAAGTGCTGGTCATTTAGGACATTACTAACTTGTAATTTTATATTTTGGAATGCTATACAGAATTAAGCTAGCAATACTACATTATTCTAACGTAATATTGCTAGCTTAATTTTGTAGGGTGAAACCACAGTAGTGAAAATGTAAGCTGGGCCCCTAGAGGACTGTCCCTCCCAATCCCAGGCCCCAATTTATCAAATGTAAAATGAAGAGAAAATAATGGTATCATGTAAGGTTCATTATACAAGTTTACCACATTCATTGCTTACTCTGTAAAGCTGATTAGAGAAATATTTAATCTCCATCTAAGATTTGTATCACCTGAAATGTAGTTGTATCAGAAGTCTTTTGGCCAATTGGAAAAGTCTTTAGCAGGACATGCATCTTTACTGCTTGGACCCTCTATGATGTCTGCAATCTTTTTTGTCTTCTTCCTGGGTTGGACTGCCGTGCTGGTGGTATGTATGTTGTCATTGGAGGGCAGAGCTGAGCTTGTCATTGTTGGTATCTAGTACATGACTGGGCCACTTTTTTGTTGCTATTTAGCTCTGGCCAGTTCATGCTAATCTTATGGCCACAGCTTCTGGATATGAGATAGGCTCATCTGACTCCAGAGGATGACTATATCAGGATGAGGTGTCAAGCTCTAATTGGCCCAGTCATTACTAGACCTTGTATAGTTATGACCTTTTCAGCAACTATACTTTCCAGACTTTATGCTGAATTCTGTTCAACAATGGTTCTTTCCAAATATCAGTGCACCCACTGCATATCCTGTGTAATTTGGTATGACTTCTGATCCAGCTAAACTTAGATTTTCCTAATGTGTTCATGGTCATCTCCCATCCCCTTTGTTTTGCTGTTCCGCACAAGTGCCTTTTTCCTCTGTTAGTAGCAGAGACAGGAAATGTTTGTGGCTGCATTCATCTGAAGCTGGCTGCTGCAGCTGCTAGTTAAACAAAATCTCTTCCCAGAACCAGATGTGAAGACAAAAACAATCATTCTTACATCACACTAATGATGGTCTACCCGGACGACAACAGGTGTCAGAACTCTACATAGCTACAATCCTAAGCTTTTCCCTGGTCACACTGGTTAGCCTCCCTTGTAGTGTACAGCGTATATCTAGAAGGCTCCCTGCTTCCATTTGGTCAAATCATCCCACACTTAAAACTATGAAAGAGAGAGACTCACTTTTCACTGGAAATCTGCCTGCAAGATAACAGATTTTTGCCCAGTGTATTACTATACATGTAGGATTATGTTCTTTTTAAGGGCTCTTATATAAAAGCTTCCAGCACTGAGTTCTCAGGGACTCAGTGCATTTTCATTTACCTCACCCCTTCACCCACCTCCAAGCACCTGTAATCTGTTAGGATCCTCACACTGGCCTATTTGCAGCCAGTCATATAGCTTTCCTATCAATTGAAGCTGGGTCCAAACTGTAAGTTCCCTCAGCTGCTACCCAACCCAACAATAAGTATAACACTAAGTTTATAGGGTAGATGAAGCTACAGACATCAGTAGATATTTGTCTTTTATATATTTAACATACAGTGAGCATATATACTGCTAATAGAAAAACAGGTGCAGAAGTAATGTGTTCTTTACAGAAAGAGAATCCAGTGTGAAAAATAAAAAGCAATGGACAGGCAGGATTCTGAGGATGAGGTAATCATCCTGAAATGCCTACCCTAAATATATCAGCAGCAAGTAGGATAGGAACAGGCTCCATGTCATCAGGGATAGGCAGAGCCAGTCCAGGTCTTATCTACACTGAAAGCTATAGGGATAAACAGTGGCCCATCAAAGTGGCCCATCAAAGTCCCTGATGAGATTGTTTCTGGTGTACACAACTATTTAGTACACTTCCAAGTAGATACCATATATGTATACCACTATAATACAATGGCCATACGCATGCAAATTGTCAAGCCAAACCCCTAAGTCTCTGACCAAAGGGGAAAGGTTGATAACTGTTTTGGCGAATTGAGAAGCGCCGGGTGAATTGAGGAGAGCTTGGTTTTCATCTGGTGAAATGATGAGGATCTCGGTCTTATTTGAATTGAGGATGAGGTTTAGGCTAGAGAGAAGATTATTGATCGATTGTAGACAACTGTTCCAGTAGGCCCAGGTTTTTTTAAGTGAATCTGTAATTGGGAGAAGAATCTGGACGTCATCAACGTATAGGTAAAACGTTAATTTTAGATTGGATAGTAAATGGCAAAGTGGAAGCAGATGAATGTTAAAGAGAGTGGGCGAGAGGGATGAACCTTGCGGGACTCCCAGATTGGATTTGATGGCGTGTGATTCCTTATTATTGATCCTGACCTTATATGATCTATTCTTAAGGAATAGATCGGATAAGGTCAGGATAAGGTGGAAATCTTACAAGCTGAAGGCCATCCAGGTAAGCATTTTTTACAATATTTTCTGGTATGTATGTATTGACTAGAACTATGCATAGTCCCATACATTTATAAAAGATTTCTCTGTCAAGTGAAGATTTTGGGCACACAGAGAGAGCCATTGGACCCCCAAGGCCTCATGACCTCCTGGGGTCCCTGCATAGGGGAGAAACCCAGAGTATTTTATTTGCTATTATGCATTGCACTGACAGACTTTTCCTGCTCTGGATCTGATCTTGCCTTTAAAACACTCTGTATACCTGTGCAATGGTAGAAAATGAAAAGATTTATTGAGGTAAGTAACCACGTGATGACCTCGATGCCCCAGGACCCAATGACCTCAGACCTCCATGGGCAAGGTGGGGGCTGTGGCTGGCAGGGTCAATTGTACTATATGTTGATTTATTGCTATTTTCTTTGACTTCACTTGATATATGCTTGTTCTTTCTAAATTGATTGTAAAGCCTGTTGCTAAATTATTGTTCAATGTAAACCGAGGTGATGTTTGCAACGTGCCGCGGTATATAAAAAACCTATAAATAAAATAAATAAACCTCTTAAGCATCTCCCTCCACACTGCTGTCTGGGTCTCAATCTGTTCACAAATGCCCCTGCATCATCTGCCGCACACCCAGCACCTTTTCTTTTACCACATCCCTCAGGCCCTGCAGGTCATGCCTGAGGCCACTGATCTCCACCATCACTTGAGCATTCAGATCTATTATACACCTTTGTGCTGGAGTGGCCTACATCTCCTCTTCCCTCTGAAAGATGATGTCTTCCCCAGCAGAGCTGCGCTCCTTCAGTCCAACTGCATGTTGCCAGAGCTTTGGCATGCATGACAGATTTGGGGTAAGCTGGTTCTTCTCCTCCTCCTCTTTCAGGTGTCCATGCTGTGTCACTTGTTGCTTCTCTACTGGTTCTTCTTCCCTTCTCCTTTTCCTCTTGTTGGGAATGCTATATCACTAGGTGCTCATCTACTGCTCCCTTCTCCACAGTGACATCTTCCAGGCTAGCATGCACCATGACCCCTAGAGGTGTCTGGAAGGTGCTGATGGCCAAAAATGTCAGGGCAGTAGTGACTATGATGTGTAATGGCAAGGAATGACCCCTGAGGGTGGAAGGGTACAAGTCCTGCCCTAACTCCTGGTATAGATATAGAATGGTTTCCTTGTTAAATCTGAACCTGCACATGACTTGCTCCTCTGAAAGATCCAAAAACTGTGCCCTAGTCCTGTATATACTCTGTAAGGGTAACCTCTTCCTCCTCCTCCTCTGTTCTCTCTCCTCAGCCACTAAGACAAGAGTACCCATAAGCCCATTAGAGTAATTTTGATTACCGATTCTCCAACACTTATTCGCACTCCCCAGTACAGCCCTATATGCCCCAGATACAACTCACTCCCACTCTCCTATATGGACCAATCTGTCTTTGGGACACTCACTGTTAACTTGCTGCCATGTCCACTCACCCAGAGAAGCCAGCCCACCAAACACCAAGTGGCAAAACAACACAGACGTTTGAAGCTGAGTGCATATAAATGAGCAGTAGTAAATATACTCATACAGTTTTGATGATGTTCACACATATGTCACTTTTAAAATAGCTCACTAAGTAGATATATGTAACCATATCACGAATCACCTCAATACACCCTCTTTTACTTGCAAAAGATGCATACATACACGTATGTGATCAGTTAATAAAATATGGATTGCATGCAGATGCTTCACATACGTGCATATATGCGCATATTTTCACATGTAGCATTTTAAAAGTTTACCCGCAAGGCTTTTCTCCCATTCTGCATCTATGGGAAAAGACCTTGATGAATTGAGCCCTAAGTAAAAATAAATAAAACTGGGATAGCATATATTTTAAGCCTCTATTCTTAAACATTCCCGGACTAGGTCAATGGATGAACATTTGGAGGAGATATTTGACACTGTCCCATGGGATTTACTCTTGTGCATGACTATCTGCACATCTGAATTTTGTAGACTCAAATCCTTTGAGACATGCAGATTATCATTTTACAAACTCTGGCTAAGTTCCTTATATTTATATCTTTTAGTTACACACAATGTTCTTCTTTAGTCCCATTTGCCTGCTTCTGAGTTAGCCAAACAGAAATGCCTCTTGTAGTGTTCAAGTCCTGACAAGGTCAGTTCTGTATAACAGATATGGATAAATTGTTTTTATTAATAAACTTTCCTTATCTATCTATTATACTGTCAGTTTTAGTATGTTTCAAAAATTGTTTGGGGTATCTATCCATCAGAGAAGCTGTCCAAACCATGGTACTGAACAGCAGTGACATACCCCAGGATAGATATACACCTGCACATGTACTACTACCCGTGCAATCATTCATTAATATAGAACTACAAGACATCAGGTCACAGATCATAAAGAAAATCTTCCACCACATCTTTATCACCTAGAAATGCGTTTTAAATAAACCCTAAGATTTATTGGTCATTCTTGTTTAATTTTATCTCCACATAGCTATTACAAAATCTTTAAATGAGATTTGAAATGAGAATGCCCTTGGATGTCATCCTTGATTTACTCTTCAAAAGCATCTGATAATGAAACCTAATACAGAGGGATCAGTAGTCTTCAGACTTTAAAATGGGCAATCATTAAATGTGCATCTGACACACAACTGGTTCATAATATGAACCGAAAGCTTTAGAAGCTGGCACTTAACCAGAAAAATAAAAGACATGCTCAAGTGGATACATCATCATTTATGTATGACAGGGATTTCCTTTCATCATTTTAAATTTGAAAGTATTTTAAATTTTAGTGTTTCTTCCTCTTGACTTGAACATTTCCTTAGCTGTTGTATAAAAATATATTTACTGTCAACTGCTGTAGAAAAATATATATTTAAACAAGACACAAGAGAAATGATGAATGGTATACTGTAATGGAAAAAAGCTGTCTAGTAGATATTCTTTATTGACAAGTTCCAATACAATCAAGATAAGCAAAATAAGGAAAATATAACACTATGCTATTCTAAGGGAAAAAACACCCATGCTAGATATCAATAGAGCAACTAAGTTTCAAATGGAGAGAAAAAGAACAGAACACTATCATCCCTCCTACCACCCATTAACAACCTTATGAAGAACATCCTGTTGCCTGTCATTGCTGTTTATGCAGTATCATGCTCTACAGCAGCCGAAAAAGCACTCAATTTACTTCTTAAGAAACTAATCAATTGACAAGTTTCTCAAAAAATACATTTCCCTTGAATCTCACAATGCATTTACAAAGATATTTTTACAGAAAATTGTTGATCCAACATTTTGGACTTACTGACTCAAATCCAAAAGTCTTCTGGTATTCTGAATACTCCATGATACATCCAGAAACATGCTCATCTGACTCCAAAAAGAAACATTTTGATATTTGAAAAAAGAAAACAGAACCAGGTTCTCACCCAAATCCAAGACAAAAGCAGCTATCAATGTTGGTCCGTCACTTCCTGTTGAGTACGCTCAAACAAAGCTGTTACATCTAATCTAAGCTTTGAATTTAATACACGACTTTCTACATATGAAGCACTCAAAGTGTGTCACCACACAATAAATACAAATCATAATGCATCATAATATGTAAAATATAATAACAAAAAAACAAAAACAAGAAGAATCTCATAATACAAAAACATTCACATCTACCTCACAAGTAACCAAAAACCCATACACCAAGTTAAACCTTGTCTCTCCCAGTCAGTCCCATGTGGTTCACTTCTTCAAGTGGTGACTCACCAACAGTGACCTGCTCCCATCAGTGGATCTCAACATTGGACAAGGATGTAGGTAACAAGAATTGATAGGGCCATTGGAGACGGCTCAATCAGGGACCTGGCAGCCAGGGCAGACATCAAGACACAGGGGGCTCAGATTCTGTAAGTGACCAATGTATCTGTTCAGACAAGAATTTTGACTAGAATTTAAATCCAGATAAGTAGAAAACTTCTGAAGCTGAAGGCAAAGTCTCGGGGGGAAAACGTCAACAGCTCTACTAATCATCGCTTATTATTTAATATCTATACAAGGCTGACATGCAAATTATCATCAGGGTTGGGCCTCCAATCTTTTTTATGCGAACGATGGGCAATTTTTTTTCCTATCCAATCAGACAAACACAACTTGGAGCTAACTTCAATCTATCTTTCCACAATACAGACAGGCCCATACAGTAAAGGGCGCACGATTCAGTATTTAAATTAGAGCCTGCGCTAATAAGGAGGTGCTAGGGACACTAGCGCGTCCCTAGCACCTCCTTATTGGCGGAAGCGGCGGCTGTCAGCGGGTCTGACAGCCGACGCTTAATTTTACCGGCGTCGGTTGTCAAACCCGCTGACAGCCACGGGTTTGGAACACGGACACCGGCAAAATTGAGCGTCCGTTTTCCAACCCACAGGCCTGCCGGCAGATTTTTTTTTTTTTTTTTTTTTAAGAAGATTTTATTTTTTTAATTTTTGAGGTCTCCGACTTAATATCACTATGATATTAAGTCAGAGGGTGTACAGAAAAGCAGCTTTTTCTGCTTTTCTGTACATTTGCCCGGTGCCGTCTGAAATTAATTCCTACCTTTGGCAGGAGTTAATTTCTGAGAGTAAAATGTGCGGCTTTGGCCGCACATTTTGCTTTCTGTATTGCGGATGAATACCTAATAGGCTCATCAACAATGATTTGCATGTCATCAGCGGCACGCTATTAGTTTCGGGGGGGGGGGGGAGGGGATTGGCCGCGCGTTTTCCACGCACTATTACCCCTTACTGTATAAGGGGTAATAATAGCGCGTCAAAAACGCTCGTCCAAACGGGGGCTAATGGTTTACTCAGCTGAGCCCACCATTCTGTATTGGCCTGAGAGTTGGCTAACCAGGAACAGGTTCTCACCTAATCTGGCAAAACATAAAATCAGTAGACTCAGCTGCCATTCCCTGCCACCATTCACATCTAGTGTATCTGCCAGGAGCTCAATTCCTATTATTAAGAAAACACACAATTTGGGGGTAATAATGACTCTGAGCTTACCTTTAAGCTCCAGATCAGAGCAGTAGGCAAAAAAAAACCAAAAACGTTTTGGAAACTAGAGATATTACCCTAGTTACAATCTTATTTGTCTGCTGGTTATATCTGCACTAGATTACTGTAATTCCATATACTTTGGCCAATGTTCTAAGTGCTGCAGGCTGTTCAAAACTCTGCAGCGCAAGGCTTAATTGACACTACTCGTTATGAGCACATCTCACCAGTTTTGTACTGTCCATAAAATGGAGGGTGAAATGTAAAATCTTAAATTATGGACCATCAGGTCCATAATGCTCTAAGTAGTGATGCTCCTTCTTGCATTTCCTCCCTTCTAAAAATATATCACCTTGCTAGAAACCTGCAATCTTCTGGACAATGTCTTTTGGATACACCTAGCCATAAAATGATCAAACTTGTGGAAACCAGAGAGAGAGAGCGAGACTCTCTCTCTTTGTTTTTCCTGTTTTAACTATTTCTTTGTTTTTCTTTGTTTTTTTTTGTTTTTCCTGTTTTAACTATTGTCTTTGGTTCAGTCCCCCAGTTCGATGTAAACCGATCTGATATGGTCTTTTAACCATGAAGGTCGGTATAGAAAAGTGTTAAACTCTTTGCGGTGGCAGGCCCAAGCCTATAGAACCAGATTCCTGAAGTACTGCAAAAGGAGACTTGCTGTAAAACTTTCTGAAAGCAGCTAAAGGCTCTCTTATTCAAGCAGGCCTTTAATATACCAAACTAATATACAGGAGTATGTGATCTGTAATAGTCTGAGGCCATTTGATTTAATTACATTTATGATCACTGTTTGATGGAGGTAATTAATTATTAGATGTTTTAAGATATACATTACTTTCTTTGTTAGGTTATGTGTTGTGTGATTTTAATTATGAATGCATGCTTTCATAAACCGCTTAAGACTTGGGATAATTGCAGGCTAAACATTTTTAAAAATAAATAAAATAAATATTTCCTGAGCATTTTGTAAGGTGAAAACCAAATCAATCGAGGAAAATTCATAAACAGAAAAATGTTTTTATATACAAAAATTTCTGAAGTGTCAACTTTTAACTTCAAAGAGGTATTTTCTTCAAACATGGAGTTAACAGTTGTAACTCTAAATGTGCTCTTGACAGCAAGTACTGGTAATGAATCTTGAATTCTACATTCCCTGTAAAATGGCATAACGATGAGAGACAACCTGTAAGGGCATTTTCCATACGCACCATCATATTCCATGGTTCTCCTAAGGAGATGTTCTCTGGTAGTTTAGGAGATTTACTTATTGAACCTGAGTTGAAGTTAAGGGCACTCACCACCTTCAGGGTATGCCCTAAGGAAATCCTTCTTCACTGGGTCTGCAGAGGTCAGTTTCAAGGGGCCATGACTGGAGACCAAGACTGAAAGGTTTATGGCATCCAGAGGAATGCTTAGCTGGTTTTGTGTTCCAGATGGCCCAGAATTCCTGCATCATAACAACCTCAGTGCAATGCTGGTGAGGATAATCTATCAGGTTACAGCCACATGAATCCCTCTGGCAAGGGTGGACCAATTATTTTTATAGATTTATGTATGTTTTTGTTACCCACCTAGAATTGGTGATAGGCAGGATATAAATGTTTTAAATAAATAATGTTTCATTGCCTTGCAGGAACGCTGGATCTCCAACACCCTATGTCCCTCTACCAGCAACACTATCACCTCCACAGGGAACAAGGGAGATCAATAGACTCCAAACCTGGAGAAGACATAGAATGTTAAGTCTTCATTTTACCCTTCTATTTCACCATAGTTGCAAGAAAAAGTTATGAAAAAAAAAGGGGAGAAACGTAAGAGCTCTTTATATGTGTATTTCGTATGTCAATAATATCACAGTCTTCTCATGACACTGAAATATTAATGAATGCCACTACACTGGACATATCTTTTCTGAACAGAGTGTATGTCAAAAAACACTAACCTAACCTACCAAACAGGATAGGCATGTGTAGTTTAATTACGTATACATCCAGTTATGTTCCTCTGCAGCCAGGAATGTGCCATTGATACAGTAGATAGTGATTTATGTGTATGTCTTATTCATTATATTTCCTATGGGGGAAAAAATATTGGCACACCACCAGAAACACAATGAGAATTTTACAAAGGATGAAGCGATGGCACAATTTAAGTTAGGGCCTTGGTTTAAGCAGCTTATAAATAAATAAGAACTAGTACTCTGATCTGACTGCTCAGCTCCAGCTATACGCTTTAACATGTAAAGGCTCATATATATCAAACAGCAGCAAGAAAGATTCCAATATAAAATGCACACACATACACACAAATATAATTTTCTATATTTAATTATAAAATTCTCTTTCCTACAAAATGATAGATGGGAAACCTTCTACAAATCTGTAATTCCATTCAGTATTTCTATTTACAGTTGAAACAAGAAAACAAAACTGCAGCTAACTGTGATATCACTGGAACAAGGATGTGGTATTTCAACCCATCTTATTGACTGAGCTTGCCACCTGATCTGACATTATTGCATACGAATTTGATCAATGTACGACACACAATGATTAGTTGGATTATTTCTGTCCTGGTCCTGTGATTCTTCCCTTCACCAAACTCATGAGCTGTTCCTTTAGTTACTTTCTTGCAACCCTGTAGAAGTCTCCAATAATCCAATTACCTCTGTGATATATCATTCTGATATCACAATGACGCATAAAGAAGAATTCTGGGGCCATGGCAGTTGTTTTAGGACTGTACAAAACCCAAAATCCAAGTTAGCCAGATAACTTATCTGACTAACTCTGCTCCTCCCAGTTATGCCACTGGAACACCGCTAGCTTATCTGGCCAAATTTTAGCCAGATAAGGGCCCAAATATTTATTTAGACAGCTGAGTTATGTGGGTAATGCTTCTAAATATGGACCTCCATGTGTCCAATATATGTGCACATATCTTTCTGTGTAATTAACAATTGGACAGACTGTTGATGTTAAGGGAGTTTTTAGCATACAGAAGCTCATATCTGGAAAGACAACAAGGACTTTCTCAAGAATCTATAAAAATAATGGTTGCATTACTTCAATTCAAAACAAAAAAGTAACATTTCACAGTTAAAAGTTTGTAACATATGCCGTAACTTGATAAATTGTTGATTTTTGTACGTGATATATTTTTGTGTATATTTTAAATATTGTTTAAAAGCACTATGAATTGTTTTCAATAAGAAATTGATTTGTTTTTTGCATAATCAGAGGTGTGAATGTTTATGCAAAATTATGCAAATTTGCCACGTACCTGCCCCAAAATTTTGAAAAATCTGCCATAGAATTGCTAACTCTTGCCATAAAATCTTGAAAAATCTGTTGCAGGAAACCAGGGGCCTGGATTATGATATTCTCCATTTTATTCCCCATTCTTTTCCAAATAAATCTTAGCATTCTGTTTGGGTTTTTTTGGTGCCACCACACAATAAGCTGAGGATTTCAAACTTACTATCTATAATGATGCAAAGATCTTTTTTCTGTATGGTTAATCCCAATGCAGAATTCATCATTGTGTTTCTAAAATTAGGATATTTTTCCTTATGTGCATCATTTTGCACTTATCCACATGAAATTTCATCCACCATTTTAGATGCTCAATTCTGTCTCACAAAGCCCTTCTGTAGTTCCTCACAATCTGCCTGTGTTTTAACTACCCTGAATATTTTTGTGTCATCTGCAAATTTGAACATGTCACATTTCTCCTCCTTCTAGATCATTGCACCGAAGTTTTAAAACCTGGAGCTAGAAATCCCAGGAGATATGTACGTGGCAGTGCTGAGCGCAAGCTGAGAGCATTTTCAAAACATCCCAGCCATGCACGTATCTCCTGGTATGCGCAGAAGAGCTAGGGTTTGGAAAGGGGCAGGCTGGGGCAGGGTATGGGCAGGGCGGGGGCTGTCCCAGTGAAGCCCGCGCTGGCAGCTGGCCAGCGTGTGGAACTTACTCCTGCTCTGACAAGCAGATAAAGTCTTAAACAAAAAAATAGGATAGTTAGGGTGGGTTTAGGGTGAAGAGGGGAAAAGGAGGAAGGTTAGGTAGGGGGATAGGAAAGTTTCTTTCCAGTCCCCTCCTTTATTGAAGCGGACTGGGAGGGAACTGGGCAAAGGCCTGATCGAGTCACCGTGCGTGTTAAAAAAAATTCTCCCCCATGTGCACGAGTAGGTACCCACACGCACAGATACAAAATTGGGTGCGCATGTGCACACGGGGATCAGATTTTATAACATGCGCAATGACACGCGCATGTTATAAAACCACACGCACAGCTTTAAAACGTACCCCTTTGTGTTCTCTTTCTTGTACGATTTCACCCAATAAAAACAATTTATACATTAACGGGCGGATTTTAAATGCCCTGCTAGGAGGGTCACGTGATGTGATAGCTGGGTAGACGTGTTCCTACCTAGCTCCTGCTCTGCTCCGCTCACCGCGTTGAATATCCCGGCGGCGATTTTTATTTTTTGGACGCTGTCTCACCCAAGTGGTTCCTTATGACCACGGTGCGTTCCCGCGGTAAATTGCCGACCTCGCAGACGCCGAAACCGCCCCGCAAGGAGAAGGAACGGTCCCGGGACTCTGACCCCAACATGGCGGCCCCTTCAGAAGGTGACGGCGCGCACCCCGATCCCCCGCTTACCCTGACCGATATTAAAAGCGCTATCAAGGAGGCGCTCGACGAAAAATGGTCTCTCCTCACCGCGCAGCTTAGTGCGGTCCAGGAAACTATCGTGGCGCTGCCCCCCCGGCTAGATGCGGTTGAGGCCCGGGTTTCAGACATTGAAGACGCCGCACTTACGCAAGCTTCTAAAATGGCCGCCCAGGAAAAATCCGTTTCGGCCCTGCAAGCCAAAGTTGATGACCTCGAAAATAGGGCCCGCCGTGATAATCTGCGGTTCCTTGGCTTCCCCGAGCAGACTGAAGATTCTACCCTGTGCTCGATGCTGGAGGCATGGCTACCTGAAGCGCTTGATCTCCCCCATTTACAGGGTAAGCTCGTGGTGGAGAGGGCCCACCGGCTGGGGGTCAGAGGAGCACCGTCTGGGAGATCACGCTTAGTTATTGCAAAAATTCATAATTTTGCTCACAAATCGGAAATCTGGCGCGCTTCACGCGCCAAACGGGACTTGCACTATCAAACCCATCGCATTCAAATCTTCCAAGATTTTTCTGCTGCGGTCTCGTCGGCCCGGCGGGGCTTTGCCGCAATCTGCACTACTTTACATAATAAAGGAGTCAAGTTCGCCCTGCTATTTCCCGCCCGTTTGCGGATTTGGGTGGCGGGACAGGCTCATACTTTTGATACTGCGCCTCTGGCCCGAGACTTTGTGGACCGTATGGATACTTGAGGGGTGCGTTGTTCTTTTTTGTGGATAACAAGCTCTGCGCCCCCTCCTACGGCCGGATGGACGCCCATGGACGCCCGAGGACTTTCCCCATTTTTGGCTGACTCACCCACCGCGATTGGCGGCCCGTATTTGAGTTTTTTTCCCTGGAGTGCTCGTGGATTTTGTGGAAGGTTTTTTTTATTGGTTTTTTTTGGGTGGCGACGCACAGCGGCCACCCTCGTGGGGTGCTAATGGATTTTTTTCTTTTTTTTCTGCCTCAGGGGGCCGTTTCAATTTTTTTTGAGCTTTTCCGGATTGAATGACCCGCCCACTGGACACAGGGACCCTGGGATTATCCAGCCGGCCCACCTCTGTTTTTGCCTATTATTTGATTGTTAAGTAATTTTGTATCTAGTTTTTGGTACTGTTTTTTTTGTTGTACTCTCACTTGCCTTCTCTTTCCCAGGCCAGGACGATTACCTGGGATACCTTAGGGATTATGGGCGAGTGGGGACGGCCGTAGGGGGCTGCTTTGGGGGTCTAGCATCCCGGAACTGGGTGTTGTATGGATCGGAGTGGGGTCCACTTTTGGTTAGTATGGTTGGTAGTATGTTTGAGGGGGGGCTTTGTCTTGAGTGGATGTTGGGGTTCGTGGGTAGTGAGACTATAGTTGGGTGTTGGGGTCGCTGGGGGTGGAAGGGTTTCTGAGGGGTATGGGTAGGAACACATCAGACCGTGTACTCTTATCTCTTTACGAGATTTCATGGCTGAACGACCGCTAGTCGGTCCGGGGAGTTGGGGGGGGGACAGCTGGGGAAGGGGTTGGGGGGTGGGGTGGGGGGTGGGGATAGGGGAGGTGGGCGGGAGGGTGGGCGGGTTGGTTTTTCTCCGGACACTACTGTGGCACTCTACGCATGTATCAATTTTGTATGCAGTGGTTCACGTTCTCACACGGTGGCGTGTGGGGAGGTCTCGGCTGGGAGGGCCTTCTCACGGGATGATTGGTTTTCAGCTCGGTTTTCGCCTTTTTGGGGTGCAGACATGACTTTACCCACTAGATTTGTATCTTGGAATGTCTGTGGGCTACATTCCCCCATTAAGCGCACTAAAATTTTGACGTGGCTCAAGTGGAAATCCACAGTTGTGGCCTTCCTGCAGGAGACGCATTTGACGTCCCAGGAACATAATAAACTGCGGAGGGAGTGGGTGGGTGCGGTGTACAGTGCCGAGGGCTCCACCAAATCTGCAGGGGTGGCAATTCTACTTCATAAAAGTCTCCCTATAAAAATTGTTAAGGACATTGTTGACCCCTTAGGCAGGTATATTATTCTGATTACTGAGCTTTATGGTAAATCTGTTGTGCTATGCAATGTTTATGCCCCGAATGTTTATGATCATGCCTTTTATGCTGCTCTGTACGCCCATCTTCTTCCTTACCTGCATGCGACTCTGCTCTTGGGTGGGGACTTTAATACCATCCGGGATGCGGCGTTGGATGCCTCCACGTCCCGGCAACCGGAGCGTTTTATGGGGAAGGGCCCTCAATTTTTGGAACAATCCTTGCATGTCATGGACGCTTGGCGAGTGTTGCACCCCATGGAGAAGGATTTTACCCACATTTCTAGGGCGCATTCCTCTTTTGCGCGGTTGGATTATTTTTTGATAAGTGACCACGCTTTTTCAAATGTGCAGGCTGCGGGCATAGACAATATAGTTATCTCTGATCATGCTCCAGTTTGGATCGACTTGTGTCTGACCGGTGGGGGGCGGGGCAGTCAGGGCTGGCGTTACCCGTATTTTCTAGCTCATGATAAAAAATTCCATGAATGTTTACGCAGCAAATGGGCAGACTTTGTGGCCGATAATCACGCGCATGTTCAACAACCCTCCCTTTTTTGGTATACTGCTAAGGCGGTTCTCCGTGGGGAAATTATCTCCTATGTGGCCCATCATAGGCGGATGCGGGACAAGCAGATCCTGGCTCTCACTACCCAATTGCGGAAGGCTAGGCAGTCCCTGGCGCGACGGGATACTAAGACGACCCCTTTTGGCTTTCGAACGCTTCAGATGGCACTCAATTCCCTGATTCACCAGAGGGCGACTAAGAGCTATCTGTACTATCGCTTCCAATTATATCAATACAGTGACAAAGCTGGCAAATTGATGGCCAATTTGATCCGGTCGGCGCGGCCGAGTCGCTTTGTCCCGGCGTTGCGAATTTCCCCTACTGAGGTCGCTAGTGATACCAAATTAATTCTTCAAGGCTTTCGCACGTTTTACTCTACCTTGTACTCCACTGAGGATGGGGGGGGGGCGGAGGGTGAGCGATTTTGCTCGGACCTACCACTGCCTCAGTTGACGGCGCTCCAGCGGGACGCCCTCAACCAGCCCATCAGTACCCGGGATGTTCTTCTGACTATCCAACAATTGCATGATTTTAAGTCACCAGGGCCAGACGGTTACACGGCGGAATTTTTCAAAGTTATGAAAGACCAAATTGCGGGCCCATTGGCTGCGGGGTACTCGGAGATGGTTTCCCGGGGCTCCTTTCCGGAAGGGGAGAATGAGGCGTTTATTACCCTCTTACCAAAGCCCGGGAAGGACCCTCTTCTACCGGGGTCTTACCACCCCATTTCCCTTTTAAATTTAGATCATAAAATTTTGGCAAAAATCCTGGCTGATCGCCTGGCCGCGATCTTGCCCACCTTGATCGGCGATCACCAGGTGGGCTTTGTTCGCCAGCGGTATGCTTTGGCGAACATTAGGAGAGTGCTGACGGCGATGACTATATGTCGCTGGTTGGAGGAGCCTCACCTGGTCATCAGTTTTGATGCGGAAAAGGCATTCGACCGGGTGGAGTGGCGGTACCTGTTTCGCCTGTTGGAACAGATGGGATTCGGAGGTTTTTTCCTTCAAGCTGTATGCCTGTTGTACGCGGACCCCAGGGCAGTGATCCTGTTAAATGGCAGTCGATCTGACGAGTTCAAGGTGACGCGGGGGACGCGCCAGGGCTGCCCTCTGTCCCCGCTGTTATTTATTTTGCAATTGGAGCCCTTTTTGTTAGCGTTGCACCAGGAGCGGGGAATACGAGGAGTCCGCTTTGGCTCCAGGATTTTTAAAGGGGTGGCCTTTGCTGATGATTTGCTTGTCCTTGTCACGAAGCCTCATGATTCCGTCCCTCGCCTCCTTTCTTTGATTGAATTGTTTGGGGTCTTTTCGGGCTTACAGATGAATACCCATAAATCCTCGGTGCTGGCTTACCCGGCGTCGTTATCGACCACTTGGCCGGGGGAACTTTCCGTTACACTGGGCTCAGGGTCCTCTTCGATACCTGGGGGTGTACATTCCTGTGGCCCCTGATCAGATTTACCAGGCTAACGTCCCGGGGCTTTTGAGGGACACAGCCGACAGTCTGCTCCGATGGAAAAACATACCTCTCTCCCTTAGTGGCCGGATTAATCTTTTTAAAATGTGTTTGCTCCCCAAGTGGCTTTACTTCCTCCAAAATGTCCCCATCCTTCTTAAACGGGCAGACTTGCGTTACCTGGATACTCTGCTGCGAAAATTTTTTTGGCGAGGGGGGAAGTCGCGTGTCCCATTGTCCTGGTTGCAGGCAAAATGGGGGCGGGGAGGTTTGGGGGTACCGGACCTGGGTCTGTATAATTTAGCTTGTAATTTGCGGGTCCTTCGCGATTGGTTGTTAGACTCGGGGACTTTTACCTCCATCGAATCTGAGAGGGCTTTACAGGCCCCTATTGCGCCTGCTTATGGGTTACAGGCACCTTCGGCTAAACTACCCTCGATCTTGGTGACCTCGCCTTTGGTTCGACCCCTCCGCTTATCTTGGCGGCGGGTTGCCCGAAGGTTGAGTATCTCCCCTCACTGTGCTTACTTCCTCCCGGTCCGGGGTAACGCAGAGTTTACCCCGGGAATGCAATCTGTGGGGTTCCAGACATGGCAGGCACATGGGGTCACTCATTTGGGACATTTGTTTACCTCCGAGGGGCAGACCTTCACATTTCGGGAAGTTAGGGAAACATATGGGCTGGGGACAGCTCACACGTTCTCTTATTTGCAACTGTCGCACTACCTACGATCTCTTCCGGAGGCGCATAAAGACCCAGCCACTTTCCAGTCCCTAAAACGGTTGTTTCAACTAGAGGGCCGCGTGGTACCTTCTTTGTCCCATTATTATTCCAAGTTGCGATTGGTAGGGGGGGGTGACATGTTTGTACTGTTGGCCACCCGCTGGACTAATGATGGTGATTTTGCCCTTACCCCGAATATTATTAAGGTGTGTTTTCGTCGTGCAGCCAAGATCTCGGTTAACCAATATTACAGGGACATGCAATATAAGTTTTTGTGTAGGGCGTACATTGCCCCTCAGATGGCTTATCACTTTGGGCTGGTCTCTGGGGCGGGGTGCCCTCGGTGCGGTCATGCCTTGGGCACCTTGTCCCATGTTTTTTGGACTTGCCCCCCGATCAAACGGTTTTGGGGGCGTATTGCGGATTATCTGGCTGATTTCTTGAATGTAGTTATTCCTGTTACCCCCTTGTGGCTCTTATTTGGCTGTATATCGCCCATTCGCATACGAGATCTTGGCTCACGCTTACTTGTGGCAAAGGCTTGTATTGTAGGAAAGAAAATCATCCTCTCCAACTGGCGGTCGACGGACGCTCCGTCTTATTGGGCGTGGAGGAACGGATTTCATTCGTTGATGACCATGGAGAATATGCTGGCTCGACACTCTCCCAACGCTAGACGACGATTTCTTTCGGTGTGGCAGCTGTATATCCAGACCCTTCCGCATCGAACCCGGAGTTTGCTCCTTAATGCTTGATGGCCCGGCTCGGACTTTCTTTGGTGCCTTGTGGGAACGGTGGACTGCATTGACCTGCTGCATCTTGGACTTCTTGAGGCTGATGTTCCGGAGATTTTGGGGGGGTGGGGGGGATGGGGGGAGGGAGGTCTGTTGATGTTAGCTGCTGATTTGTAACATATGCCGGGGTGGGTGCAGAACCACCCCACCTCCGGCTAGTTGTTTGTTTTTTTACTTGGACTGAAAATAAAAAACCGTTATATACCTTAAACATCTGTTAGTCTTACACGGTAACTTCCTTGCTCGAATACGTGTCGCTAGGTGGGGACTTGCGAATCACTGCCTCCCTGGCCACCCCATTTTGTTTCATATTCTGTAATGCAGAGGTCTCGAGCCCATTCTGGTTTTGGAGAAAAGTGGAGTCTTTTCGTAGGATGGGATACCTTTCGTTTTCACTGGGATAGAGAGTTGGGGGCCCAGAAGAGATTTTTCCTTGATCATCTTATTGCCATTTTTATGATTTTTATGCTGAGTGCATGTAACTCTTTGGGCTTACTGAATTACACAATGGTTATATGTACAAAATGAATTGGTTAAATGATTAGTGAGAAGTGCCCGGTGTTGCTCGGGTAGTTTGGTTTACAACAGCCTGTGTGTATCTGTGTCTGCGCCTGTGTGTGGTGAGCCTGTTTCTGTGTGTATTCCTGTGCCTGCCTGTGTGGGGGGGTCTCTGCCTGTGTGAAGGGGTGTCAGCGCCTGTGTGTCTGCCTGTCTGTCTCTGCATGTGCCTGTGTGTGTGTCTGCTGTGCATGCCTGTGTGTATTCCTGTGCCTGCCTGTTTGTGTGGGGTCCCTACCTGTGTTTGTGTCTTTGGAGGGCATGTGTGCACGTACCTGTATATGTGTGAGTGTCACTGTGTGTGTGTGTGTGCCTATGCCTGTCTGTCTCTGTGTGTGGGAGCATGAGACACAGGGCTTCACAAATACAGCAAATTAGAGAACATATCCAGCATTGCTTGGGTTGTTTGGTCAATAACAGCCTGAGTGTATATATATGTGTGTGTGTGTGGGGGGGGGTCATGTGCCTGTGGGGGGGGGGGGGGCATGACAGTGCTTTGCAGACAGAGCAAAGGAGTCTGTTGATCTCTTGGAGGCAGTTTCTGGGAAAACTGCCTCCAAGAGATCAACGGACTCCTCGCAAACCTAAACCTGATTCTAAACTCGGCTAAAACGGAACTCCTCCTCCTCACCCCAGACAACAGCAACCCCCCCACAAATTGCTCCAATTAACACCATGGTTACACAAGCAAGAGACCTAGGGATAGTAATAGACAAACACTTGAATCTAAAAACATTTATTAACAATACAACCAAGAACTGCTTCTGCAAGCTGCAGGTAATCAAAGAATGAAACCACTCCTACACTTTCAGGACTTCAGAACAGTCCTACAATCCGTAATATTCTCCAAGATAGATTACTGCAACTCTATCTTACTGGGCCTCCCGTCCTCTTCCATTAAACCACTTCAGATGCTCCAGAATGCGGCAGACAGAATCCTAACTAATTCCAGAAGAAGAGACCACATCTCTCCCATTCTAATAAATCTACACTGGCTGCCAATACACTACAGAATCCTACACAAGTCCATCACCATCATCCATAAATCCATCCACTACCAAGCCCCTCTCAACCTCCAAATCCCCCTCAGACTACACACATCATCCAGACCCATCAGAGAAGCCTACAAAGGTTTGCTGACTGTTCCCCCAACTAAATCTACTCACCATATTACACTCAGAGACCGGGCCTTCTCTACAGCGGGACCCGCTCCTTGGAATTCCTTACCACCCGATCTCAGACTGGAACCCTGCCTATTAACTTTCAGAAAAAGGCTTAAGACTTGGCTATTTAAACAAGTCTTTCCTGAGACTAATATCCAAGGAGATCCTTCGGCAATACCCATTAAGAGAGCTTACTGCACAATTGAGAGACCCTACTGCACAATGAAAATAATATCCATAAAGAGACATTACGGCACGATGTAAATAATCTACCTCTGTAAAGATTAATAATTTCTTGTCTATTCCTGTCTCCTTCCTGCCCCAGTTTCAACATCCTTGTTGTATTGTAACTTTTTTACTTCCTCGGCACTGGTTAAAAGAACAAAGTTATTGCACCCCTTGTTATTTGTAAACCGGCATGATGTGATTGTATCATGAATGCCGGTATAGAAAAGCTTTAAATAAATAAAAATAAATAAATAAATATTGTCTTTGCACATTGCACCTTCTGTTCTGGGCATCACCTGGGGGCCACAGACACGACAGTGTAACTGACCAACACAAGCCTTTTAACTGGACAAATCATTAGGATAACACGTTTTATGTAAAGAAATAAAGCCATAAATAATCACTCAGAGGGCAATTTTGAAAGGTGCTTTTTATTGCTTGCATATTATGCAGATTTTCAACAGGGCACAGCCCGTGGCTTTTTCCTTTGAAATGGGAAACCGTGAAGTGCCGGCAAAAGAAGACTCTACGTGCTGTTGCCTTTCATGTGTGCTGGGGGTCCAAGTGGTGGGGGGGAGGGGACGAAAATAGGGCAAGTACTTTTGAAAATTGCGCGGACGCACGATAACCTCGCCGTCCCACCCCCCAGAACGCCTCTTTTTAATGCGGATAAAAGTGCGCGCTCTGGAATCCTGCAGGTGGTTTTAGCCATATTTGAGACGCGCACTTTATTTGCCCAGGTAAATATCTTTGAAAATTGCCCTCTTACACATTACTGTGCAAACGAGACCGGGACACGCGTGCGTTTCGCACGCCAAGACTGGCAAATTTGCATTCGCAGGCGGAAAGCCGGCGTTTTACGAGTGCTTGTAGCGCCGAGAATCCAGCTCTTTGCCACCCGGCTGTAACAGGGAAAGCTAAATTCAGGTTGCCGTTTCCTCAGACCGAGAAGGGGCCCCTGGGGCCTCCAAACTCACAAAGCACAACCTCTTTTTTGCTGGTCCTTTAAAAAGCATCCCCACACTTCACATTGACTTGCGTAGGTTAAGAGCTTTGCTGGGTGTTTAGTGCTAAAAATAGACTTTCCTGCCTGCATCAGGCCCCGTGGCATGCGGTGGTAAGGATCAGCATTACACCAGCTGCCGGCCGCAAATCCCCGGACGCGTGGGGCAGGCCTTCCCTTTGAAAATGCATCGCTCCTCCTCCTTTCATGCAGAGCCACCCACCTGTGCCGCGCTATTTTTATCTGCCGGACAATCTCCGCCCTGGGGTTGTTTATACCGCTGGCTGGGCTGCAGCGAGACTTTCTGGGATGATGGGATGCGGAGCTTTTCTCAGTTCTGTGAAATCATAGATGATAATTAAGGCAGTGGCTCCAATCAGAAATCCACCTGCAGGGAAAATACTCTCTGTGGTCCAACCTCAAAACGACTCCGAATGATGTCTTTTACAGGCCGGGAGCCGCTCTGAAAGAGTTCGGAGATCAGGTAAATATGTTTTTGAGCACAGACATAAAAAAAAAAGCCCCAAAAAAACAACACACAAGCCGCATTGGAAGTCAATTATCAGAGGCAGCCTTGATTGCAGAGCTGCTGCGGTGGAGCGGGCTCTGGCTCCGGAGTCTGGGAGGGACGTCGGGTGCCCCCCCATTCCATGGCTGGTTAAAAGGCCTCAAGGAGACGAGATTCCTGGATGCCAGTGAAAAAAAAATAGGGTCCACGAGGACCCCCCCGACGTGTCCCTTCCACACCTAGGGGGCCCACGCAGTAAAATGGGCGCCAGTAGGCAGCACCCGTTGTCTTAACACAGGCGCAGCCACATCCCCCGGGTGCCCGACGCAATATTTAAATGAGAGGCAGCGTTAAAAAGGGAACACCTAAAGGAAAGTTATGCATCCATAGCACTCAACAGTTTATTGCATCGGGCGCCCGACTGCGACGATGCCTAAATTGTGTGGCCATAAGAAAAGTGAAGTTTCTTTTAATCACGTCACAATGTACAATTATTTTTCTGTACCAAAAGCAGTAAATTAAAGTTGTCACGACGATAGTGAGGAGGAGGAGGAGGGCACATTCTGGCAACACAGAGAGCCTGTTGTTTAATGTTTTTCATGAGCCCTTTACGCCACCTCCGAGGCTGGAGATAAAATTTGGTGAGTTGCAAAGTGTGCCCCGGGCGCCCGGCGCTTTACTGCATGGGGCGGGGGGGGGGGTAATATCTATTGTTCTCATCTACGTGCAATTTACATCTGACGGACACAGTCGGGTACGCATTTGTTGGACGCGTATTTTGGATGCGCTAAACTCCTTATCGCGTCGGGCGCTAGTCCAGCGCGTCCAAAACGCGCGCCCAACCGCGTGAAGACCCGTGTGCTAGGCTGAGCGCACTTTATCGCCCCAGGGGGCGATGCCAAAAGCTGAGCATTAAAACCATACGCACTGAATTTCAGCGCAGTTTTTCCCCCTAACGCGCTTGTAGCTCTTGTGCAGGAAGCGAACAGTCTGCTAATGCACCGGGAGCTAAAAACATTGCGCAGAAGCCAGAAAAGGTGCAGACAGAGAAGGACGGCGCGCAGCAGAGCAAGTCTATGCGCAGAAAACGTGGCGAGTGCGCACAGGTCATATCGTCCACACGTAACAAGATTTATGCGCACAAAAAGACGCTGCTGGTTGAGAAGGTGCGATACGGTTTCACCTGCTGGAAGGGCACTGCCCTATGTGGGACTTTGTGGATCGCGGGGCAGGGAAGAGACGAAGCTCCGGCATGGGGAGGGCACTTTAGATGGTCACAGAGGTGCTGGGGGGGGGAGGGGAGTCTTTTGTGCTTTCCTTTTTCCTGCTCTGCAGGGTAATAGACCCCCGAAGCTCTCAGCTCCAGTCCATCCAACTTCTTACCCAATCATTGTTTTCTGAAACCCCCCTCCCCCCCAGAGCTTGGGTCACAAAAGCACCGAATCAGGACTCTTATTCTGCGTTCCTCTAACTGGGGTCACATAACAGATCTTTTTTTGCATCTTTAATCTTGCCGGCATGGTCTCACTCATCCTCAGCCTCCTTGATACACTCCTTCCATGAGATGTTTCTGAGGTGGTCAGCTTTCCGGTAGACCTGGGCCTAACAACTCGGCTCTGTCATTTGTGACTAATCCCTACCATCGTTCTAAGGAGTTTCCTGCAGGCAAATAGAACAAGAGCGCCTGAAAGCAGAGAAGGACTTCACCAGTCAGCCCACCCCCCATGTCCCTCCTCACTCGGGTATAAGACAAAAGAGAGAGTCACCTTGTGGAATTCATTACCAGGGGACATGGTGGAGGCAGAGCCTGTAACTGGGCTCAGGCAGAAATTAGAGATCGGGCATCTGACTCTGGCTTCCGTGGGTGCACAAACCGAACAGGCCTGCTGCTGGGTTTCATGGTCCCTGGCCAAGAATCTCTTCCCCCAAGACTCGTCACGGGGGCTTCCCCTAGACGTCAGCTCTCCTCTCCCACATGGCCCATCCTCTCCTGAGTAAGCACGGTGGAGGTTTAAATGAGGCTTCAGGCAAAACTTTAAAGATACCCCCGTGAGGGGCATGAGGGCCAGAATTTACAGCCTGCTACGATGGGGTAGAGAGGAAATTCATATCTACCTCCTTTTTGCCTCAGTCCCTTTTGTCTGGTCCAAGGCACTCGCTTCTGCAGCGCTCAGTGGGAGAGTCAGTGCTTAACAACCTCACGGAGTAATAAAACAGTAATCTGGCAAATAAAAATTACATTGCCTCAATTCCCACTCAGTTGTAACAACCTACAGAACAGACCCACAGGTAATCGTATACTCAACTCTGGGAGTAAAAGAGAAAGTGCCAGCCTAATTCATTACCTGCTCAACCAATAAAATATAACAGGAAAGAGCCCAGTTTGTCTTGACTATTGTACCCCCGGGGCTGTGAAACAGCAAATACTCTTATTTACATTGGAGAGTGATGTTTGGACCTGTTTTTCAGTTGGCCTTTCACTGCTAAACAAGTGGTGCATGCACGCACACACACACACACACACTCACATACACACACACACACACACAACAAACACTGACGCTGCAGAATTCAAAGCAAGTCCTTCAGGAAGGGATGAGGGCAGGGTGGTGCTGAGGCAGCCGGAGGGATCGTTCCTCACAGTGAATTAGTGTCGCGTCCTGATGACTTGGCAGCAGTTTGAGTCTCCCGGAGGAACAGGGGGACGACACTGCACTATCCTCGAGTATGGCTCTATATATATTACATGCCGAGCATGCAGCAGCAATCAGTGGTGTGAGTTTGCCAATGCTTACACCCAGTATTACGGAGCACAAGTGATTAGATTGCAGGAGCGGCAGGCTGAGAACTGGGGATGCCAGGGTTCAAACCCCACTGCCACTGCTTGCGACCTGGGGTGACCCACTTCACCCTCTATTGCCTCAGGTACAGAGTCATTTGCTGAGCAGTTTTCCCATTGATGCAGAATGAGAGAAAAGCCTTAGTAAATCAGATCCTTAGCTTGTAATCTGCTTTGAGCCCTTAAGAAAAGGTGGAATACTAAATAATTTCGGTCTTCAGGAAGTTATATTCCAATATTTAACCTGAATGCACAACATTGTTCAAAGCCTTTCTCCCCCTCAGTCTGTCTTCTCTGTTTCCTGGGTCTCCTTTCCATTTTCTCTTTTCTCCATTTGCCTGTCTCTCAGACCTAACTTTCCTGCACTTTCCAGCTGTCTCCCTTCATTACCCACGCTTTACCTCTCCTCACTTCTCTCTAGTTCAGATTCAGATAATTTTGTTTGCATGACAACTTTACATGCCTTGCTAAATACACAGAATAATTAGAATAAAACGGTGGGGAAAATGACAAAATGGAAGGGAAAGTCCTGCATCAGGGATATGACCCTTCTTCCGGCTCTCAGCTTTCCGATCTCACTCTTCCCCTCAGCCCCCTCTCTGATTCCTTCTCATCTCCTTTTCTCTAGCCCCCTGCCCCCCAAACACCCCCCCCAATTTTATCTGATTCCACCCCCCTTTCCAGCCTCTATTCCTTTTCTCTGTCTTCTCCTTCTCTCCCACCTCCCTGCTCTTGTTCTCTCTCCCCACCCATCAACCCCCTAGCACTCCCACTTGTGCTCTCCCCTCCCTTCTTAGCTCCTCCCACCTTGCTCTCACCCCTCTCCTTCCTCTGGCAAGGCGGCAGGGCAGGTAATCGGAAGCAAGCAAGTGCCAGAACAGGGGGGTTCCTCATGCCGGTCCTCAGAGCAGATACTTAGCCAATCAGATTTTTGGGATGTCCACAATGAATATGCAGGAGACAGATTTGCATGCACGGCCTCCATCGTAGGATCCAGCGCCTGCGTAGTCATCGTGGACATCCTGAGAACCTGACTGGGACAGAGTCATGGGACTCAGAAGAGGCAACCAGCAGTGCCCCTACAGCTGCCTCCTCCTCCTGTCCCTGGTGCAGGCTTCGTTTCTGATCAGGAAGCCCCAGCGCACGAGGAGGAGGAGGAGGCAGAAGCAGCAGCAGGTGGTGGGGGCCAGGGAGGGCAGCGCTTCCTGTTTTCTGCGGTGCAGAGCAGGGCTGGCAATTGAACAGGGAGTAAGGAAGCCAGCCGGCCACTCTGAAGTGCCGAAAAGCGGGATGTAAATACAGAAATAGCAATCTTCCTGCGGCCCTGGCAGGGGCTGATCTCCCCTCTCCCACGTGGCAGCTGGGGAACCACGCGTGGAAAGGGGGCCCGCCCGCTTTGAAAAGGAAAGGTCGGCCCCGCCCATTTGTGCTGCGGCTAAACTTAGCTGCTGGGCTCCAAGACATCTGCAAAGGAGCCGGTCCAGCCGGCTGATCCCCTCTTAGCCAAGGCCATCCTGAGTGGGGCTGGGGGGCTCCCACCCTCCGCAGTGACTGCTGCTGCTCCTCGTGGCCCTGCATTCCTTCAGGGGAAAATGACCTCCTCGCTCTGTTTTCATCGCTTGCCTTTTCTTAATGAGCTTCCTGTCACCTTGCAATGTTTTCCCCTCTTCCCTTGGCTTCTCTCGCTTCGTGCGGCCCTCGGGACTCTTTGTTCTGGCTGTGCTCGCAACCTGTTTTCCTTTCTTGTAGCTCCCCTGGGAAATGGCGTCTCCCGGTGGCTTCCACCGCCGTGCACTGCTGAGTCACGGTTTCCGCTTTCCACAGACTGCGCGAGCTGTACTAAGCCAGGGTGCAAAGCTGGGATCCATCAGGGCCACCCACACCGGACTGGCTATACAAATTAATCACCCACACAAAAGCTCATCCTCACCTCCCCAGAATGATTCCCTTTTGCTCCCCTAGTCCCCCCCCCCCATCTGATCTCTATGCAACTCCTCTTCCTTCCACCCACACCTCCATGAATCCCCCTCCTCTCTAGTTGAGATCAGAGGAGCCCTTCTTTACTCTGCTCCAACCCAGCCCCTCCCGTTCTATACCCACCAGGGAGGGGAGGGGCTGCGCTTTGCTAAGTGGAACCAGGAGGCAGCAAATCTTTAACTTGACTGCCACCCTCATATACAGGCCTATCCTGTAAAGTGCGGCCGCGTTTACCCTGCTCCTAAGCCGCTTTTAACTCACGTTCCGGCCGCGTTAGCCCTTCCTGCGATCCCGAATCCCCTTTAACCTACTCCTACCGCGTCCTAAATTCCCCGGGTAACCCCTTCCGCCCGCGGCATGTATATTGCATGCAAACGAGCGAATTAGCTCGATATTGCATGCAAACGAGCCAATTAGCTATTCCCCTAGCATCCCGTAACCCGCGCCCCGACTAACGCTACCTTTCCCTGCCCTTTTGTCGCGCGTTTAACCTGCAAACTTACTGCCTACCCTGACCCAGGCGGTAGAGGCATGGGTAAGGGTAGGTGGCAAGCTTTCCCCCAGCCCCCGCTCACCTGCCCCGGCCGCGATCATGGTGCCGGTCTCCGTGGCAGCCCCAGTCCTCTCCCTGCTCCCGAAGCCAAAAAAATAAAGCTTTTTTTTTTTTTTTGGCTTCGGGGGAGGGAGAGGACTGGGGCTGCCACGGAGACCGCTTTCCCCCGTGCAAGTAAGTTGCTTCGCCACTGTCATCTCTTCTCCCCCCCTCCTGGAGCAGGGCGCGAAAAGCAGCCTTGCTCCGGGAGGGGGGGGGGGAGAGATGACAGCGGCGAATCCAAAAAATAAGCGAAAAAAAACTTAAAAGCTAAAGTAAGTTGCTTCGCCACTGTCATCTCTTCTCCCCCCCTCCCGGAGCAGGGCGCGAAAAGCAGCCTTGCTCCGGGAGGGGGGAGAGAGATGACAGCGGCGAAGCTTTCCCCAGCCCGGACGCCGGCAAAAAAACTTACTTTTTCGCAGCCAGCCATGAGCAGGAACACGATCTGGCCTGCCTTAGCTCTCCCGACAAGATGGCCGCCTGCACGGGGAAAGCGTGCAGGCGGCCATCTTGTCGGGAGGAGCTAAGGCAGGCCAGATCGTGTTCTTGCTCATGGCTGGCGCTGCGAAAAAGTAAGTTTTTTTGCCGGCGTCCGGGCTGGGGAAAGCTTCACCGTTGCTAGTGTCCCCCCTCCTCCCGGAGCAAGGCGGCTTTTCCGCCCTGCTCCGAGAGGAGGGGGGACACTGAAAAGTCGTTTCGCCGCTGTCTTCGCCGTTGCTTCGCCGCTGTCAGTGTCCCCCCTCCTCCTGGAGCAAGGCGGCTTTTCCGCCCTGCTCCAGAGGAGGGGGGACACTGAAAAGTCGTTTCGCCGCTGTCTTCGCCGTTGCTTCGCCGCTGTCAGTGTCCCCCCTCCTCCCGGAGTAAGGCGGCTTTTCGCGCCCTGCTCCGAGAGGAGGGGGGACACTGAAAAGTCGTTTCGCGCGCTGTCTTCGCCGTTGCTTCACCGCTGTCTTCGCCGTTGCTTCGCCGCTGTCAGTGTCCCCCCTCCTCCCGGAGCAAGGCGGCTTTTCGCGTCCTGCTCCGAGAGGAGGGGGGACACTGACAAGTCGTTTCGCCGTTGTTTCTGCGCTGTCACCGCCGTTGCTTCGCCGCTGTCTTGCTTGCCGTTGCTTCCCGCTGTCAGTGTCCCTCCTCCATCCGGAGCAAGGCGGCTTTTTGCGCCCTGCTCCGAGAGGAGGGGGGACACTGACAAGTCGTTTCGTCGCGTTGTTTCTGCGCTGTCGCCGCCGTTGCTTCCTGGTATCTGTCATTTCCATTTGAAATGACAGATACCAGCGTGGCGTGAAGCCTTAGGCCCGCGCACCCAGGATACTGTATAGGCGCTCTATCCAGTATCCTGGGTGCGCGGGACTAAGGCTTTTTGGACGCGGCTTACATTTACATATATTAGGCTTCAGGATCGAGCGGTAGGTGAGCTGCACTGTGCGGGCGGTAACCGCGGGTGCCGTAGGCACTAACGCAGCTCTTCCTACCGCTTGGTACTGGATAGGCCTGACTTTTTGCTGCTCCAGTGGCACAGGCCTACTGTGTCTGCTGTCCACTCCAGGCTTGCGTCAAGCAGGGGCACAAAGCATGACTTCTAGAGTCTGGGGGTCACCTGGTGCACCCGGAGTCCGGCCACTGGGTGGCCCCATTCTGCAGTGGCTCCGGCTCCCCTCTCCCCCTCCACTACCTCGATAGTAGCTGCAGAATTATGTTCTTTTGATAAAGCAAATCCAGTGGAACACGCTGGGATAATTAAGGGATCAATCTACGAACTGCGCCCATTAAAAACGGGGAGGAAGTGAGATCAGGTGGCTCAGCCTTGACAGCTGTTAGGATACAAGCTCAGGTCTTGAGAAAAGTCAGCTCCTGGGTTAGCTCAGTCTGCTGCAGCTGCAGGGGGTAATCTTAATGCAACTTTGACCTATCCAATGTCCACTCTAAATCCTTCCAAGGCAGTGGGCCTGCCAGATAAGTGCTCATTGCTGTAATGGGCTTGACTTGCCTTTCATTTAACTGGAAGCTCCCAGGGTGGGGGGTGATGAGGAGGAGGTTAGCGTGAGACTGAAGATCAGGATTGGGGTGAGGGGCTGGATTAGGGCCAGGGTTTGAGTGACGGCTGGAAGGGATTAGGGCGAGAGGTTGGTGCTGCATGGGATGGTGGAGGGAATATTAAAGCAGCGCGCAGGCCTTTCATTGCCTCCTGCACTGTAGCCACATGGCCACCGTGCCCCCACCGACAGCCCGGCTTCACCATGCCCTGAGGCTGGTGCTAAAGGGGGGGAAACTCACTATTACAGTGCAAGCAGGGGGAAAACCAGGTGGGATTTGTGATGTTCATTCTTCAAACTGCATGCTTTGACAGCTGTTGTTGGAGGCCAAGAGAGAACAAGTCAAAGCTTTCTGCGGCCGCTGTTCCCGGTCCCTTCTTGAAAGGAAAAGCAGATTTATAAACTTCAAAAGAAATACTTTGTGCCTTTCTCCACCCTAGTGAGCGGGGGATGGTTTGGGTCTCAGGATGGATAATAAATGTATTTTTCTGGATCCGTATGTCCAGGTTTTTTTATGGCACACTGGCCTCAGGTGATTATTTGGTAAATAAATAAATGCTATAGAGTTACTCGTTATGGCTCTTTATGCTGTATTTATTTTGCTATGCATTGCATTTTTATGCAAAATGTTTTGTTCATGCATTGAGGACCCAAACCAACACTAGATGAGTCCTCCTTCCAGGTCCTACATTGGCTTTGCATTTATTTATTTTTTTTGTTTTCTGCAACAACCGGATCCAGTAAAGTAATCCAGATAGCTTTTCCCACAAGTTCAACTCTGGATCATAAACCACCACCCCCCCCCCCTTCCACATGAGTGTTTTTTTTTTTAATTACTCCTCTGGCTAATTCTTACCTGCTTTGCTGGTTGTATTATGCGGAGGGATGGAGGCGTCAGGGCCGAGTCTGGGCTGGGGGGGGCCTCGGCCCCTCCTGCCGCTCTGCATTCTGTCTGGCCATTGTTCAGAACCTTGGAAAAGTTCCAGAACATTCAGTGCCGGCTGACAGAGCGAGCAAGCTGTGCTGGAACCTGCCAGCACCTTTTCTGAGCGGGGTAAATGGGACAGCAGGATAAGAGGTACAGGATGGGAGCAGAAGGAGAAAGAGCCATGCGATGAGAACAAAGGAGGCGGCTGGTCGTGCAATAAACTGAACATGCCAGGAAGTGAACAAGGTGGCCTGGACTGGAGTAAAACCAGAAGAGGGGTAGAGTTCTTCAAGTCAGGTTCGTACAGTGAGAGATTTCTACTCCATGCACCCACGGATGCAAGCGCGAAGCCCTGGGCATGGGATTTCCAGGGGCAGTGGAGGGGGGAAAAAAAGCTTTGAAAATTAGAATCTGGAGCCTCAGTTTTCTTCTTCTGATTCTCACCTGAGCTGAGCTGCTGTTTCTTGTCCAGACCCGTCTGCTGGAAAAGGTGGCCATCAACTCAAAAGCCTGCTAAAAGCATTTTAATTTCCACTTTTCCTGCCAAAGCATGCAGTAGGAGTTTCAACCAAGGCCATAAAGGGTCTGGGTAACTCTCAGCCTGGTCTGCTGGACTGGACTGCGAGCCAAGAAGCAGTCGTCCCATCCAGCTCGAGGCCTATTCATCACGGTGTGTGCATTTAAGGACAGGGCACATAAAATCAGTGCTGGAATACATTTTTTCCCCAAATTGATATCGGTGTTCACGTTTCTTTCAGAAGTAATTGCATGCACTCTTGTAACCGACCCTAAGAGAGATGGTTAAGGCTTGCACAGTCCTACATCACAGATTCAACTAGCGTCAAAATCCTCTCAATCTAATTGCACTTTGTAAATGTAAGCAATTAATTTTATTTACCACAGGGGGACGCCTGCATCCCCCACAACACCCCAGCCTAGACTGCAGAGCACCCCAAACTCGGCCCCTCCCGGGCCACAATCCAGTCTGGCTTTCAGGATTTCCGCGCAGCCTATGCCGGAGACCCGATGCGCCCGCACTAC
This sequence comes from Rhinatrema bivittatum, assembly GCF_901001135.1. Lineage (NCBI taxonomy): Eukaryota > Metazoa > Chordata > Amphibia > Gymnophiona > Rhinatrematidae > Rhinatrema > Rhinatrema bivittatum. Next base: position 249,673,890 of record NC_042618.1, read on the forward strand.
TTTTATGAATCCTGAAGGCCCGGATTGGGTTGTGCCCTTGAGGAGCCGAGTTTGGGGACCCCTGCCTTAATGTAACCAGAGAGCTCCACCTCATAAGGGGCAGGCTGAGCCAGTCCTGGTTTTGCTCCATTCAATGCTTAACCCGCTTTTCTTGCAACGGCCCTAAGCAGCTGGCATCAAAGTACAGTACGTACAATAAGATGCACGAAGGCTGCGAAGCCATAGGGGCAAGGACGGCGTAGAAATAGCTCAGCCTGCCCCTTCTGACAACGCCAGGTTCTCGCTCAACAAGGTGTAGGTACGATAATTGCAGGAGAGGCGATGTGCAGGTAATAAAGTGCGGCAGCTGCGCCCCATGGTAAGTATCCGTGGCTTTAGCCCCAGTGGTAGTGGCTACGGAGATGACACGGGTACGTACCAGGTCCGAGGGCCTGTGCACGAACCTGGAGCTGAAGTCTGGCATGCGAGCAACTGCTGTGAGTGGCTGAAAGAAATCCTGAGGAGGACCCGCTAGGGAGAAGATGCCACGCCCCTGGTCAAGCCCCGAGAGGAGTCTGGGACCTGTGAGCATTTCCAGTAAGCAATGGGAAGCTCTCCCAGGACACACGCAAAACCCTTCGATGCGGCACTTGTGGAACGGAGCGGATTCACCGGGTAGCACTTTACAAGAAAGGCTAGTGTTCACTAGAGAAGGAGCAGAAGATCCCTTTCCAGAAGCCACGGGCTTTCAAATCCTAGAGCCCGAGTACCTCGCTCGAAATCTGAGTAAGATGATTCAATAATACCCGCAGTACGTGAATGTAATCCACGTTGACGTGTCTGAAAAGTGGAATATAAATCAAATAAATTCGATTTGTCTATTGGACTGCCAAAGCTGAAAGTTACCCCATACTAGGAGAAAGGTTGCAGGGAGGAGTGGGATTGTGAACTGCAGAATGGAATATGTGGGAGTATGGGCCCAGATTTTACTGCTTTCACCTGTACGATCTGCTAAATCACACGTTAAGGAACTCAGGCTGTCAGAATTTACACCCCCTGAGCAAATGGCTACGAAAGCAATACTAATACCTACCCATAGAGAGCAGCCGGTCAGTCCGCCTAGCTTAAAACTCTCAGAACAAGGTCACCAGGGGCATTTCTAGGCAGGTGCAAAAGGTGAGACTGCATCAGGCTTCACAACGGCAAGGGGCTAGGCCTCGATTTACCACTAGGGGCGTCGCCTCTTCCGTCCTAGTGGCACTTTCTGAGTGGTGGCGTCCTGTTGGGGTCCTGCCCTCTTAAAAGGTGCAGGGCCTCGCAGACTGGAATGCTTGTACACAACTTCTTAATGGTCTTCAAAATGGTCACCGGGCGAATGCGATTTTAAAATGCTAACGACCGACTAGACTTCTTCGCTCTTTCCCAAAGAGGCTTTACTGGAAATCCCATCACCAAAGCCAGCCAAGCTTCACATTGCTCGTGAGTGCGCTTTCTCTCCAGCAGCACCGGCCTTATGGAACTCGCTTCCGACAGAAATCGGGCAATGTGATTCGCTCAACCAATTTAGAAAATCCATTAAGACCTTTTTATTTAAATGTAGCCTATGGTTAGTTTGTTTTACCATTTAACTCTTGTGCTCGTTGTCTGCTTTAACTCAATATTTCCTATTTTTTTGAACCATCGCAATATATTTGAATTTGTATTTATTATTTTAATTGTATGTTGTTTTATGTTTTTCTTGTTCTTTAAATTGTGTATGTTACTTTGCTCACCGCTTAGGCCTTTTAGTGTTAGGTGGTTTATAAATTTAAATGAAATGTAAATGGCCGGATTACCACGGACGACAGAATGGTTGCCAGCCCACTCCTGCACCTTTAGGGAAGGTGCGTGCAGTGCGACACCATCGCTAGGGCTAGCGTTGCCGGGACGGAGGAGGCGGTGACCCTCTTATCACGGTGCATCTTCAGAGGGGATCCACCAACATCTCCCGCTTGTCCTGCTCCCGTATCCTGCAAGCTTGGAAGGGGATCTCACTCCTGCTCTTGTGGCTAGAGCCCTAGCAGGTAAATCTGACCCTGGGAAGGGCTTTTCTGCAGTTGGACCACACAAGCCTAAAAAGATTTGAAGCAGACTACTTTCTTTTATTTATTTTTTTTTTTACGTGGTAGTTTCCTCCTACTGCTTCCAGCTTCAGCTGGAAATAAGGCTGCAATCCAGAACCATGAATTTTTATTTTTTTTTTAAACCGATGCAGGGATTTTTTATCCCCTCTCCACTTACTTTAATTCAGACATTGCAGGAACAGTCCGTGCCTGGGGGCCACACATCCAGGCTTCTGCTGGAATCCTGCAATCCCGGGCCCTGCGTGATGGCTCTGGCCAGGGGGCTGTGAACGCTGCCTCCACAGACCTGGCTGGCTCGGGGAGCAGGAGACCCGAGCTAGGATCAAACCTAGGTCCCTCCCTGCGGCAGCCTGCAACACCAACCCGTGCCACTGGGCTGACTGGAGGGAGAGCCTGTGCTTTCAGCAGGTGAGTTGCGTGCCTACCTAGAACCCCCATCACTCTGGGGGTGGCAGAATCTTACCAGAGCCCATCGTGCCAACAGCTGAAAAACAGGAAGGAGGACTGGAGGTAGAGCCACTGGCGGAGCCTCCTACAAGTGGCCAAACCCACTGCACAAAGAGGTCTGAGGTTTTCACGTTAGGACTCGAGAGAGGGAAGGAAATGCATGCTGGGTAATCATGGAGGGATGGAATGAGAGAGAGAAGTTGCTGGGTGAGTGGGGGAGATGAGGGGTTTTTGGAGTGAGTAGCAGGCATGCACTGGGTAAGTGGTGGGGTAATGTAAGAGAGTGCTGAGTGAGTGAGGGTGGAGAAATATGCTGAGAGGGTGACAGGATAGAGAAAACAAAGAGGTGCTGGGCAGTTGGCAGAGAGGGCACTGGGAGGGTGGGGTGGAGAGAGAGAGAAAGAGAGAGCGTGCTGCCACTGTGGAAGGCGGGCAGAGAGATGATGCTGGCATGCCTGGCATGGAGCGAGAGAAAGGAGACCGGTGGAGATGAAGATATGCTGGGCAGGGAGAAGTGATGCTGGGCACTATGGCAAAGGGCAAAGAGAAGCGGATTCTGGGCAGAGGGTGAAGGAAGAGAGCGAGGCGGGGGCTGGGTCGGAGTCGGTGCCGTCAAAGAAGGGAGCGCTGTGCTGGAGCTGCCACCAGGAGCTAAATTTGAGGCAGGGGGAGGCCACCCTGCGAAGTCGAACGTCTTCCTGGGGTGCCCAATACCCTGACCCCAGGCCGATTCTCTTTTACAGCAGTTCTCAGCTGAAATAGAAAGATGAGGCCGTTCTCGGCAGAGTAAGCGGAGATTGCATAGGGTTAACCCAGAGGGCTCCTGGTCAGCGGGGACAAGCTGGGGATTGCTCTGATGCCACTGGCTCTGGGAGCTGCGGCAGCTGCCTCTGCTCTGGGTGGAACGTTTCAGCCCTTTGGTTCCCAGGATGAATTAGCAACACAAAGCAAAAAGAAAACCACCTCCCCCCCAAAACTAACGTCCCCTGGTTAGCAGCAAGAAGAAGTACAAATAGCAATCCTGATTTTTATTTTATTTTAGTTTTTGGTTTTTTTTTTGCACCCACTGGATGCAGCTTTGTTGATCCCTGCTGTGGCTTACAAGGGCTGACACAATGAGTTATTCATGGAAGCCCCTCCCCTCTCCAGTAAAGAACCGGAATGAAACCTTTATCTAATGGGCTCCCGTTATATATTTTGTTTATGCCGCAGAGGAGCGCCTGTCTGTTGAAAACAAGGTTGAGATTAACCCCTCAAGCACAGCGCTCGGGCTGTGCCCCGTGACGTCACTAACCCTTGTGAGAGCTGCTGAGTCTGGCAGAATCCCGGCCCGTGGCGTCACCGCATTCCAATCCACGCGTGAGGGGGGCGGGGCGTCCAGACTCCCTGCGCAGGATCCTCCCTCGGTGACACAGTGCAACCCCAAACACAAGACGCCCTGCGAAGGATCCCCCCCGCCCCTCAGCCGAGACCTCGATCAGCAGCCATCCTGGGGGCCCTAAGCGACACACACAACAAATGATCAAAAAATGCCAACAAATGAATGCAGAAATTATACAGAATATAAAATACAATACAAAAGGAATCCAAGAAAGCAAAACCACCAGGGAAAATAAAATAGCCATTAGGGCCACCACCAAAACTCATGATGGTCAAACTGGCTACCAAGCCAAGTTCCTAAAAAAACAAACAAACCTGAAACCAAGACTCAGAACGTAACCATTTAAATGAACTCACTTCGAGGCAGTGCAATGAAAGGCCTCCAGGAGTCACCTAAATCTGACAGTTATTCTTTCATCTCAATTCTTTTGATAGACTGGAGCCTGCTTAAACTTTCTGAAAGTGAAAGTAGTCAATCGTTTCCTGAGCTTAAGCGGCAGCCTGGAGAATATTTCGAAAGTGTTCCTGGCAAACAGTCTGGAGCCATAGCATGAATAGCCCGGAAAGTGAGACAAACCACCTTAAAATGAACCCTGTGGGTAACACAGCCAGCAAAGGTGAAACACAACAGGCGCGATCTGACCCCCTCAGACAATCTGTTAAAACCCAGGCAAGGGAACATTATATCCCCCCCTCCCGATTACTCCGTGAACGTGAGGCGATTTCTGCAGGCGGCTCCGAAGGAAACCCCCATAAAGTCAGGCAAGGTAGAAGAAGACGATGCTGTGAGAGCCGGGCCCGGGCGATGGCCGAGCTTGTCCGGGCTGCGGCCCCTCGGGCGATGGCTGAAGGCTGGGGTGGGGGGAGGATCGTGTTCTCCCGTCCCCTCTGGCAGATTTGGTGAAACCTAAAAGCAGGCGGCCAGGGGCAGCTTTGCCCCAGAGCCTCTCGTCTCGCCGAGGCTTTGCTGCCCTCTTGTGCATTTCAGGGACGAGAGCACTGGAAGTGGTGAGAGCGAAGGCCTCCGCAGAGCTAACGGCGAGATCCCATCCTCCCAGGCCCAGCAGACTGCAGGACTGGGAGCACTGGGGTGAGGGGTGGGGTGACCTGCGCGGAACCGAAGAACCGAACGGGCTCGGGCTGTATTCAGTCTGGCAGGCCAAAAGGCCTTGTCCTGGTGCCCACTCACCGTCTGTGAAACACTGGGAGAACTGGTTAAATAACGGGAGATGATAGAATAAGGGGCAGAGGACACGCTTACACCCTTGGGACAGCAGATGGGTTCTGCTGGCAGGACAAGACTAGTGCTTAATGCCCCTGGGCTCCCAGTGGAATCAGGTGGCAGGGCATTAAACTGGCACCTCCCCAGTCATCAGACTGATTTTCACTCTCAGCCAAAAGCTTGTGCTTGCACCTTAGCCGAGAAGGGACCATGCTTAGCTCATGGCTACATTTGCATTTTAATCCGCAGACCTAGAAAAAAATCCACATTAGTACAGCAGGAAACCTTTGTTTTACTTACTTACAGGCCGATACAGAAAGAAACGCGGGAGAGTGGCGCGCATAGGCCAGTGACCTGTGCGCACGATACAGTAAATAAAAATATGCTAATTAGGGCTGACAGGAGCGGCGGCTGTCAGCGAGTTTGACATCCAATGCTCAATTTTGTTGGCATCGGTTCTCGGACCCGTTGACAGCCACGGGTTCGGAAACCGGACGCCAGCAAAATTGAGCATCCGGTTTTCAACCCGCGAGCTGATTTTAAATTTTAAATTATTTTTTACTTTTGGGACCTCCGACTTAATATTGCCATGACATTAAGTCGGAGGGTGTACAGAAAAGCAGTTTTTACGCTTTTCTGTACACTTTCCTGGTGCTGGTAGAAATTAATGCCAGCCTTTGGATAGGTGCTAATTTCTGAAAGTAAAATGTGTGGCTTGGTGCGGGAATACCTAATAGGGCCATCAACATGCATGTTGCGGGCGCTATTAGTTTCGGGGGGGTTGGACGCGCGTTTTTTCGACGTGCTATTACCCCTTACTGAATAAGGGGTAAAGCTAGTGCGTTTTCCATTGTTGCACTGCATTCATGGTCTGGCCTGTTATGGTTTATAGTTCAATTTTTGTCAGCATGTTTGTATTACTACTTTATGATCACTTTATTCATATTTGGTGAGGGGTCTGTCTGTGTTCTGCATGTGTGACTGAGGTTAAGTATTCTGCTAATGTGGCATGTCTATGTAGAGAGCTATAGAAGCTTGGTTTGTTCTGTTGTTCTGATAGGAGGCATAGTGGTGTTTTAGGGCCTGTGTGTGCAGGGTCAACTTTTCATAGGGTTATAACTGTTTGAGTGCTGGCAGTTAGTGCTGTTTTGGAATGGGAGGTTTATTATATTATTGTAATTTAGCTTGCTCATGGCTTTCTGAGGATCAAGCCCACACCCAACACGCATTATAAGAGTCCTAAAACCATGTGTGTTCCATGGGTCTTTTTGGCATGGTCTGCAGGTTAACAGTGCACTGTTAACCCGCGGTTGGACGCGTGTTTTCGACGCGCTAGCTTTACCCTTTATTCAGTAAGGGGTAAAGCTCACAGTCCTCTCCTCTCTCTCATATATACACACATGCTGAATCTCAGAACATGCTCTCTCACACTCACACTCACACACATATGATCTCACACATACACAGAGACATGCTCTCACATAGACATGTTCTCTCACACGCATACGCAGGATACAACGTGGCATTAGTCCCCATGGCCTCAAGAAAAGGCTGCCCGCTGGACTTCTGCTTTTGATGGAAGTGAATGTGTCTGATAGGAGGGGGGAGGATCTTAGTGCATCTGTGTGTGAGAAAGAGAGAGTGAGAGAATGCCTCTGTGTGTGTATGAGAAAGTGAGAGCATGTGTCTGTGTGTGAGAAAGTGTGTGGGTGTGTGTGGGGGGTGGAGCAATGCATTGTTGCTCCTCCTGTTTTCCAACGCCGCGCAGGCCCAGGGCTGATGCTTCCTTTTCCTGCCATGGAGCGGAGGATGTGCTGTTCTTTTCTCTAGCTGCGACTGCATGGCCTCTCCTTCTTCTCACCCGTGTAGACCCACCACTTCCTTTTCTGGGCTGCGTGGGCGGGAAGGAAGGTCCAAGCTGTCCCCGCCCCCAGACCGGTGGCATTCTAGGCCAGGGGTGAGCAAACGTTTTGAGCCATGGCCCTGGCCTTCCATCCATACAATTTGTTGGGGGCCCCCCCCACCCACTAAAGTTGGGTTGCATCATGTATATAACATAAATTATATATAGACATACATATGTTAAAGTCTCTCACCAACCAATCAGCTGTTGAACTGTTTGCCAAATAGCAGGCACTCACACTACCAGCCAGAAGCTCAAAATTCCAGTTTTGATTCTCTTCAGGTTGCTGAAAGGATCAATCAAATGCACACAAACACAAAGAGGCAGATACATCACCACATCCAGACAGGACCCTCACAGTGATAGCAGCACAAACTCCTTCCACTGCCAGGCACACTGTAAAAAAAAGACACTCAAAATCTGTACTGCAAATTTATCATAACTTAACAGCAGGAACTCTTCCTGTGAAAAAGCAGGACTGTAAAATTTACACTGAGTCCCAGAATACCAATACACCACCTACTGGGGAAACGAAGCAAATGCAATTGCTATAGATCCCTACACAGATATTACACGCTAGCAGAATCTCTCACCATTGGTCACACGCACACAGAGCAGAGACCGACCCTCACCAAATACAGAATAAAGGATCACAAATTAGAACCAGCAACATGCAGACAAAAACTGAAATGGAAACCCCATGAAGCCAGACTCTGTGTGTAACAATGGAAAACCAGAGCCACCATTCCTCATAAAACAAATAAAATCAAGAAACATAAAGCATCAATTACAACTAATAAAAGAATATTTTAAAACTACTGACAAATAGAATAACATCTATTAAAGTCATACAAATTTTTTAAATATTTCCCAAGCACCAATAAAATATTTCAAAACAGCAAACATTAAATAACACCCAATAATTAAAACTAATAAGGATTTAAAAAACCTCCTGCTGTCCATACCTGGGAATTCTTGATTTCCAGTCACCCTGAGATTGTCGGGGCTAGGGCAATACACAAACTTTATCCTCTTTCTCTCACACACACTGTCATATTCATTCTCCCTCACATGTATGCTGTCACACACATACATACATGCTCTAATACACACCCACACACTATCATACAAAGGCTCTAAGACCCTCTCCCCTGCCCCATATAAAAGCTCTTACTCCCCCCAGATTCCCCTCCACACACACACAGGCTCTCAACTACACAGACCCCCAGGAGGACACCCATTCTTTCTTACACACAGACCCTCAGGCAGGCACCCATTCATTCAGGCACCCATTCATAATCACACACACACACACAGACTCTCAGGCAGGCACCCTATTCTCTCTCTCTCTCACATACATACACACAGACCCCCAGGCAGACACCCATTCCTTCTTACACACACAGACACATCTAGGCAGGCACCCATTCATTCTCACACACAGACCCCAGGGCAGGCACTCATTCTCTCTCTCATACATAAGAGCATAAGAAAATGCCATACTGGGTCAGACCAAGGGTCCATCAAGCCCAGCATCCTGTTTCCAACAGTGGCCAATCCAGGCCATAAGAACCTGGCAAGTACCCAAAAACTAATCTATTCCATGTTACCATTGCTAATGGCAGTGGCTATTTTCTAATGGGCCGATTCAGTAAAGTCCGCGGGAGAGCGAACGCCCGCTCGCCTGTGCGCGCGATTCTGTATTTAAATTAGGTGGTGCAGTAGAAAACGGGCAAAAGGAGGCGCTAGGGACACTAGCTCGTCCCTAGCGCCTCCTTTTCACCCGGAGCGGCGGCTGTCAGCGGGTTTGACAGCCGACGCTCAATTTTGCTGGCATCTGTTCTCGAGCCCGCTGACAGCCACGGGCTCGGAAACCGGACGCCGGCAAAATTGAGCCTCCGGTTTTCGGCCCAATAGCCTCCGGCCCATTTTAAATTTTTTTTTTTTTACTCTTCGGGACCTCCGACTTAATATCGCCATGATATTAAGTCGGAGGGTGCACAGAAAAGCAGTTTTTACTGCTTTTCTGTGCACTTTCCCGGTGCCAGCAGAAATTAGCGCCTACCTTCGAGTAGGCGCTAATTTCTTAAAGTAAAATGTGCAGCTTGGCTGCACATTTTACTTTCTGTATTGCGCGGGCATGCATTTGCATGTTGAGGGCGCTATTAGGTGCTGCGGGTTGGACGCGCGTTTTCCCCCCCTTACTGAATAAGGGGTAAGGGAAAATGCGCGTCCAAGGGCAGGTTAACAGTGCGCTCCGTCAGAGCGCACTGTACTGTATTGGCCTGTGTGTGAACTCAATAGCAGGTAATGGATTTCTCCTCCAAGAATTTATCCAATCCTTTTTTAAACACAGCTACACTAACTGCACTAACCACATCCTCTGGCAACAAATTCCAGAGTTTAATTATGCGTTGAGTAAAAAAGAACTTTCCCCGATTAGTTTTAAATGTGCCCCATGCTAACTTCATGGAGTGCCCCCTAGTCTTTCTATTATCCGAAAGAGTAAATAACCAATTCACATCTACCAGTTCTAGACCTCTCATGATTTTAAACACCTCTATCATATCCCCCCTCAGCCGTCTCTTCTCCAAGCTGAAAAGTCCTAACCTCTTTAGTCTTTCCTCATAGGGGAGTTGTTCCATTCCCCTTATCATTTTGGTAGCCCTTCTCTGTACCTTCTCCATCGCAATTATATCTTTTTTGAGATGCGGCGACCAGAATTGTACACAGTATTCAAGGTGCGGTCTCACCATGGAGCGATACAGATGCATTATGACATTTTCCATTTTATTCACCATTCCTTTTCTAATAATTCCCAACACTCTGTTTGCTTTTTTGACTGCCGCAGCACACTGAACCGACGATTTCAATGTGTTATCCACTATGACACCTAGATCTCTTTCTTGGGTTGTAGCACCTAATATGGAACCCAACATTGTGTAATTATAGCATGGGTTATTTTTCCCTATATGCATCACCTTGCACTTATCCACATTAATTTCATCTGCCATTTGGATGCCCAATTTTCCAGTCTCACAAGGTCTTCCTGCAATTTATCACAATCTGCTTGTGATTTAACTACTCTGAACAATTTTGTGTCATCTGCAAATTTGATTATCTCACTCGTCGTATTTCTTTCCAGATCATTTA